>NC_133662.1:171851045-172167778 GCF_037893015.1 Macrotis lagotis | reverse complement strand
AAATGAAAGAATGGGAGAAAGGCATTCCTCAGGGAATTTATTTCCAGGCAACTAAAATGACACATGGTAGACATGCTAGCTTGTGTTCTCTTGCTGGAAGTTTGGTTTGCAGTAGAAAAGAGGATGAAGAAAAACAATAAATATGTGGAAGGATATATATCTAAAGATTATGATCATTACAAATAGTATATTAGTGGGGCAGCTAAGTGACATGGTGGATAGAGCACCAGCCTTGGAGTCAGGAGAACCTGAGTTCAAATCCAACCTCAAACACCTGATACTTACTTAGATATATTACCTTGGACAAGTCATTAAACTCCATTGGCATCTTGTGGAACTTCCTTTAGTTTTCTGCATTACAGTTTTTAAATCTGAAAAACCGAAAATTGAGGTAATAGTCCTAGGATTTAGACTTTTAGATAATTTAATTAAATTCTCTTATTTTTGCAAATGAAAAAACTGAGGAGGTGGGAGGTGAAGTGTCAAGGTCACACTGGTAGTGGGTAGAAGGACTCAGGTCTTGTGGACCCAAGTTCAGCATACTTCCCATTGCACCATACTTTACCTCAAACCACAGGACAATCCAATGAGGCATGGTGGGCAAAAGCAGGCTGAAATATATTCCAAACAAAGATTTTCTAAGAAGTAAAGTAAAATATGTCATTTAAATGTATTAGTAGGAAAAAAAGGTGTATTGTTACATGGCAAAAATAAGAAACCATAGAATATTGTGATCATAGTGTAGAAAGCAACCAGAAAGATCAACCAACCCAGCCCTCATTTTATTTTATTTTATTTTAAGGTTTTGCAGGGCCCAAAGTCACACAACTAGGTAATTATTAAGTGTCTGAGGTCAAATTTGAACTCAGGTCCTCCTGACTCCAGGGTCAGTGCTCTATCCACTGCACCACCCAGCTGCCCCAAACCCTCATTTTATAGATGAAGAAAATGAGGTTGAAAGAGGAATAACTAAAGGACAGTCCATGTATTCCACTGATATTTTTATAATGCCAAAGGAAAATGAAGAAGGCACATTGGAGTACATTGAAAAACCCTTGTAGTAAACTTTTGGAGGGGACATCCACAGAACAGTTCATTGCAGGCAGGGATCCATTGATAGTCACATTACTGGAGAGACTGCCTATGTTAATGAAATCACAATTCCATTTGAATGTTTGAGTATTTTTGAGTTTCATTACAATAATTACTAAGTGACCATTGGGTTTTATGAGGCAGTGTGGAATAATGAATAGAGTGATATTCTTGGAGTCTAGTACGCATATTTGGGCCTGTATCTTGCCTCTAACTGTGCTTCCATGGACAAGTCACAACCTCTCTGGGCTTCTGGCAGCTTTCTAAGACTATAAGTTATTGCCTTCCATGTCACCAGAGGTGGTTCCCATCTGACAAAATCATGAGCCTTTGACATTTTGTACTTTGTACTCCTTTGGCATTTTTCACCAAAGTATCTCAAAAGCTTTCAAGTGAAGGTATTTCAAAGAACAAATTGAAATTTCATTCTAAAGCCTTATTTCAAAGATGTTCACAGACTCTGTTCATTTCTCCCTATACCCAGTGAGTAGATCAGATCAGTTATTCCATTTCATTTATGTTCTAAATCTTCTGTTTCCTCTTCCCATAGAAGTATATTCCAATGAACTATACTAGTCTGTATATTTCTCTTCTTTCCTCCCCCCCACACTAAAATGCCTATATTGTATGTTAAGGATGTGCTGGGAATCACTAATATAAAATTAATCAGTGGGTGCATGATCACTTCAGTTCAAAAACTACTCTATATTCCAAATGAATTAAATGTTGCAAAAGGACTGAGAAATGAAGTCCATGGCATCAATTCAATAAGGACATATAATCATGATAAAGTCTTCCAAACAAAGCCATTATTAATGCAAATTAGAAGCCTAAATTTGACTTAAAACTAGCTCCCTAAGATAAGGACTTCTGGTCATTAAAATAGCTTTGGAAATTAGAAGCTAGAAAGACAATAAATTCAAAACATTATCATTTTTAAAACAATTATTTCACCTTATAAGTATAATATAATTAGAATTATAGATTCTTTACAATGAGAGCAGAAAAAAAGTTTTGAGATCATCTGTTCTAACCTCTTCAACTAATAAATGATGAAACTGAGACTGAGAGAAATAAAATGAATTGCTTCTGGTCTTATGGGTATCTGGATTGAGATTAGATCATAGATTCAGGTTATGTTTATTTAACACAAACAAGTTTGCCTGACTGATGATTTAAGTCCCTCATTCTCTTTTCCCTTGATGGTCTTTGAATGTGAGGTGGCCCTTCTCCTTGTCAAGGTCAATGCCTCTACTCATACCTTTGATTGAATCTTTTCCTGTCTCATTTGGGAGCTTTCCCTTGATCTTTTCCTCTCATCTTCAATATATTTTTAGCCATTAGTTCCCTCCCTAATGCCTACAAATATGTCCAGGATTTCTCATCCTTAAACCTCTAGTTGACCCTATTATCTTCCAAAGTTATCCTTTCTTTTCCTTTTTCAGAGTCATATTCATAAAAAAAAGAATTGTCTATGCTGATTGCCTCTTTTTGCTCTCCTTTTACACAATTTTCAACCAATAGCAATATGAATTCTTATTCTACCACTTTATAAAAATGCTTTCTTAATTGGGTTATAATGATCTTAATTAAGTATAGTGGTCTCTTCTATTTCCTTATCTTACTTGATTTCTTCATAGCTTTTGACACTGTTGGCTCCTCAGACTTCTCTCTCTTGGAATTCCTTCCTGACGTCTGATTTGTCCTCCTTAATATGCTTTATTGCATTACCATCCATCTATCTATAAAGTATGAGTGCCTCCAAGGTTCTACGCTAGGGCTTCATCTTCTTGTTCCACTTTTTCTCCTGGTGAGATAGTCAGATCTCATTGACTTAATTATCACTTCTATGATTCCTAAATCTATATATCTTGTTTTGTACTCTTTGTCATGTCCCCAACTTTCTTTTGGACAGCTCCCTCTGAACATTTCCTTGGGATCTCTTAGAGGTGGCACATACTTGTGAAAATTGGACTCCACATTGAAGAGGATAGGGAGGTGATTTGGCTCTGCCACCTGATGCTTAAAAAATGTAGTTCATGTCACAAGTTTTTAGAATCATTTCCATTACCTTCTGAGCACACTTTTCTATTTAGAAATACCAATTGGTATGGTGAATTTGGAAACTGAATGACCATGTAAATCTATCTCTTTTTAGTAAAGGCTAGCATAAAAAACAAACAAACCCAGAAGAACTAGTAAATGTCTGTTTAGCAGTCTTTTCTCATTGTGTACTTATGATCCTGTGTTTTGGAGCTTCTCTGTCCATAAACTCAAATATAAATGGAGTCTTTGGTAGGTACTAAGAAGTACCCAGATAAACCTAGAACTGTAGGTTCCCAAAGTAGTCATTCACTATATCCATTTTGAAATGTAGTTGCTTGTTGAGCCATAGTTACTATTGAATAAATGACATAGGGATCTACCACTATCCTATTTGGATTTAAGCAGGAATTGTATTCTTTTCATTTTAGTTAGTTTTTAAAATTATATTTTATTGCATTCTAATTCTGATTCTAAATCAATAATAGGCTGTTCTGAGTTTGGCCTGAGAATATTTGGTGTAAATGGATGATGTCATTTGAAAGAATTTCATAGATTAAGTGAATGTCCTTCAGTTGGGCAATGGCTTAACAAACTGTGGTATATGTATGTCATGTATGTCATGGAACACTATTGTTGTTCTATTAGAAACCAGGAGGGATGGGAATTCAGGGAAGTGTGGAAGGATTTGCATTAACTGTTACTGAGTGAGATGAGCAGAACCAGAAAAATGTTGTACACCCTAACAGCAACATGGGGGTGGACTTGATCATTCTTTCAGTGGAACAATCAGGGACCATTTTGGGGGTATCTGTAATGGAGAATACCATGTGTATCCAGAGAAAGAATTGTGTGGTTTGAACAAAGACTATTACCTTCAATTTAGGAAAAAAAGTTATCTTATTATGTAATTTTGCTATCTCTTATACTTTATTTTTCTTCCTTAAGGATATAATTTCTCTCTCATCACATTCAACTGAGATAAATGTAAACCATGGAAACAATATAAAGACTAACAGACAGCCTTCTTTGGGGGTGGGGGGAGGGAAGCAAGAATGGGAGAAAAATTGTAAAACTCAAAATAAATAAAATATTTCTAAAAAAAGAACCTCATAGTTAAATTCATTATTAAAATAAGGGAATGGTGGTCTGGAAGTAAGCTCTGGGTGCTTTACTGATCAATTGTAAGATGTCATTGTTATCTTCTGGCTGTGCAGCACTGATGGGATTTATGGGAGCTTTCTCAATGTGAGGTAGGAGGTCTCCCTGACCCTGTAGAAGTAGGGTGATGGACATTTAAGGAATGAGGTAGATAAAGTAAGGCATTGAAAAACTGTGTCCTTTTTCTCTTTTTTACTTAAGGATTTTAGAAAAGCTGAATCACCAACACAGAGAAAATGAGGGCAGATTTTATTTGTGGGTTCAATAATCAGAATGAGTTTTTGATTTTTAAGGATCATACCTTGAAGAAAAAGGAATGCCTCTAAGATCTAGTAACAACAGCACAGGTGAAAAGAGCATTGTTAATTAGGGTGGAGACTGATAGGTTACTGATGGGAAGTATGTTTTCTAACCCAGAGGTTTCAATGGAGAATGTGTTAAACCATGCTGAGATTAGGGCTAAAAATGAAGATGCCAAGAGCAGGAGTGATAATGAGGTTTGGGATCAATCTGATGGTAAGAAAATCTCCAGTTTATCCTCTGATTCCCCTCCCAAGTTACTACTACAACTCCCCCATCAAGAGAAATGTCTTCCTCCATAGGGGACACAGAAGGTTAGTGGACTTCCAGCATTAAGAACTTAGAGGGTTAGAAGACAAATTTAAATAGCAATATAATGAATAATTAGAACAATGGTTAAGGAATCTGGTATAGTCTAATAGTGGAAATTCAGAGGTTTTTTTTTTTTATCAGTTGCTGAGTTCCATCAGCTTGAAGAACTTGCTTTCAACTAAACTTCTTAGAGTTCTCATATTAGGATTGTCTTTTGTCCTTTTTTAGGTGAGTAAAATGGAGATTTCTATATACAAAGATAAATGTCTTCCACAGCTGATTTCCTATTGCAAGACTATCTGGGAAGGGTTAAAAATCTGAAAGAGCAACCTCCTATGACTTCTCTCCACAGCTCCCTAAAACCCTGTGACTACTTCAATGTAATTAAATTTCACTTTTTTTGACTGGAATTTTACCTGAATGGTATCAGATTTGTAGACTTTCCTACTGGACCATCATATAGGGTAGGGTAGAGTAACTGGTGTGGGGCAGCAGGAATAGGACAGTAATTAGGGCTATTCACATAAATGGGCATCCTCACTTGTATAGTTTAATGGCCCCCATCATCTAAGTCACTTATGAATCTACCTCTTTTTGAGTGAAGCCTAGTATAAAAAATGGCCTTGGAAGAACTAGTATAGGCTATTTAGCAGTCTTTCATCATTGTATACTTATGATCCTGTGTTTTGGGGTGATTCTGTCCATCAGCAGCAGTATGAATGGCATCTTTGGCAGGTACAAAGAAGTGGCCAGATAAATCGGGAACTGTAAGCTCCCTAAAGCAGTCATTCACTATATCTATTTTGAGCCCTAGTTGCTTTTGAATGAATGACATAGGGACATACCACTACCCTTCATCCATAATTGCTCATTCTGAATTGACTGATACAAGATGATCCCTCTAACAAGAAGGATAGAGCCCAGGAGTGCTCTTCCATTATTAAGTAGAAATGATGCATGTCATATCATGCTTAGCCAGGGTATTTTTTTAAGCAGATTGAGACTTTGCTGGAGACTAGAGTCTTCCATTTGCAGGCCTAATGCTTTACCTTCACTACTAGTCCCACTCTATCCCATCCCCCAAAAGAGACTTTTGAGGAGCACTGTTTTCCTGATTCTCTGATTACTCTTCTTATGATGAGAGAGAGATATGCAAGTGGACTTCAGCAATCAATTTAGTAATAAGGGACACACTGATGGATTGGTCTATTCAGTGGGCCAAGCAATGAGTTTCACATCTGTCATGAGAAAGAGCCTTGAGAAAGGGGCAGACAAATTATAATTATATTGATTCCTGGGTAGTGACATGTCTTGTTGAGTGGTCAGAGGTGCAGAGACATCAGAAATAGACAATTAAATACTCTCCACTTTGAGGTCAGGAATAACAGAGGAATTTTGTTGATGCTTTCTACCATATGCAGTTGTTGGTCAAGCATGTTAGTGCCCATCAGGAGCATTAAAGGCCCTTCACTGAAGTGAATAATTAGGTTGAAGCTCTTTTGAAAATAAACATTGGAGATTGGCTACGTCATTAATCTGGACATAGGAACCAAGATGCTATTCTGTTGTGACTGACGGAATGAAGGATTCTGCTCAATGATAGTTCTGCAAATTGAAATGTCCCTCTTAGTAAGATTAGTTCACCATGATCCTACATGTTTCTAGACCTGCCTCTCATTGCTAAATTGATTATATTGGTACTCTATTCTGTGTCAGGAAAAGAAGAAAAATGATAATATTCAGGTTGTAACAATGTAATGTCAGTCAAGTTTACCACCATAACATCAACCTCAAATCTCACTTAGATAATTTCTTTATTATCTATGTTGCTTTCTTCCTATTCCCCCTGTCCCCAGTAGACCCTCTGATAAGAATGCTAGTTTTCCCACAAAAAAAGATCTGAAATAAGACCAATGTCTATCATGTTCCCTGGATTTTCCATCTTCTCTACTATCCTCAGTCATCTGATAGCACTGAACACTGGAACGGTCTTTTAAAACATCATCTTTGCCATCATACCCTTTATCAATAGGAATGGATTTCCCATTTCTCAGAGTCTATATTTTTTGGTAAATCAGTATTATTCCAAGAAGGAACAAAGATAGAGGTTTAGCAGTTTCTTATATCCAACTTCCAGAAAAGTTTGCTTGATAAAAATGGATTACTTTTAGATATAATCCTAGTCCTTCTTTCATCATTTTGTGAGAAGACTCATTGAGGTTTCCGCTTCCAAGAGGAAACTGATTAGGTGTTCCCTAATCAATAAGATAATTTAGGCAACTTCTTCCTAGAAAGAGTTTGGGGGGAGGATCAAAAATGAAATTATTTGGAGATTTTTTGCATTAAACTTTCTTTATACATAAGGGTGAAAGAAATTTACCTATAGGAGAAGGGAAACCTTGATCTTTAGTTAAACTCCAGAGCAGAAAAGGACAGCTCTACTAAGATTTGTGAGACTCTCGGGGAGGGAAAGATTTTTCTGGACAAGAATAAGTCAGTATAGCACAAGAAGAATCCCAGTATCAATTCAGGCTCTGGACAGGTTTCATGCAATAGGTTTCTGATCTGTTAGCCCCTTCCTATAGATGGCCCAGAGTTGTGGAGGGTATTGGTGATGGACTTAGAGGTGTTGTGAATGCATTGTGCTGTGCTTCTCATATTCCTGATGAGGTTCCAGGTTATTGTGGCTGCTTTTGCTTCAATAAACCTGCTCTTATCTACTCTGACATTATCCTCATTATTTGAATTATGCTTTTAAAATAATCTTTCATATTGTTTATCTTATTGTTATTTTTATTAAATTCTTCCCCTAGTCTTGCTAATGATCGCAGAATAGTTTAGAATAATTTAGAAAGGTCTTTAAAAATGCTATTTTGGAGGCAAACTTCACCATCAAAAATGTGGCACATTGTTTGATTTACACCAGTGTTCTGGAATCTTGACTGGTTTTTGAGGCAACTAGGTGATGCAGTAGATATAGGGCTAGATCTAGAATCAGGAAGACCTGTATTGGATGCTTACTAGCTTTGTGATCCTGATAAAGTCACTTAATGTCTGACTGAGTTTTCTCATATTATCCTCTTAAATGTGGTTATCCACACTAGGGCTGTTGGGAGCATAAAATTAAATAAAATTATAAAAATACTTTGCAAGACTAAAATGTTGAATTGCCTTTATTTCGCAGGGTTATCTTTCTAACCTAGCTTTACCAAATATAGTGGTGTATGTATAGGTGAAAAGGAGTAGTGTTTTCATTGTATCTTTTAAAATCTTGCTATTATTAAAGTTGTTTTTATTGCTTTTGTGATCCATTGAGTATCTCATTGCATTTTAACCCTGAATCCAAAACACTAGACTGAACTAAGTTAGCCCTGGTTCCGAACAGCAGTTTAAATTCAACATGTCTGAAATGAAACTTGTCATTTTCCTCTCAAACATAAACCTGATCCAAACTTCTCTATTGTATTTAATGGTGATAAATAATACTTTTCTAATAATGTCAGGTCATTACAAAGCAGTCCAATCTAATGTGTGGAAGCAGACTTTATTCATTTTACCAAAGTCTGCATACTGTATTTAGGCTAAGTTGAGATTAGTCAAAAACATTTGAATTAAAAGTGAAACATTTAATGAGTCATTGAGATGTTTTATTTTCAGTGCCAAGCTCATGGCTATCTGAAAACATCTGGATAATTAGTCAATTTTTGCTTTTTTTTCTCAATGTTTGACATAGTCTAGATGAACCTTTTTCAAAACCTTTTCAAAATCTCATGTTAATGTAAAAACTATTTAACTACCTCCATGTGGTATTCATATTTGCTAACTGAGAAAAATCCATCTTGGTAGGGGGAAAACCTCATGAATTCAACAAATCTTTTAAATGAATTGGTATTTCTTTGATCACAGAAGTAGCAACATTCATTTGAAATATAGTAAGACATCTGAATTATAATTTTTATTCAGTCTACAGAAGTTATGCTTGTTTATTATATGGAGTCATTTTAATGAGATGCAATAACTCCAAGACTCTCCAGAGGTTCCTAGCCTACGGGTCGAGAATCATTGGTATAGATGACTTACTTTTTCTTTATCTTCTGGATCTAAATTTGCAGTTTAAAAAAAACCTATTAAAAGAGGGAAAGAAAGAAAAAATAAATTATGTTGATGGTGCATTTACCAAATAATGATGAGATCAAAATCTTGCATTTGTGGTGAAAGATCAATAATCTCATTTAAATATCTGCATTGATGAATTCATGTTAATGCTATTTAACCAATTTACATTGATGAAGAGTTGTGCCATTATGAATAATCCCAGTCTTATGAATTAGCCGTCTTGTAAAAGGGATGCAATTGATATTGAGGCAATAATGCCTTGTGGAATTTACTTATTTGTTTTGACAAGTGATATTTAGTTTTATGATAATATTTCATAGTATACAAGTAAATACCCTGTAGGATATTTTGTAAAGGTAATGAAGCCTTAGTGATCTGTAATCTTTCTGTTGCTTTCGGATATTAAATCTTTGCTGAAAGTAGCATGAGTCAGCTGGTATTTATATGGAGATTTCCTAGGTTAAGTCAATGTTAGCGAGATTCTCCAAGATGATAATTGAAACAGTGGTTTTATCTTTATTGTTATCGTGATGTGCTTAAATTGAAAAAAAATTAAAAAACCCTTTATTCAATTGATTGAATATTTTAAATATTATATATGCTAAGGAAAATGTTACACACATTTGCATTTTGGGGGTCATTTCGAAATTTTTGTGAAATGATTTCTTTGTTAATAATAAAAAATCAGGGAAGCACAACTGTGTGCAAGTCATATAATCTCTATCTCAGTTCCTTCATTTATAAAAATGAGATCATAAGAACACCTACTTCATAGGGTTGTTGAAGAAGAAATGATACAATATTTGTAAAGTGCTTAAAACAGTCTGAGACACAGAAGTGACTAAATAAATTATATTCAGAGTATGTCTAACAAAAAGGCTGTTCTGTCCTTTCTAATATCTATATTCTCTACACCAAAATGTAGAACATTCTGCTGACCCCATTCTCAGAACATTCTCAGGGAAATAGATTAAAATGTAATTAAGAAATATTTAAAAATATATAACAAAACATAGATGATGCTAATACATAGCTTTTTAAAGCAATATGTAGTCCTCAGGTATTTTTTTTTATATATGCTAGTTTGGTTTGATACTACTGCTCTTCACTATTCTCTACTTTTGAATTTCTTGTCCCCTTGTTTTCTTGCCAAGCAGAATGGAATATTCTGTTTCCCAAGCTCCTATCCACATTTTGCTCTATGATGTTGAAGAAAAATCATGCCAAATGGGTCTCTTACTACTTTATGTTTTCAAATCTTAACTAGGTCCTCACTGCAGCAAGGCAATCTACTTCCAAGCTAATTTTATTATACCATTTTCTTCACAAACTATTCTTAACATTTTTGAATCTCTTCAAGGCCCAATTAGGCACCTCTTCTCCCAGTCTTCTCTTATTTCACTGAAAAAAAATGAAATTATGTGCTTAGAGCTCCCTCTTCTCAATTCAAATATTTTCTTTTTTTATCTCATCCCTTCACCTCTTTCTCATAAGACTAGACTTCTATGACCAGCCTTCTTTATGCACCCCCTGAAATTTCTTTATCCCCCTTGTCTTTTTTATTTGATTACACCACTAGGATCCCCTTTGTTTTGTTGTTGTTTAGTCATCTTATTTTTTGTGTTGAACCTTTTGCAACCTATTTTCTTGGCAAATGGACTGAAATGGTTTGCTATTTCTTTCTCCAGTTCATTTTATAGATAACAAAACTAAGGGAAACAGGATTAAATAACTTGCCCAAGGATGTGCAGCTACAAAGAATCAGATTTGAACTTAAGAAGAAGGGGTTTTCCTGAATCCAGGCCTGATACTCTATCCTCTGTACCACTTAGCTGCCCCCTAAGATCCCAACTCCCTAATCTTAGCTCCTTTTCCTGGTTAAGGCACAATCATCCTCCTGGTCACTCAGGATCACAACCTCAATGTCACCCTAGATGCCTTACTGTCACTCATCCTACCTATCCAATCCATTGACAAATCAAGCATTTCTATCTTCACAATATCTCTCCAATATGCCCCCTTTTCTCTATTCACAAAACTATCACCTGTGACTGAATTATTGCAATAGCCTTCAAATTAACACAAACATCTCAAATTTCTTCTCACTACAGTATTTACTGTTAACCTTAAAGAATTTTGGTCTTAAGAGAGAACAAATAGAATTACACCAGCATGTGTTGCCTCCAGAATTTGGTCTTCAGAAAGAACAAATGATACTAGGTTAGCATATGTTTTTATTAGTTCTCTAGGCTTGCAGTCATGCATACATGGAGGCCTGGCTAGAAATCAGACCCAAGGTAGAATTTTGGAGAAGAATATTTATAGAATTGCATAAATCAGAAGGTAGGATCAGGAATGATAAAGCTTTCTCAGTTTTGGTCCATCAACTCAGGATGTTACTTATTTGAGATTTTTTAGAGGTATAGAGGCACTATTAAGGTTCAGGACTTTTCTAGCTTATTAGTTATGCTAAAGACCTCCATAAAGCATTGGAATCTTCCCCCTTCAGGATGTCAGCACCATCCTGTGGCAGCCGACAAGATCCAAAAAGACAAATAGACAAGTCTTTTGTTTCTTAAAGATAAAGTTTTACACTTCTCAGCTCAATGACCAGAGCTATTTTCATAAAACACAGGTCTCACAATGTCAACCACTTAATAAAATAAAATAAAATGCAATGGCTTTGTATTACTGCTAGGATCAAATAAAAAAAAAACAAATGATATGAAATTTGTAAAGTGCTTAACACAGTGTCCTGTCCTCCCTATCCCCTATTTAAAGCTATTTATAATCTGGTTCTTTTCTATCTTTCTTAACAATTTACCCTTTACTTATAGGTGTTTTTTTTTGCCTTTTTAACTTTATTTGCTAATGCTCTGAATCTCTCCTAGGGCCCAGAATGATTCTATGAAATCTAGATAGGCAAAATTTCTGAGACCTTCCACTGGAAATGTATTTGCCTCTAACTTCTCTGAGAAAGGAATCATAGAAAGGGCGTTTTTATCTGAGGCTGAAAAAATCATCCAAAATCAATCAAAATCTAGCAGCTAGCTTGGTGAACAGAAATTTTCAGGAAAGTGTGGATCAAGTAATTTCTCAATTTTCCTCTTTTGGGAAGCAAGACTAAGATATAAATTGAATATTCCTTCTCTGTTGCTTTTCATGATGTTGCTTTTGTGTGTTTGTATGTTTGTGTGTAACTATATGTGTGTGTGTATGAAGGTCAAAATTCCCTTTTCTGCACCTGCAGGGACCTGGGAGGGAGCAAGAAGGACTGGTTGAAGAAGACAGTTAATGGTTTCTGTCTCTCCATAACTGAGTTTGGTCTATTTTCCTTTAAAAACTATTTTATTTATAATATACCACATGATAACTTAATATTTGTTTTAATTTATGAGCATTGTGAGATTGGAATCCTTGAAGGGATGAAGGCTCTATGGCAAATATAGTCAGAACAGTTTACATTTTAATTTTTCATTGATATATCATTTCATCTCCAAAGCTAAATTGAACTTGAAAAGAAAGGGGTTAGAAGGAAATTATGTAGCCTTGAACAAGTCACTTCTATGCTAAGTATCAGTTTCTTCATCTGTAAAATGGGGATATTAATACATTTTGAGAATCATAGGATTCTTGTGAAGAGCTTTGTAGAAATGAGAGCTCCATTCATATGTAAGTTATTGTGATTGTAATTATCATGTTTCATTATAAAATTTGCATTACTTATTAATACTATAATAATGCATAATATAAAATCTGTCACAATACATAATATAAAATCTTACTTGCAAGTCAAGTCTGTCTGGGATAGGATGCTAAGTTTTGAAGGTTTTATCACCCTCTACTGGCTGGTAGGGATACTGCAGCCAGTTAGAAAATGGCATTTCCTTCCTTGCCCATGCACCTCAGTGGCTATAGAAGCTTATGAGGGTACCACAGGTAGAGTGCCACTTGGTGACTGACTCAGACACTAAACTTGTCACTTAAATTTCTTTCTCTGGATAATTAACACACCAGTAGCTCCCTGAATGATGAGAGGCAGCTTTGAACCAAAGAGAAACATTTATCAAAGTAAAGATTCACCCAGTATAATTCTGGTTAACTGGGAATCATGGACTGTTAGGTAATCATTAAATTTATGGAAACTAAATTATAAATTGTATCATGAAAATCATCACAAATCCTTAATTAGAAGAGACTTTGGAAGCTTTTATTAACATTTGTTCCCGAACAGGAACGTCTTATTCAAGAGCAAGGATCATCTAGCTTTTACCTGACAAAATTAAGTAATGGTGACCCCCTCCTATCCCTCAATAATGCTAATTGTTCAGGCTTTCCTTATATCAAGTCTAAATCTACCTGTTTTGTTTCTGGTTGCCAAAAGAGAATATTTCTAATTCTTGTTCCATGTGACAGATCTTTAAATCCATGAAGACTGCTAAGAAATGTCCATAATTCTTCTTCTTTTTATTGTCAATTCTTTTAAATAATTCTTATATCATAGTCTTCAGTCCCCCAAGCTTTCCAGTCTTCTTTCTTTTAAGCTCATTTTCAATATCCTCCCCCTCCGAAAAGGCTTAATAAATTGTTTGATTAACTAACAGACCAAAATGTGGCATCTGGAACCAAACACCATCTTGCAAAGGTGATCTGAACATGGTAGCAGCTCTATCACCTCCTCTGACATAGGCATTAAACTCCTTAATGTAGACTAAGCTTAAAGTAACTTTTTTATTCTTTTTTTTGGTTATCATGTCATACTACTGGTGTGTCAAAAATAATGTAAAACAAACAATATTAGAGCTAACATATTTATTTGATGGCATGTGCAAATCAGTGTAAACAAATAAGATTCAAATCCCCCATATCATTCTTAAATAACCTGTTGAATTTCATAATGTTTACATCTATAAATGTTTAAATTTAGTGACATGAACATATGATTCCTTCATATATCTTATAATAAATATTATATATATATATATATGTATATATATGACAATCATATGACCTTAGCATTATTTTTCAGGTTAATATATTTAGTGAAAGGATGGACAATTTTGATCACAATGTGTTGCACTTATTATATAGGATTTCTTGACATCGAAAATTTGCTTTATAATATGAATCCTCTCATGTTTTACTGTGTACATGACAATGTTTTTCCCTTAATTTCCTTAATTTTTTCTTAATTTGTAATTTCTTTAAATTAAATTTTTAAAATTAAAAATTATATATATATCTTTAATGGGCATTGCATGATTTTCATTATGTACTGTTAACAGATTAGTAAGTAATATAAATTATAGTGAGATATAATAATAATTGTAACAAAATGATGATGATACATAGTCAGAGAAGTCTCACTTTTACAAAATCTTCCTTCATAAGAATCTTGTAAGGTGGGAAAGTGCAGTATTTTCATCTCCATTTTACAGATGAAATAATTGAGACTAAGAACAGAAGTGACTTGTTCAGGGTCATCTTGCTAGTGAACATCAGAGTTAGAATACAAATTCAGGTCTTCTAATACCAATTCCCAACAAACTTTCCACAACAAAATTCTCTCTCTCTCTCTCTCTCATTTCATTTGGAATTTCTTTCTTTCTTTCTCTTAGTTCTATTGTTAATCCACATTCCATTGAGCTGTGCCTGCAGAACTATTTACTATGAAAAATATTTTATATACTGACACTCTTAGGATGGCTCTGGTAGGGTCAACTGGAGAAGAAAGTGGTGCCAAGTGTGGAGTGTGGTACACCTGTACCAAACAATGGTCCCTTTGTGCACATCCAGTATTGGAAGAAAAAAACTTGTTATCAATGGTCAATGTAATTTTAGGACTTCTGTTCCCTATTAATGTTTTGTTTCTTTTGAGTTCCCATAGATGCATGCTGCAGTGATTTCTAGGGGTTTTGTCTAGAGTAATTTTTACAATAACAATACGCTGTCACATGATGTTCTATTTGTCTTTTGTCTATTTTAGATGCCAGACAGAACAGGCCAGACAGGCTACTTTCCCTAATATGATGCCATTTGCCAATGAAAATAAAATCCTTTCAAGGGACTTTTAGCTCTTCAGCTGAAGTGAGGAGATGATAAGAAAAACTCCAGTTCACTTGAATGAATTCAAATTGCTAAATCCAGATAAATTACAATCCAGGATTTGGGGGGGGACCGTCTTCCAAAAAAAGTCTGCATCATGCATGTAATTTCCATCTAGTGATTTTTGAAAATCCATGGAGAATAGAAAAAAAGAATCATAGTAATACAGAAGGGTAGATAATATATTGGTTTTCAAAAGACTCATGTAGATTCCACAGATTAAAAACTGGTGAGGTTGACATCAATTTTCATATCAACTACTGGATTATTTTATTGAAGGAATGATTTAGGAATACTTTAGAAAAGGATGTGATAATGGGTCATTAAAGAGAACTAACAAGCAGGCCAGATAAGAATAACTTCATTTTCTTTTTTGATCAGTGGATTGGACTAATAAATATGGACTAGCTAGACGTGGGAAGACACATTCAAGTCCTACTTCTGAATCGTTAGCTGTGACCCTGGGGAAGTTATTTAATCTCTCACTCCCAGTTAATTTACCTTCTACAAAACAGGACTAGTCATACATATAGTTCCTTCCTTATAAGGACTATTATGAGGTTCAAGTAAAATATTATATGAAAGGCGCTCTGTGCAAACTCAAATGGTATATAGGCAACTGATAATAATGTACCTGCATCTCAGCAGGCAATATGGCCAAGAAACATCAAGTTAGTCCAAGGCAGATTGAATAATTATATTTGAAGAGCAGAAATTAATAAACTGATATTAATGTGGGAGAGAGCAACCCAGGGATCTCTTTTTGACCTACTTTTGTTTAATAATTTTATCATTGCTAGGGATGATGATGTCAAAGTTCAGAAAACTATGACCTAAGGTCCAAATCAGACCCATTACCAATTTTTTGTATGGCCAATGAGCTAAAAATGTTTTTTAAGCATTTGATCCATGGCCATTATTTACCAGTCCCTGTCACGGATGGTTTGCCTATACAAGTTTTAGTTGACACAAAGCTGGGATAGCTGGCTAATATGGTGGATAACAAAATTGGCTTCTGAAAATATGCCAACAGGCTTGATTGATGGTCTGGATTTAATAAGGTAGAGTTTAATAGTATTGAAAAAAAACAACCCTCTACCTAACCATATAAATATGTAATGGAGCAAGGATGCATGACTAAAACAAGAGTATGTGAAAAATCTCCTGAGGATTTTAGTGTACCAAACTCAAAATGGATTTCCATGGCAGCCAACATTACTCACTCAAATAGTCTGTATTAATAGAGGTACAGGTTCCCAAACAAGGAAGTTTATAGTTGTTATATTCTGCCTAGGTGGACCATATCTAGAGTATTATTTTCAGTTCTAGGTATCACATTTTAGAAAGGACGTGAACAAACTTGAGAGTTTCCAAAGCATGGTGACCAGCATGGCAAGTTGATATAAGATCCCTTCAATATGAAAATAAGAATGCTTATTGTGGATAAAAGAGGGCTCAAATAGTAGTTTAGGGAAGAGGATAGCTATTTTCAAATATTTGAAGAGATGTCACATGAAAGAGAGATTTTTTTTCTTTTATTTATTCCCAGAAGTAGAAAGTTACAGAAAGAAAAATTTCACTTGATTTAAGTAAAATTTCCTTACAGTGAGACCTGTCCCAAAGTAAAATCAGTTGGCTCTAAGAATAATGCATTACCCATCATTGAAAGATTTCAGAGGCTGAGTATTTAAGAGAGAGAGTATTGAGGAGATTCCTGTCTGAATTGGACTATCTGGTCTCTTCCACTTTTGAAATTCTTTTATAATAATGGAGTTTTGAGTGGGTATGGCATTGATAATATGAAGGAAAAGCTTATTAGGATCTTCAACATTCCAGTTTTAGCATGATAATTTCTACCACTGAAGGCCTTCAGAATAAATAGTTTCTTGCCCCTACCCCCACCTTCTCTTTTCACCTTATGCTAGTCAGAAGCCTTATTTATATACCAGCATATCCTGTCTTTGCATTTTGGATGAGCTAGTGGGCCACACTCAGAACCCATGAAAACCATTAGTGGGCTATAGACCACACTTTACGAACTACTAGCATAGAAGAGGAAATGGGAATTAGGTGGTATTAGCATAGAGAATGCATTTGAGGTTCCATTAAAAAAAACGTGATAAATTGGACTCCTTCCAGCATGCCATATATCTGTATCTCCATATTTAGGATTAAATTCTGCCCTTAGTCACTTTTACTAAAATAGTGGGTCAAATTCTCCCTTGTTGACAGAATCTGTCTAGGGAGGTTCAAGGGCAGCCTTTGACCTGTGGCTATTAGTCTATAATGCTGAATGTCACATTCTCCAAAGTTATATAATCATTTACTGAATTATAATTTTATAATAGAGATATGTATGTGTTCACATATATTTATACAAACACAGATGCACAAGAGGATAACATTTAAGTTACCTGAGACTCTTAAATTCCCAGCTTCTGCGAGTTTATATACTCTTGGACTTAATGTTGCATTAATGTATTTTTGTTTGCCTGAATGAGGAGATGTATCCAGCCCTTGCTTGAATCTGTTCATTAAGATTTCATGAAGTCAGCTCCTGATGAATTCACAAGCTAGAACGGCAACTTTCCTACTGTTTTGTCTGTGCTAAAAAGCGCAGCGCCAGCTTTTAATACTGGTAGATGGTAGAGATAAATTCTCCAATGCCAACTCATCACCTAGGGATGACAGAGCTCCTGCTGAATTTACATGAGTCCTTTATTATGGGAAGTGAGTTGAGTGAAACAAATGGGTTATTTACTGTGCAGCAGACGAAGAAGTGACTCTTTTAAAATGGCAAACATTATAGTACATCAAATTCGGGAGGATTCGACATTGTGTTCATCTGTGATTTTGGCCCTATTTGTGGAAAAATTGCAACTCTGAAGCAATGGAAATGGGTTTCACTTTGTGGGAGGGAAATTTGTCCAAAGGGATTTTTGAATGAATTTCATAGTTTTGGTCTCATTGTAGGCAAAGATGATTTCAAGGCATTTCCTTAATGGTGGGACCTCAAACCAACAAAACAACCTTTGAGGGTTATGATATGTAATATTGTGCCATCAGGTTGAGCCCATAGATTTGGGGAAATGCTCCCAAGATTCCTGAGCCAGACACACTACATTATTGCTAAGGATTCATTGAGGGAATAGATTTGAGAGATGAGAACAGGACTCAAAGGAGATTAGGGAAGCCCAAAGAGGGTCTAAAGAGGAGCAGGAAAAATGGCTAATATGATCTTTGAGGAAAGTCTTATCAATTTGATTTGCTATTTTTGTGTTTTTCCCCCCATGTGGGATCTGAGAAGTGGGACCTTTTGATATTCCTCAAATTATTCTCCAATGGTGGAGAGAGACAGAAGGAAAGACTGAGACAGAGACAAAGATAGAAAGACATAGACATGGAAGAGAGACAGAGATATAGACCCAGAGATAGATGCACACATCAAGAGTGGGCAGGGGAGAGCAAGACAGAGAGACAGAGATACAGAAACAGAGAGGGGAGAGAGAGAGAGAGAGAGAGAGAGAGAGAGAGAGAGAGAGAGAGAGAGAGAGAGACAGAGAGACAGAGACAGAGAGACAGAGAGAGACAGAGAGACAGAGAGACAGAGAGACAGAAAGACCAGAAAGGAAGGGAGAGGAGTGGGAGGGAAGGAGAGGGAGGAGAGGGAGGAGGGAAAGAAGATTCTTTTACTACTCATCTCCAAAAGTGAACTCCTGGTCTTGCCATAGATATCATGTGCATTTTCCCCTATGTTCCTCTAAAATGTAACCTTTTGTATTGAGGTCACATATTTATTTGGAGATTTTTTTTCTATAAGATTCATGAAGCAGTAGTCTAAAACTAATTTCTGCCATACTGCTGTCCAAATTTCCTGACAGTTTTTGCCAACTGGTATGTCCTTATCCCAGCAGCTGAAGTCTTTATGGTTATGAAATCCTAGGGTCCTAGATACTTTTGTTTCTGCATTTTATAATCCTAACCTGTTCCTCTGATTGATTTTTTTGTACCAAATCATTTCTAGAATTATTGTTTTGTAGTATAGTTTTATATCTAGCATTAGTAGGCCCCCTTTGTTCCCATTCCTTTTCCCTATTTCCTTTGTGATTATTGACCTTTTGTTCTACCTATGAGTTTAATTATATTTTCCAGTTCTACAAAATGATCTTTTGGTAGTTTGTCATGGTGTTGAATAAATAAATTAATTTTGGTAATATTGTCATTTTTATTATATTGACTTGTCTTACCCATGAACATCTAATGTTTTCCCAATTATTTACATATCTTTATTTTTGTAAGTAGTACATATTTGTGTTTATGTAAATCTTAGGTGTAATGTTTTTAGATTACAAAATATTTTATATATTCTGTAGTAATTTTATACGAAATTTTTCTTTGTATTGATTCTGAATTTTATTAATATTATATAGACTAGCTTATGATTGAGGTGGATCTATTTTCTATTCTGCGAGTTTATTGAAATTATTGTTTTTCTAAAGCCCTGTTTAAGGACTTTTTTAGGATTCCTTAAGCACAACATTATATTACCTGCAAAAAGTGATTGTTTTTTCTTCCCTACATGTACTTATTCTCCCAATTTCCTTTTTCTTATCTTATTGCAGCTCTGCTAGTTCTGTGTCAAATGGAAGTGGTGACATTGGACATTCTTGTTTCACTCCTGAATTATTGGAAAGGATTCTAATTTATCTCCATTATATACAATGGCAACTCTTGGTTTTAGATATATAAATATTATTTATCATTATAAAAAGATACATTTATTTTTATTTTTTGTGACTTGAGGCAGAATGATGTATGTTTCAGAAAAACAACTTAGACCATAATATGAACATTATAAAAATAATTTTGAAGATTTTTTATTAACTGATAAGAAATGAAAAAAGCAGAGCCCATAGAAAAATCATTCAATAACAATACTATTTAAATTTATATACATGTACACATACATATAAAATACTGTGCATATGGATTCACATATATTACATATATAAAATATATCAATGAGAAAGGCTAAATGAGGACTTTTTATTCTTGATATGCATATTTATTACAAGAAATTTGACTTTCTTTTAGAATTTCCAATTGAATATAGGTGAAAGGGAAATAAAATAGTTTAGTTCATTAAAAATAACTAGAGAGATTATGAGATGTGAATGTCACATGTACTATCTCTCATCTTTTCAAAAAATATTTTCCCTAGTTCCATGTAAAAAGTAATTTTTAGGGACAGCTAGGTGGCACAGTGGATAGAGCACCAGCCCTGGAGTCAGGACAATCTGAGTTCAAATCTAACCTCAGACACTTAATAATTACCTAGATGTGTGACTTTGGGCAAGTCACTTAACCCCATTGCCTTACAAAAACAAAAAAAGTAATTATTAACATTCATTTATTAAAACTTTAGGTTGCAAATTCGTTCCCTCTCTGCCTTTCCTCATGGAGATGGCAAACAACTTGACATAGTATGTAGTCACATTGCTTTCTGATGAGGTTGCTTTTTACTTTGTTACAAGAGATCTTTCATGGAGTAGGGATAATACATGAATTTAAGTGATAGCAAAATATATGCATTTAAGTTTTTTATTTTTTTAAAAAAAGAAACAGAATGAAGAAGTAGGAAAATACTACAAAGAAATTTATAGCACTCTCAAAATTAAATATGTGGCTATCCAATAATTTCAATGAAATGGTAGGGATAAATGAATGAGGCAAGAAATTTCTTGGAAAATATGAATCAGATATAAAGAATGAAATAGGGTCAACGTTTGTAGATAATACAAATGCCTCTGACTTCATTGGAAGAATAAAACTAGGATAAGACAGTGAAAAAGATATTGGAAAATAAGATTCAGAAGCAAGAAATGAGATTGTATACAAACTATACAGAAGACTAATGCTTATATATTATATATAAAGTATATACTTTTTATTAAAGATATTATTTGAGTTTTATAATTTTCCCCCCAATCTTCCTTCCTTCCCCCCCCCCCATGGAAAGCAATCTGTCAGTTTTTACTTTGTTTCCATGTTGTACATTGATCCAAATTGAGTGTGATGAGAGAGAAATCATATCCTTAAGGAAGAGACAAGAAGTCTAAGAGATAGCAAGATCAGACAATGGCAGTTTTTGCCAACTAGTATGTCCTTATCCCAGAAGCTGAAATCTTTATGGTTATGAAATCCTAGGGTCCTAGATACTTTTGTTTCTGCATATTATAATCCCAACCTGTTCCTCTGACTGATTTTTTTTTGTACCAAATCTTTAGATGGCACTCTCCTTTTGCAGACAGCCCAAAATTGTGCCCGATTGTTGCACTGATGGAATGAGCGAGTCCTTCAAGGTTGAACATCACTCCCATGTTGCTGTTAGGGTATACAGTGTTTTTCCGGTTCTGCTCATCTCACTCAGCATCAGCTCATGCAAAAATGATATACTTTTTAAACAAAATTGAGAGGCACTAGAAATGGTAATTACCTGTGTATGGATCCAATCTTTTTTGGAGAGCAATATGGAACTATGCTCAAAGAGCAATAAAAACTGTTCATATCCTTTGACCCAGCAATTCCAATTCTAGGTCTATAGCCAGAAGAAATTATTTTAAAAAGGGAAAAGTCCTACATGTTCCAAAATATTCACAGTAGCTCTTTTTGTTGAGACCAAGAAATGGAAATTGAGGGGATGCCCATCAGTTGGGGATTGGCTAAACACGTTATGATACATGATTACTATGGAATACAATTGTTCTATAAGAACACAAAAATGTTTGGATTCTAATGACTTACAGAAGCTGATGTTGATCAAAGGGAGTAGAACAATGTACACCTTGTTCAGCAACTTTGCGAGATGAATAACCTTGATAGAATCAGCTCCTCTTAGCAGTTCAGAGAGCTAGGAAAACTGTATTAGACTGACTATGGAATATGTCATACCCATCCAGAGGAAATAAAACAAAACAAAACAAAACCCACAAAAAACCCTTCAGAATCTGAAGAACACTTTATAAAAATTATCTTTTATGTATCTCTTTACCTTAATCCTAATTCCTCATACCAAAAACAACTAATCTGTAAACTTGTTTATCAAATTATGTATGTAAAATGCTAACCTGACTATTTGCCACTGTAGGGAGGGAGTTGGGAAGGAATGGTGGAAGAAAATTTTGTAACTTAAAAATATGCAAATGCATGTGGATGAAAATAAAGTTTAAAAATAGAAATGGTGATTACCAAATAATCATAACAGATAAATGATTTATTACAGATATGAAAGTCAAGAAACTGGCTTTTTATAAATAACTACCAACTTTTCTGAGTAAAGATCAAACTAGGAAAAAAAACATGAAAAAGAATATAAATGATAAAAAATAGCATTTGACTAAAATGATTTCAAATTGACCCATTTCAATGAATATCCCACCAATAATGGCAAATCAGTGGAGAAATCTGTTATTGAAAAATTCAACCAATGTAAATCAATTGCCATAATAAGAAAATTAAGACACCAGAGTGTGTATCACCCATCAATTATATGAGTTCCTTGCCATTTGGAGAGATTTGGCAGCTAAAAGTAAAACAATATTAAAATATAAATTTATTTTAAAATCAAAAGGCATTATATAGGAGAAGTAGCAAAAAAGGATGTTATCAGAAAAATGTATGACCGTAAAAGCAGATGGCCAGTCATGGAGTAAAAGTGAAGGGTAACCAAAGGTTAACTTGCATGCTTCGTGGGTATCCGTCCAAATTCAAGAGATGTAGAGAAATCTGGCACAGTATTGATCAGATTTTCTATGATAAATTTGTGGGAAAACATGGAAAAAATTTGGCAAAATTAACATATAAAAATGTTTTGCAAGATACATCATTGGAGAGGCATTGATGTGATTCATTGATTATTGGATAACTTAGTGACCATCTTCCTTTTCTGGTCATACATGTTTCTGATTAATTTTTTATCTTTCTAATGAAGTTTACATGCTTCTTATTCACAAAAAAGTTTATTCTGGTCTGGATCTGTGTATTTCATTTTGGGTGATAGTATTCCATGATTTCTAGTCATACAACATCAATAAAAGAATGGTGCTAAAAAATTGGATTTTGTTTCAGGGAGAATCATGGGTTCCTTAAAACCCATACAGTTTTCCAAAAGCAATCTAAACTGCACGTCCTCTATTCAGTTCTGGACTTTGCTCCTTGTCCTTTTATAATTATTATCTATAAGT
This sequence comes from Macrotis lagotis, assembly GCF_037893015.1. Taxonomy (NCBI): domain Eukaryota; kingdom Metazoa; phylum Chordata; class Mammalia; order Peramelemorphia; family Peramelidae; genus Macrotis; species Macrotis lagotis. The sequence goes on along the minus strand of NC_133662.1, from coordinate 172,144,406 downwards.
TTGTATGTGTGGAGGGAGGGAAGAATGAGTCTTCCATTCATACACTGATGAACCAGCTTTTAGAAATTCCTGGACAAGAGATGTTCTTCATCCACTTGGTTTTCATATATGGATGGTTTTGCTGAACTCTTATTTTTATTATAAATTTATTTAAGACATTTTTAATGTTTTGGTATGTGATGCAATCAGTAAAATGTCTACTTATTATCAATAGGGAATCCCTCTTAAGTTTGGATTCTATGTTGAACATTCTCCATAACAGTGACAAACACATTTGGTGAACATATGCCTCCCTGTTTTATGCCTTGCTTGATATTTATAATCAGAAGGTCATCTAACAAAAATATCTCTGCTGTTTCATCTTTCAAGGATTCTTGTATGATTTTGACATATGGAGACAACTTGTTGGAAGATTGCCTTTAAGACAGAATTTTGCTCTCCTGAATAAAATTCATTTCTATAGACAACAAACAATAAATGCACTGAGATATTCTCTTCACTGTATAGTTCAGTCAACTGTGGAATTAGAAGAGAGTAACCTGTTACAAATGATAGTCTAGAAAAATCTACTTTTTTGTTTTCATATGTTCATCAAGTATATCATATAACATGTGAGATTACTCTCAGAGAGATTTTGTAGAGAGAATGCAAGAATCTGGATCAATAGATTATTTTTATTTTATCAATTTGCATAATTTGGAGGAATATTTGATTCTTCTCCTTTTAAAGATCTCTTAATATTTGATCCCTCAATACATTCAAAATTATGTCACCTCTAGCACAGATACATCTTTTATACTTGTTCTAATCCAGCTATTTTTCCCATTTTCCCATTTCATTACCATTTATATTTCTTTATTCAGCATATCAATGACTGTGATAATAGATGCTAAATGTGGTACTTCAGCAATTGCTTAAAATTCTTTATTATTATCTTTATTTCAGATCTTCTCTACTTTTCATTTATTTGTTGGCCTCCCTATAGTGCTACCCTCAAAATACTTTTGGGAATATTTGGCATAATTATGTTTTTCACCAGTCTTCCCATAAACTTGTTTTTCCTTCCTATATCACACATATTGCTTTATGGGGGTGCTCATACTCCTCCCAAATCCTCCCACAAATAATTTGACAAATGTATTTCTGTTACAAACTTGGGTTGAATTGGTTGCCATATCTATTCATCAGCAAAGACATCAAGTGCCTGTTGGTCAAGGCAACTTTCAAAGTCTTTTAGTTCCCTCAATATAGCAAATGATTTTACAGTCAGTTAAATTTCCTTAAGAAATGGTGATAAACTGTATTGATAGCTACTATTTTATCTATTTCCTTTATTTAGAAGGGTTTTTTATAGTTTTTTGCAAGGCAAATGGGGTTAAGTGGCTTGCCCAAGGCCACATAGCTACATAATTATTTAGTGTTTGAGACTGGATTTGAACCCAGGTACTCCTGACTCCAGGACCAGTGCTTTATCCTCTGCCACCTAGCCGCCCCCATTTAGATTTTTAAAAATATTTAAATAATTGTATTGTAATTTTTAATTGAAGCCTATGTCTCTCATTTTTTATTTTTTGTTCTGATTTGTTACTGATATTCATCAATGCTTTAATAAATCAGAGTCAGGGGCAGCTAGGTGGCACAGTGTATAGAGCACTGACTCCTGGAGTCAGGAGGACCTAAATTCAAATCATCTGACCTCAGACACTTGATATTTACTAGCTTTGGGATCTTGGGCATTACCTTGCAAAAAACAAATAAATAAATAAATTGATAAACCGGGGGTCAGAAAACTACAATTAATGAATCAATTCTGAAGTGCTGCATATTGAGTAAGCTCTACCATCCTGGACCAAGAATGGTTTTCATATTTTAAAATGCAAAAAAATTAACATGCAAAAGACATGTTTGCATTTTTTAAAGGTTTACAGAATTCTTAGTGCAGACTATACAAAAACAGGTGACAGGTTGGATTAGACCCATGAACTATATTTCCTAACCACTGTCAGTCAAAAAAACATTTATGAAGGTGATTGACTACAGATAGCTGACTGAAAATCAACTTAGAAGATCTTGTTTCTTCTTTCAGAAAAATTTTCTGTTTCTTCCTCCTTTGCAAAAGATATTGGAACATAAACTGTAATTAACTTTATAAACATCTTTCTATAAATGTATATCCAGGATATTCAATGTGAGGCCCAAATGTGAAATATCATTTCCTGTTGTCTTTTGAGAAATAATAAAACTACTTCTGTCAACTCTTTCATTTGCTTCTTCAAGGAATACCTGGTAGCCATCCTTTTATTCAACTACAACTTTCATTGTCTTTGTTTAATTTATAATAGGAGCATCAATGTTGATGTGATTCTTCTCTTTAGGCAATGTAATTCATTGGTCATAGGGAAAGGAGCTCATATCAAGAGTACCAATAATTAACTGTTTATAAAAGTATTATAAGTTGTTATTAGTACTATCTTGTACTCCATTTTCAGCTAATTCAGATACAGACTGGGGTCACATAGTATAGAGGACTATCTTTATATTTCATTTATTTCATGAGTTTCTATGACCAAAGAATTCAGTATCAATTGTCTAGACTCTCTCTACATTGTAGAATCTTAGCATAACTGTACTTGATCCTGTTTAAAAACCATCCAAATCTTGTGCTCTGCCTCCATAGAACCTTGGGTCACATTCATTTTATAATGGAGTATTGAAGAAGAATATTGTTTTTTGTCTCAAAATTTAGTGCTTCCTGAGTATGGAGAAGCATGGAAAAATCTATATTAAGTGATGCAGATTGAAATAGAACCAAATAAACAATGCAGACAGTGACTAAAACAATGTAAATGGGGGCGGCTAGGTGGCCCAGTGGATAAAGCACCGGCTCTGGAGTCAGGAGTACCTGGGTTCAAATCCGGTCTCAGACACTTAATAATTACCTAGCTGTGTGGCCTTGGGCAAGCCACTTAACCCTGTTTGCCTTGCAAAAACCTAAAAAAACCCAATGTAAATGAAAGGAACAATTAAATACCAAAAACTTCAAAAGTAAATATAATAAAAATTATAGAGATTTAGCAGATCTGGACTGGAGATGAGAAGATACCCCCAACCTACACCTTTGTGAAGGTGGGATGTCCATAAGATTTACCCACTGTACAAGTTTTCAGACTTTTTAAATGTATGGATTAATTGTACTGGCTTTTTTCTGTCTATAAAAGTGCTATTTGTCACATGGGATGGTTTCCTGGTAAGGGCTACAGAAAGGATACTTGGAATAACTACAACAGTATAAGGAACAGAAAATATAATTTAAAAAAATTCATTGCTTCTCCATGTTTACCATTGTTCTAGCTTGGAAGACTTCATTCACTTCCATAAGATTTCCTTCCTATCTCTTAACTGATTTAAGTGATAGAAATTTTTTATACATCATTGTAACAGCCTCCTAATTGGTTTTACTGTTTGCATTCTCTCCCCTCTTAAATTCATCCTCCAATTCAATTCATTTTAATTCAACAATCATCTATCAAAGCACCTGTTTTATACCAGAAATGTAAAGGCCATAATTTCCTTTTAAAAGCTTCTTCTAGTAGAGGGATGCAAATATACCCAAGCAAGTGAATAAAAATAAGAATAAACGATTTCTAGAAACAGAGAAAAGAGCCAAGAAAGACCTCAATTGAAATGTGAGAGAAGTGCAGTTTGGGGTTTGATATCAAAGAAAATTTTCTAACAGAGCTATCTAAAAGTGAAATGGCTTGCCTAAGGAGGAAATGTTTTTTTTTCTTTAATTGGAGGTTTTTAAGCAAAGGTTGGATGACCATTTGTTATGAATGCTATACAAGATATTCTTGGTTAGGTGTGGGATGAATTGTAAGACCTATAAAGTTCCTTCCAGATTTTATATTTCTGTGGAAATTTTTCACTAATAATTTAGAACCAATAAATGATTGTAATAGGTTTGGAAAAAATATCAACAGATGGAACAAACTTTAAGAATAAACAGTGGTGGTAAAAGAATGATCTAGAAGTGGCAGTTGGAAACTAGGGGCATTGTTCACTTTCCTTTTTGGAGTTAGGGGAGCAAAACAAGGAATAGCTATCTATATCAAAAATTATAAAGAGGTTTGCTGATTTCAGGGTTGGATTTCAGTTAGGGTAGAAACACTGCTGGGTAGGGAGTTCATATATAGGAGAGGATTTTTTTAATTATAATTTTTTTTATAAATAGAGCAGGGGCTCCAAAGGGCATAATAGGTGAGCAATGTTGGAGTGGAATTAAGAAGGAATAAGGTGAGACTTTGAGAGGAGGTTGTATGGGCATGCTATTGATGCCTAATGTGCTTGGACTGAATGACTAGAAATGGGAAGCCAATGAGTCAAGATGTAGATTGCTTCACTGGAAGAATTGATTAAATAAAGCATTTGTAGGATTAATCTCCTGCAAAATTCAAGATTGGACTCATATCCTTTCCTTCTATTTTCATAGATGGCTCCCATAATTTTCTTCTCTGAAGAGTGCTTTGGTTCACTGAATGAGAGAGGTCTTTGGTTTCTGGATTCTAGGACCTTGGACTATGTTTGGGAAAGAAATGAAGGAATAATTACTATCTGTGTACCTTTGGAGAAATCTCTTTACCTCTCTGAGTATTGTCTATAAAATAGGGATAATAGAACTGTAGCTTATTGTATTGCTATAAGGAAATAACTTTGTAGACCTCAAAGAACTATTTAAAAATTATTTATTGGGGTGGCTAGGTGGCACAGTGAATAGAGCACCGGCCCTGGAGTCAGGAGCACCTGAGTTCAAATGCGGCCTCAGACACTTAATAATTACCTAGCTGTGTGGCCTTGGGCAAGCCACTTAACCCCATTGCCTTGCAAAAAACCTAAAAAAAATTATTTATTTACTCTTCATCTTCAGAACAATGATCATCTCCAAAACAAACACCCCTAAAAATCATTTAAAAACTACATGATATACACTGAAAAATAGCTATATAGGATTATCATGGAACATATTTTGCCATAAATAGCTTAATTTTGCATTTCTTAAATTATAATAAAGAAATTTTACTCATTTATATCATAATTCCTCTGTCATTTCCATTACCATTCTCTAAGAAAATACTTAGAAACTATTCGCTGGTTTTACAACCAGTTAGATTTGGTGATCAAGTGCTACCTGCGTTTGAACTAAAATATTGTCCTAATACTACATATTGCTTCGGGCCATCATGATGAAAATACTTTATGAGTTCCATCTAAACAGGAAGTATGCAAGGTAAGAAAATTTGCCTTTATTGTTCAGTCATCTCACAACAAAAGACAGAAGCTACATGTTTCAACTTGTAAAAGATGTAATTAAAGGGGCAGCTAGGTGGCGCAGTGGATAGAGCACCGCATTGGAGTCAGGAGTACCTGGGTTCAAATCCGACCTCAGACATCTAATAATTACCTAGCTGTGTGGCCTTGGGCAAGCCACTTAACCCCATTTGCCTTGCAAAAACCTAAAAAAAAAGAGAGATGTAATTTAACATACAAATACACATACACACACATATATGGGTGTGTGTTTGTTTATATATATAAATATATATATACATATAAATAAATATATATATATATGTGTGTGTGTGTGTGTGTGTGTGTGTGTGTGTGTGTTTGTTTGTTTACAGTCCTGTAGATTCCCATTGTCAGCCTTTCAAGCTGTGGAGAATAGAGGATGAATAAAGATAGAAAATTAATTGTAAAAAGAACCTAAGGAAATAGTGATATACCTTGCCAACTGCAATTCAATCTGTCCAGACTGGGTCAAATTAAAGTCAATGAGTCAGTGAAGTCTATAAGCTTTTAGAAATCAGAGCAATTTATTATAATTTAAGAAGAGCATTGTTTTATTATATTCTACCTCTTTAGACAACAGACTTTGAAGTTAGAAGGAGTATTTAGGTGTGCAGTCTACATGTAGTATACCTAACCTTACCGAAAAACAAAGTTTTGTTATTTCCTCAGCCAGAAGAACTCTCATTTTGCTACCTCCCTCAGTGAATACATATCACAACTCATCTGTGACTTAGTTTCAATCAATCAACATGCCTTTATTAAATGCATACCAGTCCAGTGCTTAGATGCTGTTGATACAAATACAAAGAATGAAATAGTTCCTACCCTCAAGGAACCTACATTATAATAGGGAAACAAGTACATTTATAAATTTTAAATGAATATAAAACAATAGATGTAAAGAAAAACAAGGTAGTTAGGTAGAATGGGGCTATGTAGAAGGTGGTGATTGAACTATATTTTGACAGCACATAGTAGGTGTTTCATAATTCTTGGTTATTTTAAGGAATAGAGAACTCCATGTGGAAAGGTAAAGAGAGAAGATAGCAGATGAGACCCAGAGTCATTAAACTTAAGATGTAGAGAGTTATCTGTGGTGTATAGAGATTAAATCTCTTGCTTTAGGTAATAGAACTAGTAAATTTTAGAATCAGGATTTGAACCTAGTCTTTTTTTTTTTAACTTCAAATCCATTACTTTATTCACTATGCTACACTGCTCTTCTATTCTCTCTCTCTCTCTCTCTCATCATCTCTCTCTCTCTCTCTCTCTCTCTCTCTCTCTCTCTCTCTCTCTCTCTCTCTCTCTCTCTCTCTCTCCCCAATTGTATATTTTGACCAAAATAATTCCTCTGAGGACCTTTGGTTTAACTGGAGGTAGCTTTACTAAGGTGATGAATGAACTACGCAAATGATAGATCCCATTCTTCAAAAATTTTGTGTCTATAACCTGCTTTAAATTTGTAGCACAGAAATGCTTCTAATATACAACGGAAGAGTCTCTCAAAAAAGGAGAGATTAAAAGAATCACTCAGATCATGTTTTAAACACCCCCCAAATTTTGAGAATGTTTATGTTTCATGAAATGGTCAAAACAAGGTCACAATCCTATTGTAGGCGATCTTGTTCCCAATTATAACACATTGATTCATTTACATTGAGAGGTTTAGAAACTTGGACAAATAAGATTCCAACAAAACAGTGGTGAGGGTCTAGAAGAAGGAAAACATTTGACACTCATTTTGGTGACCTGGAAGATGCGAATTGTATATGTAAGAGCTGCTCCGACTTCTAGTTACCAGATGTCCGTAAAAATTCATAGCAGGCTATTAAATTTAGCAGATCCTGTCTTAATTAGATTAGCTCCTGCACAGCATGACAGCAGAGTATTTCACTGATGGAGGATTTATAAAATTTCTGGTGGGAATTCTTTATAGAAGATATAGTCTTTTATCCACAGGGACTGGCAAATAGGGGGAAAATGCACCTCATAATGATATAAAAATATGGTCATGGTGTGTTAAAAAAAGGGAGAGAGAAAAACCCAAGTCTTCATTTCATTGATATTTTCATTTGACTTAAAGATATGGATGTCTGGGATAAGAATGAAGGAAAGACTTGCACAAAACAACCAGCTTAATGAATAGCATAATGTTGGTGGAAAACTACAAGCAATTTTTTGTCATCAAATTCCCTAATAAACCTAATTCCATAGTGTTCAGTTGCTTGTCAGCATGAGTTATTTTTTTTAGACAGCAAACAAAACCATACAGTTTGTTTTGAGCTGGTTATACGTGATCAAATTCAGTATCCATTCTCCAACCCCATTTAAGATCACTAAAAAAGACACACAAAATACCACCACCACCAAGAACAACCATCCAAATAGCTTCTATATTTCTTTCTCATTCAATTTGTTGTCCCCAATATCCAGAAATACATGGAGGAATGAATGACTAGTAATGAATGACTAGTTTGATTGTCTGTGTGTGTGTGTGTGTGTGTATAATATATATATATATATACATATATCATATATATTTGATATATGTATATATATATATATGTATATGACAACAGCAGCAAATTATAAACAATAGTCCCCAGGATATGGACTAGGACTGGTGTGTAGGTTACTTTGCAATGAAACAAAATGTGCATTTTTTTTCTTGTTATTTGAATCACTAGCTAAAAGGTCACATCCATTGAATGCCATTCATCTGTCTACCATAGTGTAGGGAGACAGAACGGGGGTAAAGAAAAAGAAGCTCAAAATAATATTGCCACTTCACTTTACTAGTACTAGGCAGGAAGGGATATGGGTTTTTCCACACCCCAAAGAACATGAAACCCACAATATATGTGCTGGTGGCTGAGAGGAAGAATGGCCCCTCATTTACTCCTGCTGCAGGCTGATCAGATTCACATCATACACAGAGTGTTACTAGGCAACTGATTAAATAAACGTGCTGGTCCTACAAGCAGAGCTTGCAATTAATTAACTAAACCATTTTCATTTTGACTGTTTTCTTCCCTCCTCTCTCCCCCATCCTCCCTTTAACCCTTTGGAGATACTGAAATCTGAGAGAGAAGCATGTACTTTGACTTGGCGATCTTCCTGCAATCAAGGAGAGAGGAATAAAGACAAATTTTCTCCAAGTCAGGTGGAAATGCCTGTTCCATAATGGCCCCTCCAACACAATGGAAGTACCTAGCCAGAAGTGAACAGCCTTGCCAGTTCTCTAGATAGAGAAAGCAACCAGTGGTGCTTTTAAAAGCAGGCTCTGTTCAGAAGGAGGTACCCATATGCTTGGTTCCTTCCAAGTGTGTTTTCCAATGGAAGACTAGGGGAGATGGTATGGGCATAGGGTGGAATGAAACTCAATAAGAGTGCCCCTGTATCAATGAAGCAAGTTAAAAATCTAATAATACTACCAATAATAGCAATATTCAAACTGCCTTATTTTATCTTTCTAGCTCTGTAATACAGTTGTCATATTAAAGTACCAAGTAGGCTGGGATTACACATGGCAAACAGATAACTACCAGGATCCGGGAAGATCCGACTGCTCTTATTACACCTGATCAAACGCGACTGTCAGCTGTGTTGGCAGAGATCACCTCTGATGATTAGAAGGGCTATGTTTCATGAGGGCTCAAATGAAAAACTGCTAGCTGCAATGTACGATTACTGCAAAGAGGAATACTGTTTTTTCTCATCTCTGACTGGGACTGAAGTTGTTGCATTTTTTCTTAAATTGGGTGATTCAAGCTCTTCTATGTTTGCCTGAAACTGTGGTTGTGTCCATGTGCAATCTGGAATTCAGCATTTTTCATATAAATTTAGGTGACTGTTCTATATATGATAAGATCGGATCAGGTTTGGGATATAGGATGATTCAATTCTGGGGTGCAGATGGCCTTAAACACTAGATCACTCTATTTCTAAAAATGTTTAATATGCGGCCTCTGTTGTATTGAGATAATCTGAGACACAAATCTGGCATGAGCCTATGATTGTATATTCAAAGTCTATATAAAGACAAAAAACTGATTTTCCATATATTGTTGAGAATACTGATAATGATTGTTCCCTATAATCTTGGATATTACTAAAAATATATGTATTGACTCAAAGTCCTTCAGATGCTTTCTTTATAATATAAAAACATTTGACCTATTGTTTTCTAACTTGTGAACCATATTTTCCAATGTATTTTGTGCTGCACTAATATAAACTCCTCTGACCTAGCTTTCAGGAAACCAAGATCTCCACACCATGATAAAATATTGGAATAGGACTTTGTGGAAAACTTTTTGTTGAATAGGAACTGTTTTAGAAAGCTATCACATTAATTCCACTTTCAATCTGAACCAAAGAAAAATCTCATTCATCAATATAAGATGTTGGTTCTCTATCTCTATTTCCCTTTATTAACATAACTTTAAGAAAATTTTACGATTATATATAGAATTAGTAGAGAGCTTAGGTCTGTTTTTGACTCTGCTATATACTACCTAATAAATTTCCTTTCTGCAAAACAAGGGGGTTGGGTGGGAAGGAGAATAGAAGCTTTGGGAGGTCCCTTCCACATTTAAATCCTATGATCTTATCAAATTATGAAACTGAAGAAGGATAACATCATAGACCAAACAGATTTGATAATACTTGAACACACAGGCAGGCTATACATTCCCCTAACTGTCTCACTGTTTCTCTCACTAGACTTGCTAAAACTCAGTCTTTTGAAAATTTCTTTAATTTAGGATGGGTTAGAACTAGAAAAAAATTTTGGATATGATCTATTTCAAGCCTCTCATTTTATGTGGAGAAGCTTAGAGAGGTTTAATGATTTGTTCAAGGTTTTCCAGCTACCTTTCAGCACATACTAGACTAGAATTCATATTTTTTGTCACGTCTATCATTGTTCTGGCACATCTGCCTCACATTCAGAAGACAGTGAAGGAGATCCAACAATATCTTCCCTTGCAGATCAATCAGTAGAGAAAAAGAATATTTGCTGAGGATAAGTCCTCTCATCTACTTTAACAAAATACCAGGTTTAAGTTTGCTCAGAGTAACAAATGAAGGAAAAAAACCTTGAGTTTAATTTATGCCTCTCTCTTTAGCCTGCATCTTGTTGACTCTTGTTTGGTGTCCGACTCTTGATTTGATCTGTTCATTTGAATTTCAAAGACTCAGTATTGCTGGCTTCTTCAGTAGTTTCCATATAGAAACACCTTTTACCTCTATCCCTCTTCTCTGATTGTGCATGTACATTCTCAGCCAATTAAGGAAGAGACTCCATCCCTCAAAGTTCAACTGCCAAAATGAGCAAAAAACCAAATAGAACACTATGGAAAGATACTATTCTGACAAAAATGATTAAAAATGCTATCTCAGAAGAAAAAAGTAGTGACAAATTGCCTACATATGAAGTCTCAAAGGAATTTATGATTTGACCTCAAATCCAAAACCTCATGGAAGAACTTAAAAAGGATTTTAAAAACAAAAGAGAGGAAGAAAAACAAACAAAAAAGGAATGAGAACCATACAGGAGAATTATGAAAAGTTGACTGAAGAAGTAAACTCTTTTAAAAGTAAAAAAAAATAACCAACTGGAAAAAGAATGTAACTCATTAAAAAAATTGACCAACTGAAAAAGAATGCAAGTCATCAAAAAAGTAAAATTAACCATCCGAAAAGGAAAAACAACTCATTTAAAAGTGAAATTAACAACCAGAAAAGGAAAGAAAAACTAAGTGGAGAAAATAACCCCCTAAAAATTAGAATTGGACAAATGAAAACTAATGATATTATGAGACACCGATTTTTCATCAAACAAAACCAACAGGCTGAAAAAAAAAGAAGAAAAATGTAAAATGCCTTTTAGGAAAAACAAATGGCTTAGAAAATAGATCCAGAAGAAATAATTTATGAATTAGTGGTATATTTGAAAACCTAGCTTTCAAAAAAAAGCCTGAAAAATATCTTTCAAGAAATTACATGGAAAACTACCCCGATGTCCTAGAACAAAGCCAAAATAGTTCTTGAAAAAATCCACAGAATACCTCCAGAAAGAGACCCCAGAATAAATACTCCAAGGAATATCCTAGCCAAATTCCAGAATTCTCAACTAAAGGAGAAAAATACTTCAACCAGCCAAAAAAAAAGAAGCATTTTAAATATCAAGGAAATATAATCAGAATTACACAGGCCTTCTCAGTTTCAATATTGAAGGCTCAAATGCCCTGGAATATGACATCCTAGAGGATTTTGGATTACAACCGAGAATTAATTACCCTGCAAAATTCAGCATATTATTTCAAGAGAAAAGATAGATTTTCAATGAAATAGAGGACTTCCAAAATTTTCCTGATTAAAAAGACCAGAACTAAACAGAAAATTTGATCTTCAAATACAATAATCAAGAGATGCATTCTAGGTCTATATGAGGAAGAAATTATGAAAAAAAAATGGGAAAATCACCACATGTTCCAAAATATTCATGGCAGCTCTTTTTGAAATGGCAAAGAATTGGAAATTGAGGGAATGCTCATCAATTGGGGAATGGCTAAACAAGTTATGGTACATGAATAATATGGAATATTATTGTGCTATAAGAAACCATAAATGGTTGGACTCTAGAGAAGCATGGAATGGCTTATAGGATTTGATGCTGAGTGAAGGGAATAGAATGAAGAAAACAATGCATACATTAACAATAACATTGTGGGATGAACAACCTTGTTGGAATCAGCTTCTCTCAGTGGTTCAGAGAGCTAGGACAATGTTATCCCCACCCAGAGGAAGAAAAAAACATACACACACACACACACACACAGACACACAAACAAAAATAACCCTTCAGTATCTGATGTACACTCTATAAAAAACTATCTTTTATATGTCTCTTTCCCTAAATCCTAATTCCTCATTCTGTAAACATGTTTATCAAAAAATGTGTGTATAATGTTAACCTGACTGTTCACCACTGAAGGCAGGGGGTGGAAGGAAATTTTGTAACTTAAAAATATACATGGATGAAAATAAATAAATTTTAAAAAATGAAAAAAAAGATGCATTAAAAAGGTAAGCAGAGGGGCGGTTAGATGGCGTAGTGGATAAAGCACCGGCCTTGGAGTCAGGAGTACCTGGGTTCAAATCCGGTCTCAGACACTTAATAACTACCTAGCTGTGTGGCCTTGGGCAAGCCACTTAACCCCATTTGCCTTGCAAAAACCTAAAAAACAAAGGTAAGCAGAAATGAGAAAAAACACTAGTCAAGAACATTAAACTCTAATAATCCCTATGAGGGAAAATAATACTTGTAACTCTTGAGAATTGTATTTCTCTTGGGATGGCTGGAAGAAACAAACTTAGAGAGAAGGTATAAGTATAGGAGACAACCAAAATGTTGAGACTTTAGCCAAAACATTAGCTAAAGCAAGGATTGTACTTAGAGAATATGAGTATAAAATGAGGTGTGAACAGATGTTGATTATGAAGGTTTTATTCTAGGGTTGTATTTTCTATTGGGACAAAGGAAGGGAGATTACTTAGAGGATCTGTACATAATTAAATTGTGAAGTGATCTTATTTTAATAAATACTTACCTTTAAGGAGGGTTATAGTAAAATAGAGACAGGAGAGAGAGAGTGTGTGTATTTAGAAGGATTGAACATAACTAGATCATGAAATGACCTTGCATTAATCCATTCTTTAGTTAACAAGGGTTGTAGTGCTATATAGTTGGAGTACTATAGGGGCAGAGGAAGAGAGTGTCCCCAATATTTTGGTTGGGGTCAGTTGTAGTGCTACAGTTGAAATACCATGGGGGCAGCTAGGTGGCACAGTGTATAGATCACTGAACCTGTAGTCAGGAGGACCTGAATTCAAATTCAGATTCAGCCTAGCAATTCATTTTACCCCACTGCCTTGTAAAAACTAAAAAAACTAAAAAAAAGAAAGAAATACTATAGGAATGGAGGGAGAGAATATATATATATATATATATATGTATATATATATATATATATACATATATATATATATATATATATATATATAGAGAGAGAGAGAGAGAGAGAGAGAGAGAGGAGGAGAGAGAGGGAGGGGGCTAAACATGAATATGAAGCAATTTTGCTTTGCTTGATATATTGGTACAATTGAACAATTGAAGGGAGTGTGTTTAGAGGGTAGATATAAATAGTTCATGAAATGATTTTGCTTTGCATGATGTTTTGGCTTGTGAGATGTGTGTCCATGAATGGTTCTTGAAAAGTGAGTATAAATTGACTATAATTTGATGTTATTTATGACTCTTGAGAATTATATTTCTAATAGCACAGAAGAGAGGAGTATACTTAGATAGTGACTATGAGGCAATATTGCTTATCAATCAATCAATGAACTCTTGAGAAAGGTAGATAAAAGGAATATATTTTTACAGAGGGATTGTAGGAATGACATGGTTAAAACAATGAAGACATGAAAAGAAGATTATATTAGGAGAAGGCTAGGCATTAGAGGATAAATAGCACCACATGAAGAGACTCAAAGATCTGTTATGGTAGAGGGAAAGAAGGGAGGGTGTGAAAACTGAGTAAATCCTACTCTCAATATATTTGGTCCAAAAAGGCAATAACATACATTCCAAACTGGGTTCAAAAATCTATCCCACCCAAAGGCAAGTAGGTAGGGAGGGGAGGAAAAAAAGGGGAAGAATAACCGATAAAAGAGAAGGCAAAAGTACAAGTTAAAGTATAAAATTAAAAGTAAAAATAAAAGCTAAAGGGGAAAGGGAACAAAACATTGAAGAGGAGGGGCAAAGAAAAAGAAAACTATATAAACATATATTTAAAGTATATAAGAAATATTATATATATGTAATATAAGTACATAAGTAAAGTATAAAAGCAAGGAGGGAAATAAAGACTTAGTAATATTAACTGTGAATGTGAATGGGATGAACTCTCACATGGAATGGAAGCAGATGATGGAATGAAATAAAAACCAGTATCCTACAATATGTTGTTGACAAGATATACCTTTGATCCAGAGAGATTCTCACAGGGTAAAGGTAAAAAAGCTATAGCAAAATATTTTATGCTTCAGCAGAAGTAAAAAAAAAATTGGGGGAGCAATCTTGATCCATACAAATCAAAATTAAAATAGGTTTCATTAAAAGGGATAAAGAAGGAAACTACATCTTCTTAAAAGTCAACATAGTGGGTGGCTAGGTGATGCAGTGGATAGAGCATTGGTCCTGGAGTCAGGAGTACCTGAGTTCAAATCCAACCTCAGACACTTAATAATTACCTAGCTGTGTGGCCTTTGGCAAGCCACTTAACCCCATTTGCCTTACAAAAACCTAAAAAAAGAGTCAACATAGGCAAAGAAATAATATCATTATTAAAAATATATGCAGTGGTATAGCATCCATATTCTTAGAGAAGAAGCTAAATGAATTACAAGGAGACATAGACAGCAAACTATTGTAGTGGGAGACTTCAAATTCCCTCTCTCAGAATTAGATAGAATCAACCACAAAATAAATAAGAAGGAAGATAAGGTGAATACAATCTTAGAAAACAGATATAATAGACCTCTGCAGAAAATTGAATGGGGATAGAATGGGAATTTATTCAGCAGTTCATAGAATTGACTATCTACTATGGCATAAAAATTTTACATTCAAATGAAGAAAGGTAGACATATTAAATGCGTGATTTTCAGCTTGTGATGCAATAAAAATTATATGTAATAAAGGGCTATGGAAAGATAAATCAAAAATTAATTGGAAACTAAATAAATTAATATTAAAGAATGAATAAATCAAAGAATAAATCATAGAAATAATCAACAATTTCATCTAAGATAATGACAATAATGAAACATCATACCAAAATTTATGGGATGCAGACAAAGCAGTTTTGGGCAGAAGTTTTATATCTCTAAGTGCTTATATGAATAAAATTAAGAAAGAGGAGATCAATGAATTGGGGATACAACTAAAAAATCTAGAAAAAGAATGAATGAAAAATCCCTAATTGAATACCAAATTAAAAATTCTGAAAAATAAAAGGAGAAATAAATAAAATTGAAAGCAAGAAAACCAATGAACTAATAAATAAAACTAGAAGTTTGCTTTTTGAAAATAGATAAATAAGGATAAAATAGATAATCCTTTGGCTAATCTGATTAAAAAAAGAAAGATGATAACCAAATTACCAGTATAAAAAATGAAAAGAGTAAACTACCAGTGAAGAGGAAATTAAAGAGATAACATGGAGCTACTTTGCAGAACTGTATGCCAACAAATCAGATAATCTGAGTAAAATGGATGCATATTTACAAAATACAAACTGCCCAGAGTAACAGAAGAGGAAATAAAATTCTTAATAACTCAATTTCAGAAAAAGAAATTGAAGAAACCATTAAAAAATCCCTAAGAAGAAGTCTCTAGATCGGATGAATTTAAAAGTATATTCTACCAAACATTTAAGGAAAAATTAATTCCTACTTTAAAAAAAAACAGGAAAAGGAGTTCTGCCAAATGCTTTTTCTGACACCAACATGGTGCTGATATATAAACCAAAAAAAAGCCAAAAGAGACAAAAAATTATAGACCAACTTCCCTAATGGATATTGATACAAAAATCTTAAATAAAATTTTAGTAAAGAGATTCCAAGAAGTTACAGATATGGGGTGGTTAGGTGGCATAGTGGATAAAGCACCGGCCTTGGAGTCAGGAGTACTTGGGTTCAAATCTGGTCTCAGACACTTAATAATTACCTAGCTGTGTGGCCTTGGGCAAGCCACTTAACCTCATTTTCCTTGCAAAAACCTTAAAAAGAAATTGTAGATAATATACCATGATCAGGTAGAATTTACATCAGGTAGGCAGGAATGGTTCAATATTAGGAAAACAATCAATATAATTGACTATATCAATAGCAAAACCATCAGAAATCATATGATTATATCAATAAATTCTGAAAAAGTCTTTGACAAAATACAATACCCATTCCTATTAAAAAATTAGAGAATATAGGAATAAATGGAGTTTTCCTTAAAAAGGTAGCTATCTAAAACCATTAACAAGCATTATATGTAATCGGGATCAGGGATGGAACAAGAATGACCATTATCACCACTACTATTCAATACAGTATTAGAAATGTTTAGCAATAAGAGAACAAGAGATTGACAGAATTAGAAATTACAATGAGATATGATGGTATATTTAGAAAACTCTAGAAAATCAGTCAAAAAACTACTTGAAACAATTAACAACTTCAGCAAAGTAGTAGGATATAAAAGAAACCCACATGGATCATCAGTATTTCTATATATGTGAACAATAAAGTCCAAGGGCAAGAGATAGAAAGAGAAATTCCATTTAAAGTAACTATAGGCAGCATAAAACCCTTGGGGAATTTACCTCCCAAGACAAACCTAGAAACTACAATTAAAAAATAATTTTCACACAAAGTCAGATATAAACAATTGAAAAACACCAATTATTCATGGTTAGGCTGAGCTAAAAATAATAAAAATGACAATTCTACCTAAATTAAATTACTTATTCAGTGCTGCACCAGTCAAATGAACCAAAAAAACCTACTTTAATATAGCTAGAAAAAATAGTAACTAAATTCATCTAGAACAACACAAGGTCAAGAATATCAAGGGTATTGATGAAAAAAATTGAAAAAATTGCAAAGGAAGGTAGCCTAGCTTTACCTGATCTAAAATTATTTTATAAAGTGGTAGTTATCAAAATTGCCTGGTCCTGGTTAAGAAACAAAATAATGAACCAGGTACAAAAGAAACAATAGCAAATGACTGCAGTAATCTACTGGTTGACAAACACAAAGATTTATCTTCTGGAATAAGAACTCCTTAGCTGAGAAAACTGGAAAATAGTATTGCAAAAACTGCATAGACTCACATCTCACATCCATTACAAAAATAAGATTACATAGGTACAGAATTTAGACATAAAGGGTGAAACCATAGATCAATTAAGAGCTCAAGAAATAATTTATTGGCTCTATAGAAAGGGGAGAAAGGAGAAAGAGAGGATATTATTAATTGCAAAATGGATGATTTTGACCATATTAAATTTAAAAGATTTTACAATAATAAACCAATGCAGCTAAGATTAGAAGGAAAACAGTTTTCACAACTAGTGAAAGATTTCATTACTAAAATATATAGAGAACTGAATCAAATTAGTACGTTTACATGTCATCTCCCAGTTGATAAATTGTCAAAGGATATGAACATGTAGTTTTCAAATAAAGAAATTAAAGATATATTGAGTCACATGAAAAAATGCTCTAAATCATTATTGGTTTGAGAAATGCAAATTAAATAAACTATGATGTACACTATCAGTTTGACAAAAAAGGAAAATGATTATTGTTGGAGAGGATGTGGGAAAATTGGGACATTGATGCATTGTTGTTGGAATTTTGAAATGATCCAGTCATTCTGAAGAGCAATCTGAAACTATACTCAAAAAGCAACAAATCTGATCATGCCCTTTGACCCAGTAATACCAATACTAGGTCTATATCCAAAATAAATCATAAAAAACAGGAAAATCTCACATGTTCAAAAATATTTATATAGCTGCTCTTTTTAAAGTAGCCAAGGATTGGAAATTGAGGGAATGCCCATCAACTGGAGAATGACTGAACAATATGGTATATGAATGTTACCGAGTATTATTGTTCTGCAAGAAATCAAGAGCTTCTTAGAGAAGCATGGGAAGAATTAGATTAATTTATGCTGAGTGAAGGGAGCAGAACCAAGAGAACATGAGATAATCAAATTTGATAGACAAAGCTCCTCTCAGCAGTTCAGAGATCAAGGACAACCCTGAGAGACCTGCTATGGACAATGCCATCCACATCCAGAGAAAAAAATCATGGAATCTGAATGTATACTATGATTACTTTTTCAAAATTTCTCATATTTTTCCTTCCTATCTCATGATTTTCTTTCTTTCCCCTTTGTTCTAATTTCTATTATACAAAAATAACTAAAATTGTAAATATGTTAAATATTAAAGTTAGATATACAACTTTTACCAGCTAACATGGAGAATGGGAAGGGAAGGGAGGATGGTAGAAAAATGTTTAACTTAAAAATTTGCAAAATAGATGAATGTTGAAAAACTATTGTACAATATAATTGCAAAAATAAAACAAAATTTCAGTTAAAATTTAATTGCAAATGTTTAACAAAATAAATTGAAGTATAATAAAATATAAGTAGTTTTCAAAGTCAATATATGACCCACAGTGCTCTGTTTCCATTTGAATTTTATTCCACAGGCTTATGCCATTGGAGAGGGGGAATGACTTGTGAAAAGTCACACAAAATCATGTCAGAATTCTTACTTGCTTCAAAGGTAACTGACTCTCTCTTATTCCTCTTTGTCCAGTATATAATAATTACCTAGTAAATTCTTGTTGATTGATTTGCCATCAACATGAATTGTCTTGTACCTCCTTGGGCAGTCCCTGCAACTATGTCTTTAATTGGATATCATCTCAGGTTGGGCGTCAGACTCATAGGTTACCTCTTCCCCTGCAATACTCAGACTTAGGCCATGTCAGATAAATAGGATAATTCAATCCTGTTTCCACTGTGTTTTAACTCAGAGTTTATAGCATAGTGCTTGGAAAATAGTAGGTGCTTAATAAATGTGCATTGACTGACTAGTCTTCCTCTAACTTAGAAGATCTTTCATTTTAACTTAGCTTCAAATGGATCTCTAGTTCCCCAGTTCTGTCCCCCACTGCCATATAAGGTGTTGTTTTACTCAAATAAAACTCAAACTATACTTTCCAGGAGGTACAACATAATTACATCTGATGCCTCTGCTCTTAATCATGTCTTGATTTTTTTCTGTTTTGTTTCATTTTACAAAATTTTATGAAAGAAACTCTTCCCTTTTGCCTGTTTAGTCAGGCACTTTAACATGCATCAAAGATATGACATTGATTTTTAGTTTCAGATTTCCTTATAACATCACATGATAACAGGATTATAGATTGAGAGATGGAATAGATATTAGGAATTTTCAGTTCTGGCCTCTCTATTTTGCAGATAAGGAAAGTGAAGTCCAGAGAGTTAAAGTAATTTGACTTGGATCCCACAGGAAGAGATAAAGAATTTATGGCATCTTTTAAATGTGACTGCTAAAGAATATATGTATTTCTTAGAATCATATGGATTGTTTTTATACAAAAGGATTAGGTATTAAGGCATAGGAATATTGCAATACATATAAAATATAAATTATAACAAAGTCTTTTTAGATCATAAAATAAAAAAAATTGCAAAAATAGGGATCAAAAACAAAAAATATAGAACAAGATGGAGACTTAACAGTGAAATCCTAAGTAATGAGAGAAAGAAAAAAATCATAGTAATAATTAATTATAAACATTTCTGGGATGAAATTAAAACAGTCCTCAGGAGAAAAATTATATCTCCAAGAATACATGCAAATAAAATGGAAAAGGAGATTAACAAACTGTTATATATTTTTTAAAATTAGAAAGTCAATACATAAACCAAGTACAAAGGAAGAAATATTGAAAATTAGAGGAGAAATAAAGAAACTGAAAATCAAAAAGGACAATAGCAATGAAAAACACAATGAAAACCAGGACCTTTAAAAATTTAAGAATTTTGATAAATCTTTAGCCAACCTGATTAAAAAGAAGAGAAGAGAAACTCAAATCAACAGAACAGCAAATAAGCAAAGCCAAAAGAAATAGAAAAAATAATGAAAATATATGTTGCCCAATTATAAGCTACCAAAACAGAAAATACAAGAAACAGAATAGCCTCAAAAATATGAAATACTTAAATTATCAGAAGATAATATAGAGATCTCAAATAATTCAATATCCAAAAAAATTATAACTATTAAAAATCTACCAAAGGGAAAACTATCAAACTTCTAAAGTCCAACTAGTTCCAATATTTCAAGTTATTCACAAAAGCTGAGAAAAAAAATCATTGCACCCTCTTCCTTTTATAAACCAAGAGAAAATAAAATAAAAAAGAATTGTAGAACAATATCATTAGAAATATTGATTCAAAAGTTTAAATAATGTCCTGTAAGAAAGACTATAGTACTAAGATCCATTCATAATGATCAAGTTGGATTTATACCAATTACACAAGAATGATTGAACATTTGTAAAACTAAATTACTATGTTTTTATTTTAATTTAAAACCACACAATTATTTCAACAGATGCAGAAAAGTATCTGTTAAAAGTACAGTAGTTTTCTAAAAACCTTGCAAAGTAGAGACATTTTTGTTGCAGTTTAGTCATCTCAGTCATGTTTCTAACTCTTTGTTACCTCCTTTTGTAGAGAGGGGTGTGGAGTATTCTTGGCCTAGATACTGGAATGACCTGCCATTTCTAGCTCATTTCATAGAAGAGAAAAGTGAGGCAAACAAGATTAAGTGAGTTCAGCAGGGCCAAGTGACACAGCAAGTAAATGTCTGAGGCTAGATTTGAACTCATGAAGATGATGAGTCTTCCTTACTTCACCCCTGGGACTCTATTCACTATGCCACTTAGCTGCCCTCAAAAAATACATAGAAAGACCGTTATTATGTCAATACCTATGGAGAACAGATTGGAGAGGGCCATATTTGAGTAGCATAGATTCATTCATTCATTTATTCTACAATATTTACTAACACAAGCTCCAATAACCCTGAAAGATGAACAGTTCTTGTTGTGAGAGAACTCAGCAGGTATGGCATTCAAACAGCAGCCTCAAGTGAAGCAAGGCTGGCACATGAAGACCAACTAACTGAAGTTGGAGCTGATATTCATTTTTCTGGAGTGATCACATGAAAGGAAATTCTATGAAGCTGGGGTAGGTTTTGCAGTCAAAACTAAACTAGTCAACATTCTTGAATGCTTGCCAAAATGACAATGGGATTGTCACTTCTACGAAAAGGTAATACCACCATCATCAGTGCCTATGCTCCCACTATGGTGAACACAGATGAAGTTAAAGAAAAATTTTATGAAGATATGGAGACCCTTATCATCAATGTACCAAAAAAGAACAAGTTTATAAATCTGGGTGACTTAATGCTAGAATACACTTACATTATGAGACATGGCAGGGAATTCTTAGGAGGAATGGAGTTGGAAATGGCAATAGCAATGGTTGCCTTCTACTGAATACTTGTGCATCTCATGACCTATTGTGTTTACCTAAACATAATAAAACTTCCTGGATGTACCCTCATAGCAAACATTGACCTCTATTAGTCTATGTGATTATAAGAGGAGACAGACAGGATGTGAAAGTGACAAAGGAAATGTGTGGTACCAAGTGCTGGACCAATCACAGACTCATCCTCTCTAAGCTAAATATTCATATTTATCCAAAGTGGTAGCCCCAAGTCAAAATGAATACTAGAAAAATTACTGTCAAGAGATTAGGATATCTCCTTGAGTGGGAATAGTTTGTTGCTAGCTTGGAGGGAAATATGAGCCAACACACAGTTGGCAATAGTGGAGCAGAAAAGGGGAGGGCAGCTTTTAGAGATCTGGTGTACAGCACTGCATTTACTCATCTGGGCCAGAACACCAAGATTGGTTTGATAAGAATGATAGGGAAATACAGAGGCTGCTAAATGAAAAACGAGAATGCCACAGGATTTACTGGCAGGATAATCTATCCATTTCTAAGAAGGCAACATTTAATTTCATTAAAAGTAAAATACAAGGGAAGTTTAGAGAGATGCAGGGCTCTTGATTCAGTAAGAAGGCAGATGAAATTCAATTTTATGCACACAGTAGCAAACCAAAATGCTTTCATGATGCCTTGAAAGCTATTTATGGGCCAAAGACATATTGTCCATTTTAACTTCTTAGTACTGATGGATCCACATTGATAAACGATAGGGACATGATCCTAGAGAATTGGGCTGTACACTTCCATAGTGTTCTTAACAGAATATCATCAATTAATGCAGAAGCCATTTACCATTTGCCTCAAGTTGGAGTTAATCAGTCCCTAGCTGAAGTTCCACCTCAAGAACAGGTTTTGAATGCCATTAGGCTTTTTTCAAATGACAAAGCACCTAGAGCTCATTCTATTTCAGCTGAGATCTACAAGGTGGGGGGGGGGGGTCCATTGCCCATCTAAATACTGACTGAAATTTTCCAATTTATATGGCATGAAGAGAATATCCCCCAAGAAAAGAAAAAGGGAATAGATTATCCTGTGAGAATCACAGGGGTGTTTCTCTTTTAGTCATTGCTTTTAAGATTCTTGCCAGAATCCTTCTCAATAGGTTGATCCTTCACCTGAAAGTTGGTCATTTTCCTGAGAGCCAGTGTGGCTTCAGAAAGGGCAGAGCAAAAGTTTCCTGACAACTCCAGGAAAAATTCCAGGAACAGAACAGAGTACCGTATATAACATTTGTAGATCTGACAAAGGCCTTGGATACCATCAGTTGATAAAATTTTATGGAAAATTGTCAAAATTTGGTTGCCTGGAGAAGTTCATCAGTATTGAGATTTCCCAGTTATCAATGGAGTAAAACAAGGATGTGACCTTGCTCCCATGCTTTTTAGAATGATGTTTTCAACCATATTATCAAATGCCTTCTATAAGGATAAACATGACCTCAAGGTCAGCTACTGCACTGATGGCAAATTTTTAACTTGAAAAGATTATAAGTCAAGACCAAAGTGGAGGGAGTGTTGGTGCATGATCTTCTGTTTGCAGATGATTATGCACTCAGTGCAGCCTCTGAAACTGAGATGCAAAACAGTATGGATCCATTCTCTGCTGTTTATGCTAATTTTGGTCTAACAACACCAAGAAAACACAGGTGCTCTGTTAGCCAGCACCACACCATCTATATGTGGAACCATCAATTACAGCAAATTGAAAAGGTCTGAGTTCTGTGGACAAGCTCACTTAACCTTGAGAGTATCCTTTCCAAGGACACATTGACAATGAGATTGACACTCGCATTGCCAGAGCTAGTTCAGTATTTGGAGGCTCCAAAAGAAAGTATGGGAGAGAAGTATTAGACTGACTATCAAACTGAAGGTCTACAGAACTGTTGTATTGATCTCATTGCTAGAGGCCTGTGAAACCTGTCAGGAAACTGAATCACTTCCATTTAAATTGTCCTAGGGAGATTCTGAAGATTCCCCTGGAAGGAGAAGATGTCACTGAGGTCCTTTCTTGAACTAAACTGCCTAGCATCCCAACATTACTGCAGAGAGTGCAACTACAAAGGGTTGGACACTTTCTTAGAATGCCAAACATATGATTGCCCAAAAAAACTATTTTATGGAGAATTCACACAGGGCAAGCTCTCACAAGGGGGTCAGAGAAGTTATATGTAGACGCCCAGAAGGTCTCATTGAAGAACTTCATGATTGTATAGCTTGGGGGACACTGGCACAGGACCGCCCAGCATAGTGTACCCTCATCAGAGAGTGTGCTTCACTCTATGAGAAAGGAAGAATTGAAGCAGCTCAAAGGAAAGGTGAGATATGTAAGTTCAGAGTAGCTAACCCAGGTATTCACATGGACTATTTGTGCCCAACCTGTGGCAGAACATTCCAAACTCTTATTGGTCTGATAAGTCACAGTTGGACACACTGTAATTTTTCTCAAACATAGTGATGTCATTTTTGTCTTCTTTGATAAGGAAGGACAGGAACCAATATTTACTAAACACTTACCCCATGCATAGCATTGTGTTTGTAGATTGTATGGGAATGAATTTGCCTTTAGCTCCTAGCAAAATCCTAAAATGCAAGGGGATGTTACTGAAGCTGTGAAAAAGGAAGCAATTTTCACGAAGAACTATGATTCAATTGAAAACAGGTCACATAAAACTAAAATTATTTCCTTTCTGTGCAGATTTACTAAACTGCTTGATTAAGAAATGTTGAAAATAGTTGACTTAGATTTAGCAAAATATTTGATAAAATTTTTTTGCTATTATTGCCAAAAAATGAAAAGATATGCATTATTTCCATAATTATGTTTGCTCCGATTGCTATTTGAGTGTTATCTCCCAATGGATAGTAAGTTCCTTGAGGACAAATAATACATCTTCTGTTTTGTTTTGTTTACCCATATGCAATTAACACATGAGAAGTATTTAATAATGATCTATTTATTTAAATTTAACTTTTTTTGTGGAATTTAGAAAAGCACCCAAAGTTAGTGGCTCTATTTTTTTAATAGTTAAGGGTAGAAAAACCATTCTGCCTACTATGGTTGTACCAAGTACTTTACAAATATTTCCTTTGATTCTTATCTTGTGAGATAAATGTTACTATGTTCTATTGTTTTTTACAGCTGAAGCAACTGAGGCACTCAGAGGTTATGTGACTTGCCTAGTCTTACTCTAATCTAATCACACTAATTATACAGCTACAAAGTGTCTGAGGCTGGATTTAAAATCAGATCTTTCTGCATCTAAGCACAAAACTCTATCTACTATACCACTTAGGTACCACTAGGAAAAGGAGTTTGATTAAACTTAGTTCAACTTAATAGATATTTATGAAATACCTCCTTTGTCCTACTCACAGGGAATACTAAGACAGACATCATAAAGCTCTTGCTCTTGAGGAGTTTACAATTTAAGAGAGAAAAAGTCATATAATAAATATGATATAAGAAGAGTGAGATAAGATTAGAAGAGAGGTCCAGAATCTGAGGGTGGAGAGATCACTTTGGGCAACTAGAGGGTGAAATAGAACACTGGCCATGGAGTCAAGAGGACCCTGAGTTTAAATTCAACTTCAAACATTTTTACTAGCTGTGTCATCCTGGGTAAGTCACGAAACTCTGTTTGCCCCAGTTTCCTCATCTGTCAACTGAACTGAAGAAGGAAATGGCAAACCACTTTAGTATCTTTGCCAAGAAAACCTCAAATAGGGTCATGAAGAGACTAGTTGATCAAAAAAGAAATCATTTAAACCTGTATAGTGGGAGAAGATAGATCAGTTTGGAGGAGTTGATACCTGAGTTAACCCTCAAAAGAATGGAGGATTTTAGTTGGTAGAGATTGGGGAAAGTTTGGAGTTTGATATTAGCAAAAACATCAAATCAAAAAGAAGGATAAGAAGGGAAGCTTTTGAGCAGCCCTCTTTGCACAGAATATCCTCCAGGATAAACTGATCATCTTATTACCATGCAGGTTGATTTAGGCCTTGATAATCCACTTCTCAACTACCCAGGTATTTTTTCTTTCTGATTGGAGAGCTTGAAGGATGGAGCAATAAACTCCTCCCCAAGGCTTCTTTTGAAAGGGTCTCAGAACTTTCCATCAGCTGCTTATTGTCTTTCTTGTATCAAGCCTTTGTGTAGGGCATCCTAGTCCTACCTCCCCTTCAGCCTCTTTTTATGTATTGTCTTTTCACATTTGATTAAAAGCTGCTTGAGGGCAGGGACTATCCTTTTATTTGTATCACAAGAATTTAACATAATGCCTGACACATTATAGCCACTTAGTAAATATTTATTGAATTAAATAGAATTGAAAAGAAATAATAAGCAATTTAAAAAAAAAGTTCAAAAGGTAGATTGAAGCCAAAGTGTGGAAGATTTAAAATGATGAAGTTGGAAGTTTATATTTTGCTAACTGAGCAATAGTGAATGGCTAAAAGTTTGTGAGTAAAGGAGTGATATATTCAGACTGGTAATTTAATAGTGAGATGATGGATTATACACTCCAACTCTCTTGTGAGAAATGTGAAAATTGACCAAATGACCCAAGGAAACAACAGGTAAAAGTCTCTTCCCTATTTGAAACAAACTCATAGAGATGCTTCCAGATTGCAGAGGGAGTCAGAAGAATGATTTTTTAAAATTTTATTTAAGGCAATGGGGTCGAGTGACTTGCCCAAGGTCACATAGCTAGGCAATTATTAAGTGTCTGAGATAGGATTTGAACTCAGTTTCTCCTGACTCTGGGGACCATTGTTCTATTCACTGTGCCACCTAGCTGCCCCTAGAATAAAATTTTTAAAGGCAATTGAGAGTTGAAAATAAGCTTTGATATTTTCAGTCTTCTTCAGTATGGCTAATATGAAGATATAGAAAAATTTTAGGTTGATCAATAAAGGCTTGGGTAGACTTAACAAATTTTATTAATCTTGCTGTAAGACTACTTTCTACTTTTAACTTGTGATGGAAGCTTGAAATGACTAAAAGTCCTTGATTTTTGAATTAAAAAAACTAGAAAAAAATAACTGTAAATACTTTCATTATATAATTTATTTCTGATATAATATTTCATAGAGCTGTTGTTAATCATGAGGTCAGTTTCTTTATTAGCAGTTCCCTATACTGCTGAAATCACAGGTTTGCCAAATACTGCTGAAAAATCTAGCAGAGTCAAGAAAATAAATACAGAAACTTAAATATTTGAGAGAACATCAACCAAGATACCCTCTTGTTTTCTAGTCATCCAGGATTAGTTGCTCATGGATAGGTTAAATCAATATGATAAAAATGATAATTCTACCTAAATTTATTCAATGCTATGCCAAAGTACAAAAAGGATACTTTATAGAAATAAAAAAATTATTAAATTCATCTGGAGGATAAAAAGGTCAAGAATTACAAAGTAGCAATAAAAAGGCAAGAAAGAAAAGAGTCTACCAGCACTAGATCTCAATTTGGACAGTAATCATTAAAATGATTGAATACTGGTTAAAGAATAGAAAAATTACCAATAGAAGAGATTAGCTTTACAACATACAAAAGTAAATGAAAACATTTTATAATATTCAAAAATTTCAAATGCCCCAGTTACATATTATTTGACAAAAAATACTTGGAAATCTGATAGTTGTCTGGCAGAAATTTGTTTAAACTAACTTCTCACTAAGAATTCCAAAGGGATACATTACTAGATGTAAAAATCACAAAGTATACACATTAGAAGGGCAAGGAAGAAATTACTCTTAGAATATGTGGATAAGGGACAAATTCATGATTAAACTTGTGATAAAGAGGATAAAACAACAAAAATATTTGATTAAAAAAATTAAACATATTCCCCCTTCTAAGAAGGGAACAGTTTACTGGGGGAAACATATTTATGGAAATTTTTTCTAATCAAGATCTCATATCTTATAAGATATATCATATAAGAAATATATCATATAAGAAAATGATTACAACTTATACTAGCAAGAGTCATTCCCCAATGAATAAAATGGTCAAAGAATGTGAACTGACAGTTTTCAAAAGAAGATGTCCAATCAATGACCATTAAAAATGCTCTGAATAATCAAGAATTGGAGAAATGCAAATTCAAGCCACAGTGACAAAATAGGGTCACAAAGAGTCAGACATGACAAACAATGAACAATAACAACAATAGTACATGGTTGATAGGACTGTTTATTGGTCCAGTTATTCTTTAATTTAGAACTATGCCTGCCCACCATGCTATTAAGCTATGTCTACTTTTTCATCCATAGATATTGCTAGTAGGCTTATACCTAGATTAAAGACTATTAAAGACTTATAGTAGACTAAAGAAGAAGGAAAGGGCCTATATGTACTGAAATATTTATAGTAGCTATTTGTACAGTAACCCAAAGTTATGTGCTATATGAAATGATGAAATGAATAGTTTTAAAAGAAACTAGAAAGACTTTTATGAACTGATGCAAAGTGAGCAGAACTAGAAGACCAATTTAGATGACAACAATGCTATGGAGGAGAAAAATTGAAAAACTTTATAACTGATCAATGAACAATGATAAAACAAAGTCCAAAAGAAAGAAAATAAAACACACCACTCACCTCCTGCCACAAAGGTGATGAATTTAAAATATGAGAGAGAAAATGTTTGTCATGGTCAAGAATTTGTTCCTTCTGAACTCAACATTGTAATAAAGTTTTTTAAAATTAAAAAATGTGCTTTACAGTGGGAGTAGTGGAAGAGAGAAAAATAAACTACTTGAAAGAAAATGAAATGATAAATGTGGACTAAAAGAAAACCAAAAATAATATTTAGGAATCCTGGTTTAGTGCAAAGAAGACTGATATTGGAATCAGAATGAACTGGGTTCTAGTCCCACCCTTCTGTAATTGTGGATGTCAGAAATTTCCCAGTGGCATGACAGCTATTTAGGACTATAAAGAATAGAATTCTTTAGGGGAAGTTACTATACTAGGAAGGTTTGTGTGGCAGTGGAACCACACATCTAGATGAAGAAAAAAAATAAGATTGGCAACTTTCCTATTTCCACTAAGGATCTGAGGCAGCTGATCAGAGGCATAACAGGGTCAGAGAAACCCAACAGGGACCACAGTTTTATCTGTCTTTTCATTTATACACAAACTGTAAGGAACACACAGCATACAGACAAGCTGTAGAGAGCTAGCCAAAGTTGAATGAGTGCTGTAAAGTAGACAAAAGCAAGCAGGTAGCCTCAGTTATTATTTTTAAGAGAAGACACATGAGGAATTAAAAAAAAAACTACACAACATGCTGTTCCTCTGAATAGGTGATGCATGGAATAAATGTTATTAGAGGCCCAGGGGAATGTTTCTTTATTTGTTAACATACCTTGTACTGAAAAGATGCCAAGGGCTGTCGGCACCAGACAGTACAAATGCAAGGAGTCCCAAATTCTAATTCGTTTGGTTAAGAGAAAGCAAAGTAGTTTAGGATTTTTCTCTCTTCTTTCTTGGAGGAGACAAAGTCAAGGCAAAGTCCGCAGTTCGCTCACCCTTGACCCAGTTTCATATTTTTTATTTCTCTTTTTCCTCACTGTTCCCCTCCCAAATTTGATGACTGAATTTCTCTCTTGGATGTATGCAGCCTATCCACCAACAGCCATGAACACTTCCAATTTACTCCTCTGGCACCTTTCCCTGACCTCTGAATGAGAAAAAGGCTTTCTCTCACTCTCTTGAAAGGGGTTATTTTGTACAGGAGAAAAAAATGATGGAAACATAGGCCATGAAAGTGGTGACAAATGAAATAGTGAGTTGCCCCCTTTCTTCCCTAATGACAGTGCCAAGGCATTAGCACGATATGTGTCTGTCAGTGATGGGCGATAATCTCACCCAAACACTTCAAAAAGATGTGTCCATTGACTTCTCAGACTTGTTAATCCAGGGGAAGGAAAATGACAAAGGCTGGAGAAAAGCAGCAAACACCTATACTTCCTTCACATGGGTTGGCAGGTTATAGCTCGCTGTCCTGTTCCTCTCTGCCTATTAACACACTGGATTTAATTTACTCTAATTATGTTTGCCCACTTCCTCTTTTCTTTTCCTCTCCCAGAGTCTGTGCCCAAATATGGCTTCTCTTCAACTCTTATTTTCCATTTTACTTCAGATGCTAAATCCAGTGGGTTGGGCAGGAAAGGCATCCTGCCAAGCCTGGGCAGGAAACATGTCTAGGGCAGTCAGTGAGCATCTTCTTGCCCTGTGTGCATGTGTTTGTGTGTGAGATGCCTGGAAACAATCCTATCCAGTCCTTTGGTTTATGGTAATGATTTCTACCTTGCTGTGAGAAAATGTTTTCTTTTTTCTCTTTTTGCATTAAAATATTGATGATGCTCAAGAAACGTTGGTCCCTTCAGAAGATTCCCCTGGATGGTAGTGATGAGGACATCACAGTGATCTTCAGCATTGTAGGAGAGTAAATATGGCTCACTACTGTAAAACAGAGAATCTCAGGGTCCAGGAGTTTCCACAGTCACATGAACTCTCATGTATATGTAGTTTCTTCTATTAGAATGCAAGCTACACAGATCAGGATCAGCCTTACTTTTCTATCCAATAACCTCAGTCCTTAGAATAGTGCTTAGCACATAGTGAGGACTTAATACATGCTTTCCTCATTAATGAATTCAGTCCTACATTAAAGATTTCTTTGAGGTCTTTGTTTGAGCAAGCATTATTCTGATAAATTATGCCAATTTTTTCCACTGGAATAATTTATTGTCCTTGCTTGAAATTCAAGTAAAATAACTCAGGGTCCTGTAGAGGTATAGAAAAAAATAAAAACTCTTGATTTCCCAATTCACAGAATTTTTAACAAAAGTAACTGCAAATTTTAACAAAAGTTGCTACAAATCAAAGAATTCCATGGTTTCAGAAATATCTAATCATGAATTACCTGAAAAGTCAATGGAAAGACACATGGTGTGTATAATTTAGACTGCAGAATATGACCCACCGTGGTTTGCTCATGAAATGTGGTATAAAAGAATTTATTGAGGATGTATATGACTGGGAAAAAAGAGATAGGTCATGTGGCAAGAATGAGATTTGACAGATGGACTATCTGAACATCAGTATCCCCAAACAATTAAAAGACTCAGAGAAGGCTCCCTGTTGGCTTTTGGGGATGCTGTATGATGAATATATAGAATAAATGGGGGGTGGGCTCACCATTGTAGTCTGTCTTTGTGGAGAAAGGACTCATACTGGTTATGAAATCACATGTGGTTGGAGCAACAATTGTTTCACATAGACTTGGCTAGTTTCTCATTTAAAGGGGCAGTAAAATCGTTCCTGAGACTTAATTGGTCCAGGGGACAGGGTCCCCAATCTTTGGTGGTTTCTTGGTGTCCCAACAAACATAACAAACCTAATCTTTGAGGATTTGTCATTCCTCATGCTTGATGAAACTCCAACTTCACTGTGAGTCAGTCTACCTTTCTGACCAGGTATTGCTACTATGATAAATATGAAGGAAGAGGGGAGCTACATTCATCTGAATCATTAATGTATCTTTACTGAATTTTCTTTTCATTAACTATTATATTTTCATTAACTATTTCATTACATTCCAGTCCTGATTCTGAACCAATTGTCTGCTCTGAGTTAGGCTTGGCCAAGAAGACATGGATTTAATATTATTTAATAAATAATTTTAATAATTTAATAAACAATAAATATTTAATAAATAATATTTAAGAATTTTAAATAAATAAATATTGATTAGAACATTATCATGCATTTATTTTGTATGCATGTATATGTTGATCCCCCCCCCCCCAAATATAAACCTCTTGAGGGTGGGGTTGGAGTTTTTGTTATATTCAATGTATCTAACACAGTTCTGCACACATGGAAGATGT
This sequence comes from Macrotis lagotis, assembly GCF_037893015.1. Taxonomy (NCBI): domain Eukaryota; kingdom Metazoa; phylum Chordata; class Mammalia; order Peramelemorphia; family Peramelidae; genus Macrotis; species Macrotis lagotis. The sequence goes on along the minus strand of NC_133662.1, from coordinate 172,112,894 downwards.
TTAATAAATGTTAGCTGATAGATTGATTACCAGTATAAATTGAAAAGAATTTGCTTTGTGGCTATTTAAAAAACCTGCCTTTCCATTAATTTAGATATTAAAGAAAACTAGAAATAAAAAATAAGAATTTATGAAATAGATGCTAGAGGGTGATTACCAGTATTGCCAAAAAATATTTTACTTCAAAAAAGAATTCCCTTAAGTGTTGGTTGATTACAAATTGTTAACTATTTGTCAAATGGAGAAACAGGGAAACTCAAAGCCTAAGTGTTCTGAGCCATTGCCAATAGAAGATCAATAAAGAGCAAAGATAAAATATCTTTGAAATCATAAATGTATGTCAAATAAAAACAGGATTTGATTTGCAAAAGTTTCAGATGCATAACTTCCAAGGATGGGTCTGATGTAAAAAGTGATAGACATTTTATTTACTAATTCAGTAATTGTTTATTGATCACTTGGTATATGTAGAGCACTAGCCTAACTGTAGTATTATTCACCAAGGAAAGAAACAGTTCCCTTACCAGAAAGCTAGCACAGCAAAAAATGACCTATTATATAAACACATTATACAGATATATATATATATATGTGAGATATATTTGTGATATATATTTTGTGATATAATTTTATATATATGAAACTGTGGCATTGCAACAATTTGAAAAATTCTCAATTACACACAGGGCCTAGAAATACTGAAGGGTTACAGATTAGAGGAATAATCAAAGTCATAGGTCATGAGACAAGACCTTCTTGTAGTTGTTTTAAGCCCATGCTTGGAGGTAATAATGATGGATAGGTGAAGAAGAGTATTTTTTAAGTGGACTAATCAGCAACAAGGAAGGGTTTGTCCTTGAAATATTTTTTAAATAAGAGAGAAGTTGAAACAGTTGGGAATGGTTGACAGAAGGAATTGATTACAAGGTTGAGAAGTTTAAATTAAACATAACGGACAATGGGCTGCCATTGAAAATTGGCTATGTAAAAGGAAGATTATTTTACTACCAGTGATATTTTCTTCCTTCATATACATTCATTTTTTATTATGCTTTGTTTTAGATAATATTAAAACTACTGTGATTTCAGTGACATGACTTTATGGATAGAAAACTTTCAGAGTCAGGAAGATTTGGGTTCAAGTCCCATTCCTGACAACTATCTCTTAGGGTTCTACACAATTCTCTAAATCTCTTAATTTTCAATGTAGTTATTTCTCCTCTTTGGAAAAGAGAATTTTCTTACTTAAAGCTCTCTATACTATGTACATAGATAGATAGATAGATATAGTAATAATATAATTAGAAGCTAAATTAAATAATAATTAAGTAGAGGTGATATTGAATTTAAGCTTCTTGGAGACAGAGATTGTTTCATTTCTGTCTTTATGAAAGGCTTAGCACACAGTTGGCTCTTAATAATTCATATCAATTGATAGTGAGTATTAATAACATAGTTTGAATTTCCTGAACAATATCATGATTTCTTAAAAATGTGATAGGAGGAGGTGTAAGAAGGGTCATGATGAAAGGAAGGTAGCCAAGTTTCAATATTTGCTGTGAATAAAATCAGCAATCCATCAACAATCAATACCAATCTGCTAAAAAGAGGCTAAGTTCACTTTTCTTTACTTCTTATCTTGAGAAACAAAGCATACAAATTTGGGACGTGAGTGGTCAAAAACTTCTCATTGAATGGATTCACTCCTTTAAATTATAGTGAGGAATAATCTGATTCTACACATCAAATGCAATTTAATAGGGCAAAAGTTCTTCAATAGAAGAAGAATGAGATGAAAGAATTATATAAAACGTTAACATTAAATTTTTTTCTAGTCAATGATTGACTTTTGTGAAGTATTTTCTTTCCTTCACACCATATCTCCAATTTGGTGCCCTGAATGAGCCTAGTCATTTTTCCTCCTGGTTTTGACTCACTGGGTCATAGGATCTGAGATTCACTATCCATCCCAATTCCCATAGTTTACAAATGAGGAACCTGAGCCCCAGATAAGTGATTCCCTAAAGGCCACACAGGTAGTAAGTTATCTGACAGAGCTGGGGATTTGAAGTCAGATCTCCCTGACTTAAGTCTAGTATTCTTTCTACTTGCCTATTCCTAGGTTGTTGATCGCTTTAAGATTTACTAAGCACTATACATGGACTGCTAAGTGAGGCAGTGGATAAAGTGCCAGACATGGAGCTAAGAAGATTCATCTTCCTGAGCTCAAATTTGGCCTCACCTTTACTAGCTATATGACCCTGCTCAAATCACTTAGCCCTGTTTGCCTCAGTTTCCTCATCTGTAAAAGGAACTGAGAAAGAAATGCAAACCACTATCTTTGCCAATAAAACCCCAAATGGGTCAGACATGACTGAAACTAGAGAATAAAAACAAAGTATTATACAGATGTTATCTCATTTCATCCTCACACACAATCCTGTGAGGTAGGTATTATTACCTCCCTTTTTTTAACAATGAGGAAATAGGCAGTGAAAAAATTAAGTGACTTGCCGGCTAATAAATTGTTTGATGCAGAATTTGAACCAAAATCTCCCTGAACCCAAGTCCAACATTCTATCCATTGCTCTACCTAACTGCCTATAATTTCTGAATATTTTGCTAATAAAACTCTGTTAATACATAGATAGAATAAAATTGGCACTAATAACGATTCCTAGCACTTTATCTATTAACTTTTTCTCCTGCAGAGAAATGACTATTTATTCTTGTTCTTTATTTCTTTGTTTTAAAATCCATAACAGAATTTTACCTTTCACCTCCCCCACCCCCACCCAAGTTATCAGGCTTCCTTGTCAGAGACTTTATCAAAATCCATTTGGAAGGCTAAATAAATGATATACACTGATTTCCCTTTATCTGCTCTTTTGTGAGCCATTTAGAAAAGAATTCTAACAGGCTAAATAGTCTAGCACATAGTTGTTTGTTCTTATCATATAGTCCTGATCTGCTGTGGGGACTTTAAACCTCCATTTTAAAGGATTTTCACCACTTTTCTCCCCCTAGAGCAGTGACATGTTGCTTAAGAAAAAAAAAAAAGAAAAGGTGGAAGGGGGATACCTGTCCATGGAGACTTTTGGTAATAGCCTTTCAGCTGGATAGTTTATGTAGCCTTTAAGCCCTGAGGTAAGGTAGCAGGAAAACGGATTAATAGACACAGCAATCTCCCCCCAGATACTTATAGATAAACTCAGCCTTGGGCATTTAGAAAGTTGGATTTACAACACCTTAAAAGAGGTTTCTGAAACCATGCCTGTTTTATTTTAAAGTATGCTGCATCAGGTCTTTCCTTCTTTAATCTTTGTCACTCTTTACCTATAGACAACCCAAATACCAGTCCTGGGGTTTAAGAAAGAGTTGTGTTTAGACTGGAAACAATCTGGGCATTGCTTTATAACAAGTAATATCTCTTTCTAGGTACTGAAATGAATTTGAATTGGAGCCAAAAGACATATCCAGTGAGAGATCCACACAGAGACAGATACAAATGTGCTACTTGCTGATCCTGGTAAGCAGCAGGGATGGGAAAATTGGTTTCAATGAAATAAGAAACCCCTTAGACCTTCTATCAAGGCTTTTCCCTGAATCAGACCTTCCCCCCCCCCCCCCCCTTTTCTGAGATTCTGAAAGGACCTAATGATATGGTCTTTCCACGACTAAATATTCAGTCACATGCCAAGATAAACTCACTCCTCCTGTTTCCCAGTCTCCCCAACATCATGGCCCCATAAAATTCCCTGTAGGCTCATCTCTCTTTTCACTTGTCTGCTTTTTGTATGATGAGTCTGAAAGCTTCATAACTTTTAGCACCAAAAACCTTTGCCTAGTTTTATGGAGAGTTAAATAGCTGATGGGTTTACCCCCAGCTTCTAGTCCACACCTTGTGGAATTTTCATTGACTTTCCTGACCCATAATTCATTTTTTGGCAGGGGAGAAAGAACTTTAACAATCAGTACCTTACCTGGGAGATCCATAAATATGTATATGCTTATGTGTAATATGCACACACATGTGCATACACAAATACATACTACAATGCAGGTGTATGCATGCACAGAGATCTATGCAAACATATACATATGCATAAACACATATTACATAGATATATTCACATGCAAATAACACAAATATCTACATGCTTATGTATACTGCTCTATCTATGTAACCTATGCATGTAATATTCATAAGCACATGTGTACATACATACACTGTATACCTGTGTCTATATATACACATAAATGTATGCATGCAAATTGCATTTTTCTAGCTAACTCAAAAGCATTTTACAGACATTAACAAATCCTTATGATTCTTTTGGGAAGGTAGATATTATTTTTACTTATAGATGAAAAAGTGGGCATGGAGAGATGAAGGGATTTACTTGGGTCAGTTATGCAGTACTGTATTCAGAGCAAATCACATCTTCTGAATTGAGAGGACATATATTGTAAGTAAAGTCTTCCTACCTTTTCTCTGGAAGTAGATGAAACAGGATTTCATTCCACTGTTCCTAAATAATTCCAGAACTTGAACCCTTATTTACCTAGAGCAAGTAGGAAGCTGACTGTGGATCTCTCTCTCTCTACTGGGTTCTCATCTCTGGGGGGAAATGGGTGGTAAGGATAATGGGTGGTAAGGATCTACTAATCCATTCTTTTGACTTTTTTCCCCCATGAATTCTAAAATGGCTACATTCTATCTGCGATCCTTATTTATGCTAAAGATAACTCAAAACCTTTCCTCCCAGGGAGGGGATTATTTATGGGATTATTTATGTTGTTTACTAGCCAATAGGTTGTTTTCACCTTTCTGTTATCCCCCAGTCTCATTAGATAAAAGGCTGGACCAGGAGTCAGGAAGACCTGAGTTCAAATCCAGTATCAGACACTTGGTAACTATGACCCTTGGCAAGTTGTTAACTTCTGTTAGCCTCAGTTTTCTCATCTGTAAAATGGGGGATATTAATTGTCCGTATCTCCAGTAGTTGTAAAAATCATGTGCGATAATAATTGACTGGCTACATTCTGAAGTTCTAGAAGATGAAGACTATGTTCCTGAAATGGATGCCTATTAGTATTTAATAATGATCCTAGTCTTAGTTTCAAATCTGCAGAGAGATAAACCTAAGCATATACTTATAACTAAATTTATGTATGTATACATACACGCAGAGAGACATAAAAACATATGTTAAATTGAAGGGACAACAACCCAACACACATGTTAAATAAATATGTAAATAAGAAAAGTATATAAGATAAAAATATTATAAAAAATCAAAGAGAACATAGAGTAAATGCTATAGAGGGAAGGTATATATCAGGTAGCCTGAAAGCATGGTAGAAAGAGTCCTGGCCTTGGAGTTAGGAGTCTAGCTTCAGAAACTTGCTATTTCTATAACACTTAACCTCTTTTTGCCTGTTTCCTTGTAATAATTACAATTTCAATATTAATAATACTAATAATCATAATAGCTAGCATTTATAATGTACCTACTATGCTATGCTTAGTACTTTACAAATATTATCTCATTTTATACTCACATCAACCATAGCAGGTTTTTACTCCCATTTTTACAATTGAGGAAAGTGAGGCTGAGTGACACAGCTGTTAAGTGTCTGAGACTGGATTTGAACTCTGGTCTTGCTGACTCCAGACACAGCATTCCATGTTGTATGGTGCTACCTAGCTGCCTCATCAATTAAAATAGTTATTATAAATTTAATAAGGGGATCAAATGAGTTAACGTAGTTAAAACACTCTGCAAAACTTCACGTTTTAAACAAATGCTATTATTATTGTTATTATTATTATTATTTTGCCAATAGAATATAAAGATAATATCTACCTCACAGAACATCAAGTGAATGGATATATAAAAATTGATTTGGCAAAAGTTTTAAGATATCAATTATTGCTACTCTTAGTAGTATTTGGAATCATGTATTTAAAGAGGGAAGGACTTTTGAGCTAAATGAATTCCGAACATTTATTTAACAATTAAAGCAGCTAAACAGGTAAGAGAGGTATAATTTATAGGTTATAAATTTGGGCTGTAAGGAAAATAAAAGGTCATTGAACACAACCCTCTCAATTTACAGATAAGGAAACTGAAATCTAAAGAAATTAAGGCTTGACCAGGTTCTCACAGGAAACAAGTAGCAGATCAGGTTTTGAACCCAGGTCTTTTGACTTCAAATTTAATACTTTTCCCAATATGCTATGGTCAATACCAAGACCTGTTGCAGGAAGAAAGTGGCCCTAAATAGAAAAATACAGTTCTCCTTCTGCAAACACAATCATTATTTTTAAAAGTTTCAAATGAATATTTAGCAGAATTTCAAGACTTTGGTGTCATTTAGGGGAAAACCGATTCAAATTAATAAATGGATATTAAAAAAAATTTACCTGAGTTTGAATTTCAGCTGTTTTTTTTAATTGTGAGATCTTGAGCAAATCACTTCTTGTTCCTGGGACTTAGTTTCCCTGGATGTAAAATAAAGGGATTGAACTAAGCTTGGTGGCATCAAGTGCAAATAAAAAATGATTCCTGTTGACTGCACATTGACTTAGAAAACTGCATATTGTATTAAAGTTTCATTAATTTTGTTAAACATCTTCCACTTACATTTTATTTTGGTTTGGGTTACAATGAGAAGTTATTACCAGCCACATGAGGCTAGTAGATCTCAGATTTGACATGTCTCAACTAGATGACCTTTCAAGTCCCTTCTAATCCAAAATCATACAAAACTTTGAGAGCATGAACATTCAAATGGGGGGAAAATGAGAAACAAGTTAAGAAACAAAAGTAAGTCAGATTTTTTGACCATTTCTGTTGAGCTTCACCAAACTGAATTTTCTTTTTTTTTTTAGCATTTCTGATTATAATGGTGACTCATGACTAGACAAATGTTCACATATGTTAAAATTAGCAGCAAATAATTTTACTGATTTATTCTCTTCTGGAATTATAAGAAGTAGGGCCATATTGATTAACCAGTCTTCCCAGCAATGGGGAGAATGGTTCTCCTGGAATATTGGCACTATGGTCTTTCCTGTGTGAATGATCCATTATGTAGCTAGGAGGGAAGTACATTGTACAAGATTAATAGTAATTCTTTGCTGTGAGCTACATTAAACTGTTGGTATCTGAAAGCTATTGTTTTAGGACCTTTCTTCATGTTGGTTATTAAAGTTAACACACCCAAACTGAAATACCTGTTTTTGAAAAGAAACTCTCAGTAAATCTTAGGAACAGACTAGGGTAGAAGTTCAGCCCCCTTGCATTTCTTTTTTTTTTCTTTTCTTTTTTTGCTGAATACTGTTGCAACACATTTTGGTGCCTGTGGATGCCTGTCTAAGTGCATATTTGTTGTTTACAATATCATGGTGGTGTTAACCTACTTGTGGTTTCATCTGGTTCTTCTATATACTTTGAGGAAATATCTTTCCAGTCCTTAGGTGATTTATTTTGTCTGTACTGTTTGGAATTTCCTGAAAGTGTTTAGGCAACTTACCTCAACAGTGAAGGTATGTTCCTGGTCTATTTTACTCAGAGATTGTTTTTCTCTAGGGAAGAGAGGAAAGCTGCAGGGGGGGTTGGGCAGTTAGGAGGTGGACTAAAGCTCCAGAAAAGTTTCAGTTCCTTAGGAAGGTGAATCATTTTAATTAATGTGTCTCCTAGGAAATCTAAGATAGAGTGGGACAATCTCATCACAATCAGAACTGTCCCCTACCTAATTAGCAGCATATTAGAGCAGAATTGCAGGAGCCAACCAATGTGGGTCTTGTAATCAAATATGCACCCCAAATTGGTAAGCATTCTTCCCTCCTATCCCTCTTCTTAAAGCTTTCCAATGTTTGGGGGGGAGGTGGGGAATGTGGATCTATCTCTATACATGAAATATATAAATAGATTTGGAACCACAAGTTAGCTGAACAGTCTTATGCTACCATATTGAGTCTTGTCATTTTTTTCCCCCTCCAGTATCAACCTAAGATGCTTTTCATCAGAAAGCATCCGTATCTTCCATCAGTTTGACCTTTAAAGCTAGGTGTTCAGTTTCATTAATAAGTGCTATTGAAGAGAGAAATCTGACTTAAGAAGATATGCATTTTCAGTTGTTTGATATAGCATTTTGTTTTTTGCTGAAATTGAAAAAAATTAGAAACAAAATTAAAAATTGTATTTGACTTCCATCTGCTGTTTAAGTATGCACTGAGGAAGGACATCTTTAAAAATGTCCCTATCTTTTTATCCACACAGTCATATATTTAGCAAATATTTATTAGACCTTGAATATATGCTCCATTACTATGCTAGATGGTGAAATCATCCATGGCAAACCGAAACCACCAAGGTTCAAATTGTGGCTAGCTGTCTCAGCTCTTATGATATTTTGGAAGAATCAGGAATTATTTTCCTCAGAAGACTTGAAGAAGCAAATTGTTTCTGATTATAAGATCATGGGATCTTGGGTTTAGAAAGGGAAGGGACCCACTTTTTTAGCATTTCTCCTTCAAGTGTTAGAATTTTTTTAAAAAGATCAGTGAAAATAAAAATGAAAATCAGCTCTGGAATTTGCATGTTTTAAAAATTATATTTAAAAAATGGAATTGTACCTTGAACCTTATGAACACATAGTAGGCACTTAGGATATTTATTGAATTAAATCACAATGGATTTATCTGCTGATTTTGCCTTCCTTTTGTGTGAATGCTTGCAGGTGGTGATGATATTTTCAATTGTGGTCCTCCTTTGTTCTTGTCACACTAATGTGGAATAGCATGTGGTTCTGCATATATAAGCTTTTGCCTTCATTTCTTAAGTCTAGGCTCTTTATTAGAAATGAACAGCAACAGTGTGTTCAAAGATATAAATGTAGGTCAAAATGCAGCTTACTATTAATTGATATCAACTCATCATAAGTAAAAGATAGTGTTTGTATATATTTCCATAATTTACATTGACACGCATTTTCTCATCTACTGAGCTAAAAGCTGCAGCTAATCCTGTAGTTGCTTCTCATCTTTGTGTGCAACATTATGTATTCTAGATTAACCTCACTTTTCCCAGACACCAAAAACAGTCTCCAGTTTTCTCAAGTCCAAAACCAAATGGTTTGTGCTAGTGTTCATTGGTTTCCATGTTGCCAATGGAATTGTCTCTTTGTTTGGAAAGCATGGAGTAAGTGTAGGGGCAGCTAGGAAGCAAAGTGAATACAACACTGGGTTCTGAATCAGGAAGATTTATCTTCTTGAGTCCAAATCTTTTCTCAGACACTTAGTAGTTGTGTGACCCTGGGCAAGTCACTTAACCCTGTTTGGCTCAATTTTCTCATCTATAAAAAGAGCTAGAGAAGGGAATAGAAGGAAAGGGAAAACCATTATCTCCAGTATCTTTGCCAAGAAAATCCCCAAAGGGACCACAAAGAAATGACACAACTGAATTATAGGAACAACAAAATGGTGTAGTTTTATCAGGTCCAATAACTCTAGCTCATTGTTTAATTTGAAATGTGTTTTTATACCTGGGAAATTGACAAATGCTGCAAATCAGGATTTTATTTGTTGTTTTGTTGATTATCAGAACTCTAAACATCTAAAAAGTTGATGGATCAAATGTTCATAACAAATTAAGCTTAAAGAAAATTGAAGTTAAAAGTATGTCCTGCACATCATTTCCCTCCCTGGAAAGACAGTAAATATTACCAGCACACTCCTGAGTTCAATGGATCTCAGTGTGGTCTGTGGAAGCCAATGGGTCTCTGAGCTCTTTTTTAGAGTATCTGCAAAGTTTTCTTGCAAAATTATTCCAATAAAAAGCTAAAATTTTACTGTCTATTAAATATTCTTTCCCTTTTTAGCCAAAGATTGGACTTTCTGGGTATACTTCAACTAAAACAACATTATAACAGATTGAATGCAGAAGCAATTATGAGAATCCAGCTTACTTCTATTAAGCCAGACAATAGAGATTTGCAAAAATATGTAAAACAATGCCACTCTTCTCACTATTTTTATTTTAGAAATATAGCTATTTTACATAAAATATTTTTTTGTTAAATGTGATGAATCTATTGTTTTCAGGTGAATTAATAAATATTTAAAGATTAATCATTTTAAATTTCTATTATGGCAAATATTTATAAATATCACCCAGATAAACAATATTTATTTGGGGTACTCAATTTTTAAGAGTGTAAGGGGGACCTTACAACTAGTGGTCTAGTGGATAGATTACAAGAGGAGGAGTCAACTTGCTATCTTTTGTTTACCTTTGTGACTTTGGAAGAACTCCTTATCCTCTCTGTCTCTCAGTTCTGTTAAATGAAGGGGGGTGGGAGTGGCAGAGGACCTTTAGAGTCTCTTTAAAGCTGTAAATACAAGCTGCAATGATTTCTCTCATTAAGTTGTTTGATCTCTCTTAGTTTGCTTCCACATCTACAAAATGGGATCATTACAGGATCATAGACTTAGAAATAGACAAAACTTCAGAGGTCATCTAGTATAATTGTCTCATTCTACAGATGAGGAAAATCAGGTCCAGAAAAGTTGATTGATTTACTCAGTATCAAGCTACTAATCAGTGTCAAAGCCAAGATTGAAACTAAATCCCCTGATTTCAAACCCAGTCCCATTGCCACTATTTGTTCCATCATGTATAACTCTTTTTGACTCCATTTGGGGTTTTCTTGGTAGAGATGCTGGAGTGGTTCGCCATTTTCTTCTTCAATTCGTTTTTCACAAATGGAGAACTGAGGCAGGCAGAGTTAAGTGAGCTGTCCAGGGTCACATAGCTAGTTAGTAATTGAGACTAGATTTGAACTCAGGTCTTGATTCTAGGTCTGGTACTCTATCCTCTTCACTACCTAGCTGCTCCATTTCCATTATACTATAATAATATTTCTTTCCTGGGTTGTTGACAAGAAAAAATGATAAAACATGTATAAAATACTTTGCAAACTTTAAACTATACTATAATTGTATTATTCATACATTCATTCATTCTCTTTTTTCAAAATTGCTTTAAATAAATATTTATCTACTCTACTTTTAAGACCCGTGACTTAAATGGATGGATAGGAGTTCTGTGGGATAGGAAGAATAATGAGTGTAACAACTCATATTTATACAATCCTGTGAGGTTTGCAAAGATCATTAAATACAATTTATCATTTTATTCTCACTATTTGTAAGATAGGTACAATCATTACTAACCTCATTTTTCATATGCAGCAACTGAGGCTTAGAGTTTAGGTGACTTTCCCAGGACCACATAGTTAGTAGGATTTGTACTTTTCCCTAAATCTCTAATTATAACACACTATTGATGATATAAGATGCTGCCTCTCTTTTTATATACCTTTATAGTTTATAGTTTTTGTCTTTTAATATTTCTCTTTGGGCATCCAAATATCCATTGGGAACGTTGAACTCAAATACATAATCTTGATTTGTAAGACTCAGGGAATTCTTAAATTCAGTTAGAAAGAAGAAAGATGAAAATGCTCCTTTCCCAGCTGTTTTCATTATCTTTTGTTTTTTTGAGAAACTAAGACACTGTCTTACTAAAATAGAATAAACATTTGGTTGTTATTTATTAAGGCAGAAACATTTGCATCTAATCCAGTATGTGCTCCCAGGGACAAACCATTCATGTTGGGGTCCTGTAGCAGAAGACAATATGCTATCCATCCATGGATCTATCATAGAAAGACAGATCTCTGGGGAATCTTTATTTAGATAATCTGGATCCACCTCTGTCTTTATGGAAGGCAGACTATGATAATCTTTTCAAATATGATTCACATGGGGTAAAACCTTGGAAAGTGGATGTTGCTTTTACCATAAGGCTGGTGGGTGTGTGCTTGACTTGGGGTGAAATTACCTGGAAGAAGGATTGTCTTACTTAGGATCCCTACTTCTTTAAGATTCACTTAAATAAAGATCATCTTCTGTAGGATGCATTTTCTGGTCTTCCCCCAACTCTTAGTGCTTTCCCCTCTGAGATTATTTTCTGTCTATGGTATGTGTATATACATTTATGTGTGTAAATATAAATATTACATATATGTAATGTGTAGCTAGGTTTCATTGTTGTTGCTGTTTATGAGTTTTGTTTTTGTTTTACTTATTATTTCCTCCAAGATAATGTGAGATCTTTCAGGGAAGACACAGTTTCTTTTCTTTATAACTGCAGTGCTTATCAGAATATCTGATAGGTGCTTAACAAATATGTGCTTAACAAATGTTAGTTGACTGAATAATTGAACTAGGAAAAAAGATAATATGGGAAATCTTAGTTTCAAGGTGTGGATGAAATGCAGAATTTCAGATCAGGAAGAAATGGATTCATATATTGACTCAGAACCTGTGTCACTTTGGGTCAGTCATTAAAAAGCCTTAGGTTAAAGGATGTAGAAAATGGGGACAATAAAATCACCTTATCCCCATTCCCTCAAAAAAGTTGTGCTGAGGCTCAAGTGAGATAATATTTGTAAAACATTTGAAAACTTTAAAGCTACATAAAGCTTATGCAAAATTAGCTAAATTTATTAAATAGCATCAGAAAGAATGGAGCTCGGTGGATCATGGCATGTTGGGATTGTTGACTTGTTTTTGAAACAGACTTCCATTGTTATTTTTGTTGTTATTGTTTTGTTTTGTCTTTTTAACATGTCAAAAATAAATTGAGAATTAGAAAATCATATAATGTTGCTGTAGAATAAAGAAAGAGGGACAAATATGGAATAACAACAAAATATTTGGGGGCATAATGAATACAAAACTAATTTTTTAAAATAACTGATCCCTTGACTTATGTTAATCTACTAACCTGCTTAAAATTCCCGATTTGGGCTTTGCAAATTCTTTAACAGTGACATTATAATTTAAGTCAGGGGAATAAAATCTTGATAAAATTCCATTTGACTTCAAGCAACAGTCTGTTCCCTTGTAGTCCATATAAATAGTATAAAATTACTATTGTCCCAGCAAAAGTTATAATTTTGTCTTCCTGGTGAGCTGGGTTTATGAGGCCAGCAGATACCAAATAGGTTAAATGAGAGGGGCCTTATTTTAGGCCCACTTATATTCTGGTGAGGAATTCTAAGTAGACACATTGTATTCCCAAGGTGAATGATAAAAATATTTATTCCCCCCGCCCCCTTCCTTGGTTTTGCCTGCATTTCTCCTTCAGTTTCCTCTGGCAGCATTCCCTCCTTAGTCCATTAGTATGGCCCCAGAACATGCTGTGACTGCACTTTATAACCTGAGTCTGGTTCTTGATTGACTCAGATTAGAAAAGGGAAGCTGGTCTGTGATTTGAAGAGAAATGATAAATGTGAGGGAGGCCACTAGAAGTAAGTATTTGCATGTTGCTGGTGACAGGAGTTTGCTCCAATTCAGTGTGATTTGTGAAGCTAGAACCACTTCTGTTTCAGGGCAACAAAATCTTCTAAAATCAGAATTCAAGCAGAAAAATAGAGCCATTTTTGAATTTTGGCTGTTCTGTCCAACCAGTGTTGTTGGAATGGGGACATTTCTGGAGTTTCTTTAGATCTTTCTGGGCAATTGCTAATGGGAATAATGCCTGTAGTCTGTTAAAGATGTAGCTGGGATTCTTTGGAATTGATCTAGAGACTACATGTCACAAGGCAAAGAGAGCTAGATTCAAGCTCTACCTCTTGTCCTTACTGTCTGTGTGACCTTGTGTTTACTTTAGGGTGACCCAGGGGACCTCATTTTCCTCCTTTGTAAAATGGAGTTGTCTTTCCTCTAGAATAGTCCCCGAGTTTTCTTCCAGATCTGGAAACCACATGGCATAAAAAGTCAATGCTTTCTCTTTACTAAGATATAAATCTCCTTAGAAAAATTCCTTCTGGCTTCTCTTTCCATATGTTCTCTTGTTATCCCCATGGGAAGGGGAAGGAATAAGAGAAAGGAAAAATCAATAAACATTTTTGAAATGCCTAGTATGTTCTAGACAGTGTGCAAAATTCTCCACAAATGGGGAAAGGATAGTGCCTCCTGACTAGGATTTTTTTTTTGGGGGGGGGGGTTGGTTGCTGTTTTTAAAAGAGGCCAGCGGAATTTGCCCAGGGTCATATAGTTAATAAGTATCACTTGTTGGAGGGTAGATTTGAACTCAGGTCCTCCTGATTCCAGGGCTGGCCCTCTATCCACTGTGCTACCTTTCATGGTTGTTTTGAGAATAAAGTGCAATAATAATTGTAAGCACTTTACATTTCATGCTCAGAGAGGTGATGATATAATAATAATAGTAACAATAATTACTTTATATCATATCTATTGTGTATCAGTCAGAGCCTTAAGCACTACACGACTATTATCTTATTTGATCCTAATAATAACCTAGCCAAGCAATGATACTACTACTACTACTAATAAGCAACATTGATTTGGTATCTATTATTTGGCAAGCACAGCATTAAGCGCTTTACAAATATTATCTCATTTGATCCTAACAATAATCCATCCAGGCAATGATAATATTAATAATTATTATTCATAATAATAAACCACATTGATTTTATATCTACCATTTAGCAGGCACATCATTAAGTACTTTACAAATATTATCTCATTTTATCCTCGCATCAACTGGGCTAGGCAATGATAATAATAATGATTAATAATAAAAATAAAGCTTTTATTTGGGATCTACTATTTAGCAGCCACAGCATTAAGCATAATACAAATATCATCTCATTTGATCCTCACATCAGCCCAGCAAGATTAATAATAATAATAACTGACATTTATTTAGTACTTACTCTGTGTCAGTTACTGTATTAAATTCTTTACAAATATCTCATTTGATCCTCTTAAAAACACAGTGAGATAATAGAAATAACAACTAACTTTATACACATTACCTAGTCCCTGTCAAACGTGGTGTTCTTCTATAATTATCATCTCATTTGAACCTCACTAGAACCCTAGTAGAGAGGTGTTTTATTATCTTCGTTTTACAGATAAGAAAATTGAGGCAAAGTTGTCTATGATCAAATAGTTAGTATCTGAAGCCAGCTTTGGACTCAGTTCTTGGTAACTCCAGACTCAGTCTTCTATCTACTGTCCCATTTTAGCTGCCTCCTTGGTCTTCCAGTGAATTCCATTGTTATTTCCTGTAGTCTGACACACATTTTCGAATGATTGAACTGTCCCACCTATGATCTGTTTTTGACCCAGTGCATAATTACATTTCCTCAAGTGGAATGATTTGAAAGGGGAGGAAGTGACATAAGAGATGACCCACATTTTCCTAAGTAATGAATACAAGAATTAAGCAAAAAGATGCTCATGTTGTGCTGGGTGAACACACTCTGTCTTCCTTGTCCCCCTTCAGCCCCATCACTGAAGAGAAAACAAAGCTCAGCAGCAACCCAGAGTGCCATTGGTTGACTTTTTTTTCCTTCTCCTGACTTCCCTTGGGGGTCCAAAATGCCAATGCAGTTGAGATCCTGAAATAAGTGATTTATAACTGAAATGGCCCTCTGCAGTGAAAGGTCTAAGAGAGACTGGAGAATTTATTTGCTGAGTTACTATGCAAATTTCACAATTAAATCTTAACTCAGCTCCTGAGGGAATATCAAGGATTACTGAAGGAAAGGGGCTTTGACATGATTTAAAAAAAAAAGGAAAGGAAAAGGAAGGAGAGAAGAGAAATAGCAGGTTACCATCTTCCTCTCAGTTTCCCCAGAAAATAGTTGTTGAGAATTATTATAAAAAATGACTAATGGGACAGGGAACAGGGAAAACACAATTGGGGGGGGGGGGGTTGAGAAGATACACTCCCACACCACCCCAAGAAAATCTATTACTTTTTTGTTTATTTGTTCAGTCAAACTGAATTAATGAAATTTTCTTCAAGACCTTATTTGAACTTTATATTACTCACTATAGCAGACAGTCTAGAGTGAAATAAAACCACACACATCCAATAAATCTACCACCATCTTCTTCTTTATTTCTTTTTTTTTTTTTATCATGTTCTCTCTTTTCCCTCCCTACAAACCAGCTTTCCCCTTTGGACTGAGCTGAACCGTTCATTCCCCCAGCCCCTCATTCTAATCCTGAAAGTCTGAGCAGGAGACTTGTGTTTTGACAGGCAGTCTCTTGGGTCTCCCCACTGAAAAGGCCAAAGCTCCCAATGCAGCAGCAATCCTGGCCTTGAAACAGGAGACACTGCTCCTCTCTTCCCTCTACTGCATGCAAATAGGGGTCCTCTCCTGCATAGGGCTCCCAGGATGCCTTCTGGTTGTCTATAGAATAGCAATCCACAAAACTGTGCTGTCTGCCTTTGCCCAAGCTAATGTCTGCACCTGGTCTATTGATAACCCATTTTGGCAGGATAGATAGCATCTAAGACAAACAATATTTAGAGACTGAAGCATCTCTGAGCCCTTACTGTGCCACCTAGTATTCACCCTCTCTCCATTCAGTTACTACTCCCTGAAGGACAGCAAACTTGCCCTTGCTCGGAACTCAGAATGCCATGACAACGACCCTTCGCTCATTAGGTTAGTTTTATCTTTAAGAAAAATACCCCTTTTATTTTCCAGAAAAGAATGAGCACAGAGGCTAGCTCCACATGGCTGATGGCTATTAATCAACAAAGTAATGAGGCAGGGTACATTTGTTTGTGTTTTGGAGAAAGGGGAAGGTAAGATGGAGAAATCCTACTGAACTACACCTTTGGTGTCTTTCTTTCTCCAGCCTCTCCTCTGAAAGCAAGAAATAGTTCCTGACAATCATTCCATATATTCATTTAAAGGCTTTGGATTGGGGCCCTGCTTGGTATCACCATATATTAGAGTCAGAGGTGCCTTGTAGGATCCAAATTGGGAGAGTGGCAATTAGGTAAATCAGGTGCAGTGAGTTCCAAAAGGTAAGGATATTTGTGCAAAATATAGAGAATCAAGGCATTGCTTTCTCTTTGATGTCTGTCTTAATTAAAATTGATTAGAAGAAAGATTTTGAGGGTTTTTTTATTTTCTATAAAAATTTGATCTTGGTTTGATTTGCCTAAAGATAAAGTGAGAGATAAAAATGGGATAATGGTTAGAGTATTTAGGAAGTCCTGGGTGAGAATCCTATTGGTATGTGACCCTGGCAAATCATTCAATTTCAAAGTGACCCAGGCAACTTCATAGGACTTTCCTTGTAGAGATAGGTAGAAAGATCCCATACCTGGTGTGCACACACTGAAGAAAATTCTGCAGAAAAACAAAGAAGGGTAGACTAGGACTCCAAATAAAAAAGATAGCATTGCAAGCCTTTATTATTAGCCAAGGATGTTCATAGTCTTTTTACACTAGGAAAAGTATGAGGAAATATATAGAAATCTTAAAAAAAACATTTCTGAAATAAAGAAAACAGAAGAAGAACTTTTATACCCATGGTTATATAAAATGGAAAGTGGATGAATAAGAATGTCCAAAGAATGTTTGTAAAAGCTGTGAGAGACAAACCATTATGGACATCTCTCAATTCCCTTTTTCTGGATTGAAAAGCCATCCAGAATAATGTAATTTCTTTATATAGGGATTGTTTAGTGAGGAAATTCCGTTTACCAAAGTACGTTCCATTTGCCAGACCCTATAGTCTTAGCTGCCTGGGACCCTGAGAAGTCAAGAGATTGCCTAGATAATAATAATGTTTATGTATGTCCTTCATTTCTGAAGAAGACCACAACATCAGGGAGGTGAGGCCATGACAAGTGAGTGAATTGGGTTTAAGTGAAAGGGTGCTGTGCTAAGTCAGCAGCCTCACTTTCTTTTCCAGAGCCATCTGGGTCCAGTGGCCAGATAAGAATCACAATGACTGGAGATGGCCCTGGATGAGGGGCAATCAGGGTTAAGTGACTTGCCCTAGATCACACAGCTAGAACTCCTGACCTCCTGACTCAAAGGCCAGTGTTTTTTTCCACTCTGCAATTTAATTGCCCTCAGCTTGCCTAGAAGCCCACAGTCAGTGGAGGTCAAAAGCAGAACCTGAAGATTTTCTTAACTCAGAGGTAGACTCTCTACCTCATCTTACTTCTATTCATTTATTTCAATATTATAACTGTAAAGAAAATGTATTGTTACTTTTCTCAATATTTGTTATACTATTTATAGTCAAGCATATGTGTATTTTAAGGATTCTTTGAAATTTTGCTTTTATATTATATTTTTTCTTTTACTGTTTTAATTTCTTAATTTTATTTTTCCCTGGTCACATGCAAAAATAAATTTAACATTCACTTTTAAAAACTTGAGTTCCATATTTTCTCTCTTCCTTTCACCTCATTCCCTCTCATTGAGAAGCAAATTATTTGATTTGATTAAAAAAGCTAGTCATTAAAAACATTACCACAATAGTCACGTTTTAAAAGTAAATATTATTACCTCTTCCCCCCCAAAAAGAGAAACCTTAAGGAAAACAAAGTTTAAAAAAGTATGTTTCAATCTGTATTCAGACACAATCAATTCTGTTTTTTGATATGGATAGTAGTCTTTAACAAAAGTCCTTCAGAGTTCTCTTGGGTCACAGCATTGCTAAGAAAAAGTTAGTCATTCACGGCTGATCATCCTACAACATTGCTTACTTTGTATATAATACATTTCTCATTGCATCTGCTCATGTAAGATTTTACTGAGAGTATACTGTTCATCATTTCTTATAACAGAATAGCATTTTATTTTAATCACATACCACAATTTGTTCAAACATTCCCCTACAGCTCCTCAATGTCTAGTTTCTTGCCAGTAGAAAAGAGCTTCCATAAATATCCATATATATATTCTTTTCCTTCTTGTTTTTCATCTCTTTTGAAATATAGACCTGGTAGAGGCATTCATTTTATAACTCTTCAGGCATAGTTCTAAATTCCTCTACAGAATTGTTGAATTCTTTCACAACTCCTCCAACATTGCATTAAAGTATCATTTTTCCTATATCCCCACCAACATTTTTCATTTTCTCTTTTTATTGTCAATTCAATAGGTATAAGGTGGTACCTCAGCTCCTTATACTGGTTCTAGCTACATTCTTCCTGTCAATAGTGAGGTGAGACGTTTTTTAAAAATGATTTAAATAGATAGCATTGATCACCTCATCTGAAAATTGTTAATATCCTTTGATCATTTATCAATTGGGGAATGGAAATATTTTATAAATTTAACTCAGTCCTCTATATTTGAAAAATTAGGTCTTTATCAGAGAAACTTGTTTCAATATTTTCCCCTATAGTTGCTATGGTTAACTGTATTTGCCTACATCCTATACCCCCCAACCCCTCCTTTTATTCTATTCTCTCTCTCTCTCTCTCTCTCTCTCTCTCTCTCTCTCTCTCTCTCTCTCTCTCTCTCTCTCTCTCTCCTTTTACCCATTTCCTCCTCAAAAGTATTTTGGATCTTATTACACCCTCTCACAGTCTTTCCCCCTTCTCTAACCTACCCCCCACCTACTTCTCCCATCTCTTCCCTCTCCTATGTTCTTCTAGGGTAAGATACATTTCTATATCCAATTGACTTTGTATATTTTCCTTCTCTGAGTCAATTCTGATGAGAATAAGTTTCACTCACTCTCTCTCTTTGCCCCCCCTTTCACTATAGTGAAAAAACCTTTTCTTACCTCTTTTATGTGAAATAACTTACCCCATTCTACCTTCCTCTTTCCCTTTCTCCTAGTACATTTGTCTCTCACACATTAAATTCATTTTTAAATATGTTATCCTTTCAAATTCAATTCCTACCTTTGCCTTGTCTAGATATGAGTAAGTTCATACAAGTTCTCAGTATCATCTTCCCATACAGGAGTATAAGTAGCTCAACACCATTAATTTCCTTATGATTTGCCTTTCCTATTTACCTTTTTTATGCTTTCCTTGAAGATCAAATTTTCTGTTCAACTCTGGAAAGTTTGAAAGTCCCCTGTTTCATTGGTTGTCCATATTTTCTCCTGAAGAGTATGTTCAGTTTTTTAGGGTAGTTGATTCTTGGTTGAATCTAAGCTCTTTTGCTTCTGAAATTTTATATCCAAGACCTATGATCCTTTAATGCAGAAACTGCTAAATCTTGTTTTATCGTGACTATGACTCCACAATATTTTGAATTGTTTCTTTCTGGCTGGTTGCAATATTTTCTCCTTGATTTGAGAGCTCTGAAATTTGGCTAGAATATTTCTGGCAGTTGTCATTTTGTGATCTCTTTCAGGATGTGATCAATGGGTTCTTTTGATTTCATTTTACACTCTGCTTCTAGAGTAATTGGGCAGTTTTCCTTAAAAATTTCTTGAAAAATAATATCTCAGCTGGTTTTTTTGGTCTTGGTTTTCAGTTAGTCAGAATTCTCACAGTTTATTTTAAACTCCTCACCTTGTAACAAAGGTAGGTTTGACCATTCTAGAGCCTGAAATAAGGTTTTTAAAAATATTTATTTATTTTTGATTTATGGAATAAGTATTTCTATAACATAGTATAATAATAAAAGATAATTGCACATGGCACTGAAAATCTATTATGTATAGCTTCCTATACCTTTTAAATATATAATATCATATATATTTTTTCCTACTATGTTAAAAGATATGATGAGCTCAATGATCTTAGAAAAAACTGGCATAAACTTATGACCTTTGAGAATTCCTCTTTTATATTATAATTTTTTGGGGGGAACTGATGAACACAATAGCTAATACAAATAGAATTATAATTAAGGGGAATTAATAAAGGAATTAGAATTGGAGTAAGGTGATTAATGTAGATTTTTCTATCTCAGGTAACCAGTAGAGCTTCTTTAAGAGCAAACTTTTTCAACTTCCTCCCCAGGATAAAAAGGAGAATCTATAAAAGTGTTGGTACCTTGTCTGGGGATATTTGTCTTTGAGGGTTATTGTAAATAAGTCATACAACTCAAGGAAAGTAGGAAGCATGGAATTGTTTTCAGTAGAAATATTTATAATATATATTTAGATGTCTCATATTTGTAGAGCCTTTTACACCTTGTAAATGGTAATGCTTTATAGAGTTAGTTGATCTGGATAAAATTCCTGTTGTGACAATTTCTTTCTATATGACCTTGGACCAGTCTTTTAATCATTGTTTCCTTATCCGTAAAATGAAGAGCTTGGATTAGAGCTTTGATTCTCAAACTTTCTGATCTCAGTGTCTTAAAAGTTTTTTAGAACTCTAAAAAGTTTCTGCTTATGTTGGCTATATCCAGAGATATACTAGAGTCAGTTTGAGGGTTCTTACAAAATGTGTGGTAAATTTTCAGTGTGAGCAGCTACATTTTGAAACTTGACAAATGATAGAAATCAGGGCTTGATTTGTTAGTGAGTTTTATGTTGCTTTGTGTTGTTTGAATTGACTAGACTTAAGAAAGTGATGGAGAAAAATAGTGCAGATTAAATAGAAAGTGTATCATGTACACTTTCCCCCTTAGAGAGCCAGTTGTTAAAAACATTCACCATTATACTTTTGGTTATAGCCTTTTAAAATTATTTTATTATTATATTATAAGTTAAAATATCATAGAATTATTATAAAAATAGTTTTGATTTCAGAGACTCCCTGAAAGGTCCCTGAAACCCCAACAAGTCTATCAACCTGTGAGAACCTCTGGAATAGATGATTTGAACTCACAACAACACTTTGGAGTAGATACAAAATGATTTAGCATCCCCATTTTTAACATTGAGAGAAAGAGCCTTATGAAGAGTTCACACTGCAAAGTGGTGGAGGCATTCAACCTGGACCTGATTAGATTTTTTTCACAAGATCATTAGGCCCCTGGCTTCACCACTTACTGGCTAATCTCACAGATGACAACTAGAACTTTTACCAGGTGTTTTGAAGCCATGTAAACTCTCCATGGATAATAACAATGAAAAAAACCAGGAACTCAGTACATAAGAAATTTGTTGTTGTTACATCATTTTTGTCATGTCTGATTCTTGTGGGTTTTCTTGGCAAAAATACTGGAGTAGCTTGCCATTTCCTTCTTCAGTTCACCTTACAGATGAAGAAATGAAGGCAAGCAAGGTTAATTTTATTGTCCATAATCATACAGCTAGGAAGTGTCTAAGGTCAGATTTGAACTCAGGAAGAAAATTTTTCCTGACTTCAGGCCTGATTCTCTATCCACTGGATCACCTAGTTGTCCTGGCTACTTCATGAGAAACAAAGTGTGGTCTAATAAGATCTCATCTCTCCCTCTAACAAATGTAAACAATGAGATACATCCATTGTGAAAAAAATGTCAACTAGGGACTCACTATACTTGGCATTAATTAGTAATAGAAGGAATAATGATAGTAAACTCATGCTGTTAAGGTATTTGAGATGTCTTACTGAGTGTGTGTGTTCAGCCACAGGTTTTGGCAGGAGGGAGAATGTTCTCAGTATCTTTGATCCTCCAATCTACTCTTCTTGACTTGGAATATGGCCCTAGGTCCTGGAATTTCTTCCTGTTGCATTTTCATAGGTTTCATTTCTCTTAGGCTGAAAGGAATTGACAGAGATGAGTGTGACTCTCTCCTAGGACTCAAGATTTAGAGTTGCCAAGGGCCTTAAAAACGTCATCAAGTCCAAGACCTTAATTTCACAGATGAGGAAATTGGTGCCCAAAATGATTAAGGGACTTGTCCAAGGTTCTGTGGGTAGGATATTGCAATGCTGTGGTTTAAACACAAGTCCACTAACTCTAAATTCTTGGCATCACGTAACTGTGGTGTAGAAACCCAAACTGTGAACAAGGCTAAGCTTGTTTGATAGAGGAGTCATGGTCTAATAATTAAACAAAGTGAAATTCAAAAATAGGTTACATATATCTTTTATTTCTAGCATACTTTTCCTTTAAGAACCCAGTCTGTATGACCTGAGTAAGGACTCTAATTTCCCTGTGTTGATATTTGTATTAACATTTGTGTAGTATGTTATGTTTATATGAAATGTGGAGCTAAAACTTGGCAGAAAGAAATAATTTAAAAAAATTGAAATCATGGAATACTGACTTAGAGGCAAAAACAACAAAATAGAAGCCTGGAATCTGCTTAGAGAAGGGTGATCGCAGTTGCCAAGAAATAGAATGGACCTATATGATTACTTGCTGGGTGGCATAGTGGATATAGAGAGTCCAGCCTAGAGGCAGGAAGACCTGTATTAAAAATCTGACCTCAGATACTTGCTAGCTGTGTGACTGGTAAGTTACTTAACCCTGTTTGCCTCAGTTTCCTCATCTGTCAAATAAGATACTTCCAGTATTTTTGCCAAGAAAACCCCAAACTGGGTCACAAAGAACTGGACATGACTGCAAACAGCTAAGCAATGATATGATTAGTTAAAGTTGAAGTTTTATATGAATAGAGAGGTACCTAGCTGACTAGATTTAATGTGGTTAAAGTCAATGAAACTGCATTCAAATCCTACCCAAGACACATATACACTGTGTAAGCATAAATAACTTAGCTTATCTCAGCCTCAGTTGTCTTATGAGTAAAATGAGAACAATAATAACATTTCTCTCACAGGGTTGTTGAAAGTATCAAATAAAATAATATATGCAGCACTTGGCAAAAATTCAAGGACTATGTAGAAATGCTAGTTATGATTATCATCCTCTAAAGATTAATTGAAACAACTAGGGACATTAGGTTGCAAAAGATAAGATTTAAGGAAAAAATAACAGCGACTATCAAAGAGTTGATAAGTTATCATTTGACCTTGGTAAAATGAAGATCAATGTGTGGAAATTAAAGGGAGACATTAAAAAAGAATCCTTAACAATTAGAACTATACCTAAATCAAAGCAGTTGTCTCAGAAGGTTGTGAGTTTCTAGAATCTGGAGTTCTTGAAATTCAGGGAAGTTCCTTGTCAGAAACATTGAACTCTAAAATTATTTTCTATTTATCCTATATTTGACTTGTTTGTACATTGTTTCTGGCTGGTTGTACTGCTCGTTTGATTCTGAGTTCCTTGAAAGTGGGAACTGTCTTTTGCCTGCCTTTGTAACTCTAACACTTAGCACAATGCTTATCATAAGCATTTAATAAATGTTTACTGACTTCTGAAAACTGAAATGGACAGAACTCTTGGCTATCATGAAAGGACCAAAGTTTCTGTACCAGCTTTTATACTGATCATCTATATAACTTTGAGTCAGAATAATAATACCAGTGTAAAAGTTTTGGTTTATATATACTATCATCATCATCATCATCATCAACATTATTTTTATTATTTTAATTGTTGTCATAATATAGGTCCTTAAGGTTTGCAAAGGGTTTTCTTCACAGTCAAGTATCAAATATAATGATTTACAGTTTATCAGACAGGGAATTGAGGCTCAGTTAAGTGACTTTCCAAGTTACCAAGCTCAAAAATATCAACACCAAATTCAAACTCAGATTTCTGGTTCCAGACTCAACATTCTTTCCAATACATCAGTCTCCTAAGTCACTTCTTTCTTGGCTTCTTTCTCCTTGTCTTTAGAGCAATAGGATTGGACTAAATGATCACTAACAGCTGCATAAGTTGATGGGTTTTTGGAATCTATCTGCAAGGTTTCTCTACCCAGTACTGACCTTTTTACTTTAATGAAAACTACTTGCAGTTATGGGGATTTTTTTTTTTTTGAGTTTAGTCCAAACTTAAGGAAAATTTAACAACTAAGTTAACCATTTTGGGGAAGAAACTAGATTTGTCATGAGAATACTGGCTAAACTCAAGCTTAAAGATTTGAAGATCCAGAATCCCATCCGCAATCTTACCACCATAACCTCAATAAGTTTATGCAAGGCCATTAAGCAGACAGACATATAAAGAAAGAGATAGCAAAAATAATAATGTCTAATAAGCTATGTCTGCAAAGTCTTGGCCAACTGTCTATAGTTTCAGAAACTACCTCATCTCTCATTTTCTCGAGTATGATTTGAAACAGAGAGATGGAGATAATTTTGTATTTTGTCATGAATGTCTATAAATAATTTGGGGTTTATCTGATGAATTTCTATGTTTATACATATGTTGGCAGTGTATTCTAGTCAAAGTCCAGGACTTCTCATGAAAGTGGGAAGAGTCCAGTAATCAAAAAACTTGAGTTCTGATCTCTATTCCACAAGCCATTTAATCTTGTTGATATCAGTTATCTCATCTATAAAAGAAGGATAATCATAATTGCCTCCTAGTGGTTGTAACCATTCATCTTCTCTTTCCATTCTTTATGATCTACTTGATGGGGCTTCTCTTAATTTACTCATGAACTCCCATGAGTTTGATTTGCATTACACATATATATAAACATACATATTTATTATATATATATATGTTTATATGTAGCTATATGAGTGTGTATATATATGCTACATACATATATATAAATATATACAAAACATGTTTTATTGTTGTTTATAATTTTTGGCTTTATGTGATAACACAGACTACTTTTTTCATGGCAGTCTCTTGGCAAAGATACTGGAGTGGTTTACGTTTTCCTTCTTCAGTGGATCACCATTTTTATTTTTTGTTTTTTACCCCAGAGCTTCCCACCATGACCTGGCCATCTTTGATAGTTATGTACTATAAACTTTGTAGTTTTCATTGAGCTATGCAAGGTCCTCTGACACAAAAGACAATAATCTAGAAGGGCCTTTTTTTTAGGCAAACAGGGGTTGTGTGACTTGTCCCGGATCACATATCTATCAATGCATAATGCTGGATGTGTGTGTGTCTAAATGTATATGGATATATATGCCTGTATATAGCTATATATATTTTATAAATATATATACACACACACATACACATATATATATGCATACATATGTACAAATGTGTTTGTATTTTTCTTATAGTTGAGTCATTTAGATCATGTCTGCTTCTTTGTGACCCCATTTGGAGTTTTCTTGGCAAAGGTACTAGAGTGTTTTGCCATTTCCTTCTCCAGCATATTTTTACAGTGAGGAAACTGAGGCAAACAGAATTAAGCGACTTACCCAATTCTGGATTTGAACTCAGGTCTCACTGACTACAGGTCTAGTCTTCTATTTACTGTGCCACTTGGTTGTCTTTCTTATACTTTACTGCATATTCTACACAGTCTTTAAGCCAGTTACACTCACTAATTTATTGGCTGTTTCCTACAGGTAAGACCCCAACTCCTATTTCCATGATTTTGTCCAGGCTGTCCCCATCCCAGGAATGTTCTTTTTCCTTATTTCCATCTCTGGAAACTCAGGATTACTTCAAAACTCAGCTTATGTGCCATCTTCTATCAGAGATCTTTTCAACTTTTCCACAAAGCTCAGAGGGAAGAGTGCCAACTGTGAAATCAGGAAGAACTGAGTTCAAATACAACCTCAGACATGTACTAGCTATGTGACCTAGGATAAGTCACTTAATCCTGATTGCCCCCATCCAGGGCCATCTCCAGATGTATGATTCATATCTGGCCACTAAACCCAGATGGCTCTGGATGAGAAAATGAGGCTGGTGATTTAGCACAGACCCCCCCCCCCCCCCAATTCAAATCCAATTCACATGCTTATGATGGCATCACCACCCTGATGTCATGGTCTTTGAGATTGAAAAACAAACATCAACATCATGATCATCCCTCTGATGTTAATTCTATCCAGTCTGTGTATACTCTATATGTAACTTGTTATTCTTGTATCTCTCCAATGAGAACTTCTTAAGTCCCTGGATCTGTTTTTTGCCTTTTTTTGTATCTCCAGTGTCTGGAAAGTATTTAACGCTTAGTCGAGTCTAGCTGACTGACTAACTGAAAGTGTTTTTTTTTTTTTTTTTTTTTTTTGCAAAGCCCAGCAATATAATATGTAAGTGATGAGAGGGAAAATGCAAGGGAGGGATACAAGGGAGAAGCTGTAACACCTTGCATTCTGCAGGATCTCACATTGTGTGTGTGCTCCTTCATGTGGTTTTGCTAACAGGGGCATCTAGGGACAAGAAAGAAAGAAAGAGAAAGTGATCGTGCACATGTGCATGTGTTTGAGAATGCAAGGGGGACAACCTTTTATTAGGCAACAGATATGCTGAGTTTCAGGTTTATGTTACCAGGAGACTTGGAGAACTTGAAACTCAGCCTAACTAGGTCTGCCAATGGCCTCTAATGAAAATTTCCATTTGGAGAGACTAGATGTTGACTTGGCATGACACCAAGCAAGCAGCCTGCTGCAAAATTTTACACCAATTGTATTTCTCCTAATTAAACCCTGTCTGACCTCAGCATTAAGAAACAATTTGTTTCAGGATATAACCAGCACACATAAGCAATTACATTCTGTTTGCCCCATTAGCATTATTTGGCTCCTTTGCTATCCAGGGCCGCTACTGTAGCAAATGCTTCTCAACGCCAGAGCTATAAAAAGCCTTGAGTGTTTGGGTTTTTTTTCCCCCAGACTAAGAATATCATCATATTTTAGCCAAGCCAAAGACTCTGGGAACAGTATGCTGTATTTATTCTAGGGGGTGGGGGGGGGGGAGTAAAGAACAAGAATACTTCATAGGAGCCTGAAGCTTTTTTAGTTGCTCTAACTTGGGGGGAAAGAACATCCTGTAGAGAAACTAATAAAGTATGAGCTTATTTCAGCCTTGTTATTTTTCATATTCACAGTCAGCTTTTGACCCTGGTACTTCTAAATTGATTGTAGCTGTCAGAATAGGAGAACCATAGATTCTAGGCCAGGGGCACTGAGCTCTCCTGGCTGTGTTCATTAGAAAAGGAAAGAATCAGCTGACCAGACGATTTAGAAGACATAATAATTAGGGAGAGGGAACCCCAATGCTTCTTCACAAACCACTTCAAAAGATAAAATCTGTCCTAACTAGATAATAGATTAAGAATTGAAATTGTTCTGAGTATATGATTGTTCAATTAAGAGTTGCAAGGATATTAGGAAGGAGGCAATCCAGGTCAAAGCCTTCACTTGATAAGTGAAGAAACTGAGGCTCAGAAATAAAATGATTTGTCCAAGTTCAGTCAATTTTAGGGGAAGGATTTGAATACAGTACTTCCTCTCTCTAATTCATTGAACACCTCTGATTTCCAAGTGCTCATCCCTGTTCTCCAGTCTCACCTAATCCTAAATATCATAAGGGTATGGTGAGAGGAGGAAGGAAGAAAGAAGAATCAGAATTCAGATAGAAAAGGAGATAACATGAAAGTAAAGAGATGAAAACCTAATGTGCAGCCTATTAGGGCAAACAGAATACTTATAATTCATACAGATATAGGGATCTAAGGGATGCAAATGATTTTTTTATATTACCTCATTTGGTGCTTGCAAGAACTCTGTGAAGTGGACATTACACCTTTTGTCAGCCTCATTTTGTAGAGGAGGAAGCTGGGGTTCATAAAAGCTCATCAGTGTGCCCACAGTCACATCAGTATTGCATGTTTGAGATGGGATTCAAACCCACGTCTTCCTGACTCCAAGTTCATAGCATTATACTGCATTGTCTCAATTTATTATGAACTAAATTATAATTTCTAAGAATGATCTTTTCCTCCTCTACTCCTATCCTCTGCCACCATTAAATTTTGAGCTCCTTAAAGTCAGGGACTGTCTTTTGCTTTTCATTATGTTTCCAGTACTTAGCACAATTGACTGGCAAATAGAAGATATTTAATACATGTTTATCAATTGACTGATTTTTAGGACTCTTGGAAAACAACTGCTCTGTAAATTGTAAATTTTAATCATATTCATAATTGTCAAATAATTCAAATATGATCCTGAAGTTTTTTAAAGTACTGTTTTTAGCTGTTTATGAAGATCAGTTTCTATTGGATACTGTTTCATCTGTGTTAAAAAAATAAAAAAAAACTTTCAATATTTTTATGTGTTTTATTTGACTGCATTTATCTGATAACATGAAATGCTTTGGGGTGGGTGAGATGGGGGTGCTAGAGTTGGTAAGTATCAATAGTCAACTAAAGAAATTAAAATTTATCAATGAAACTTTAAAAGTATAGACAGAAGAAAATAGAAGGAATTTCAGAAAGCAACAAAGATTAGAAAAGAAATTTTGTTCAGATATTTTCAATTATATTTGATTCTTTGTGACACTATTTTTGAATTTTCTTTGTATATGTATATATATATATATATATATATATATATATATATATATATATATGGATAGAGAGAGAGAGAGAGAGAGAGAGAGAGAGAGAGAGAGAGAGAGAGAGAGAGAGAGAGAGAATGAGAATCAAAGACAGAGAACACAGGCATTCACAGATTATTTTCCATTTCAGACCATATTTTCATCTCTGGAGATAGGAAGGCAGTTAGCTTCAGAATTTAGCTTGCTTCCTATAGTGTACAAGCTAAGTTGCAAGTTCCAAATTTTGGGTTTGAGCTGCAGGGACCTAGGCTTTCTCATGCTTGCAAGATCATTCTGGCAAATGCACCAGACCTAGGGTTTGCATCATAGAGATAGTGGAACCAGGATTCAATGACAAATCTTGTAGTGATCTGGACTTATATATGTAGGAATTATGTTTCTCCTATAGAATATAAGTTTCCTGATTGCTGACTTGCTTATTATATTTGTATGCTCAGACTAGCACAGTGTCTTACTTCAGCAGGCACTTAAATTCTTAGAGAATGAATGATTGATTGAATGAGAGCACAGATCCATGAAAGTATATAAAACAAGTTAGACATCAAAGCATGCTCCTACTTTAGATACTGAATACTGAGAGACAATTGTGGTAAAATAGAAAGTTCATAGAAGTAGGACTCATGGGACTTGAATTCTAGCATTGATTCTAAACCTCCCAGCTAGGGTATATTGGGACAGATACTCAGACTCTGTGGTCCTTAGTTTTTTCATCTGTAAAAATAAAGGAATTCATAATATATATATATATATATATATATATATTATATATATATATAATATATAATATATATATATAAAATCTCAAATGTGCTTTCCAGCTTTCTGATTCGAAATAAATTTCAATCATTTGTCCTTTATGCCTACTGTCATGTTAATGTCAAATGTCATATATATTACAACTGTCATAGAATATAAATATATTAGGTAATATATTCTAAACCTATAGGATTATATGCATAATTTTCTTATATAAGTTTTATTAAGGTATTTACATGTCAGAAACATCGTGTCAAAATTATAATTATATAACAATTAATGTATAAATGAGAACAATGTTCATATAATTATTTTTCACTTATTGAGTGAAGCAAAGTTGGTTTAGAGAGACTTCTTTCATAGAGAGTTCTGTTGACAAGATGGTCATATTCTTTTAAACACATTTTGATAAAAGATGTAATCCCTCCAAGAATTAAAAAACATTTGGCATAAATTGGATACCTGAATATGCTAATGAAGAAATACATTTTATCTTAATAATAAGATATCTGATATGATAGGAAGGGGGTCTCTTCTTTGAGAAAAGAAAGTCTTCTGATTGGAAAGGAATTATTCTTTTCATATGCAACTTCAAGATGACTATGATTTCTCTCATCTACATTTCCATAAAAAAATACACACCCACAAACTTGGAGGAGAGTATTAGCTTCTTGCTTCCACAAAGGGACAGTTTGGGACTCTTTAATTATCTAGAGAGATAATTAAAAGTATCATGAAGACAATCAAACCTACTAAATTATGTGTTCATGTTGTAAGCCAAATGCAAGGTATATTTGCCTGAAAGTTATTTTGAAGATACAAGGTGTTAGGGCTGAACCTGAGAATTCTGCATTTTCTTTGATGGATATTTGATTCTTAAAGACATTTAGCATGATTTGAAAGGTGGCGTTTCTACCCAGGCCTTAGTGAGAGGATCAAAGTACTGAATGTTTTTAAATGTACTGAAGTTTTTAAAAGTAAAAATGAAATACAGGTAAATGTATTTCTTTAAAGGCATTGCAAATTATATTTATAAAAGTTTATGTAACTAAATTATAAATATTTCATTTTTAATAAAGACACTTTTATAGAGAAATCATAATTCATAAGAATCATGAATTCTCTAATAAGCAGAATACTTGGAGGAGATGGATGCTCCATCATCATCATCATCATCATCAACACATCATAACATCCTGACTTAAATTCTTTCTTCAAAATATTTTTGTGAGATAAGTAGTACAAAAATTATTATCACTATTTTGCAAAAAAGAAAACTAAGACTCGAGTTAAATGACTTATCTCTGGTTATTTAGTTGATTAGAAGACTGTAAAGTGAGATTTGAACCACTGTTTCTTGATCCCGAGGCTTAACCTCTTCTACAGTATACTTTCTCATAATATGGTAGTTCCACTTTAGATTGGCTGAGATCACCTGATTCAAGTCAGTTTTAAAGGCTAAAATTAAAGACAAAAGATAATCTGAGATCCTAATGGTTAGAAAACATTTTCGTGAGCATGTATAGGTACCTGGTATAACTATTAGCTCTCTTATTAGAATATGAATTAGTGAGTGGGTTAATGAATGAAAAAGCATTTCTTAAACTACTTATTATGATTCCATTAGGTATGCAAGGATAGGGTCCCAAAAATCTTGGTGTGGTTTTAAACTTTTACAACTTCAGTATTTGTCCTCAAGGATGCTATATTTTAATAGGAGGTGACATTTATCAAACAGCAAGAGTTAAAGAAAAGACAGTGGAAGAATCTGTCTTAGAGATGCTTGGGAAATGATGATGGAGGAAATGAGGCTGGAAGTTGGTAAAATAAGGAGAAAGTCCACCCATCAGAGTCCACCAATAAAAGTCCACCAAGATCCCAGGGGTAGAATTCCTTTGGGCAGAGGATGAGAAGGAAGTTGGGAGAAAGACAGCATAACAAATATAGAACAGACTTGATGAATTTAATTTTGTGGATAGGGACTGTTTCTTTTTTTGTACCCCCAATACCTCTAAGTGGAAAGTTCTTTTAAAAAATTTTTATTAACTGACTGAAGCAACAGTGGTTGGTTATAGAATGTGTATTACTCCATTTGAAATGTCCCTGTGAAAATATTTTATGGTTTTTAAGCCTAAGTCTATTTGACATTCAGTTCTACTCTCCTTACCACTGCTCTTTTTCTGTCCATTTCTACTTAGGAGGTCAAAGTTTTCAAGTAGATTGATGTTCAGCCGGGAGTTTGGCATTCTCAGAAAAGAAATCCAGTTATGAAGGCTGAGGTTTCTTCTTCCTTTAATCTTTCTCTCTTTTGGTACAGGAGGCTAACATTTTGTGTTATAATCTAAGACATGGTTTACCAAGTTATATCAAATCTATATGCTTAGATAATGAGGGAAGATTCCAGGTTCATCTTCACCTTGAAGTTTCCTGAGTTATAGGATTGTAGATTGTACTCTGGAAGGATTCTTAGATATCATATAGTGAAACTTCCTCATTTTATATATGATGAAACTGAGACCTAAAGATGTTCAGTCATTTGTCCAAGATCACACAGATAGTAAGTAGGTAAAGTTGAGAATCTGTCTATATCTTCTGACTACAAAATCAGTGTTCCTTTCACTGAACCACCTCAGGAATCCCTGTTTACCTCTTTTGACATATAAATCTTAGAATGACCATGTTAGGGATTGGTTCCAGTCTGAAGTATATTAGCACTTTTCTGACTAATAAATATTAAACAATAAAACAACAAACTTCCAATTTAATTTATTCAATTCAATGAGCATTTACTAAATATCTTTTATGTATGAAGATAATACTAGGTTCATAGGCTTTAAAGACAATATCTACCCTAAAGGACTCTAATTTGGGGTGGGGGTGGAGGGAAGTTAGAATATGTTCATAGGTAAGTGACATGGAAAGGAACATTGATCAATGAGGATTGGGGGAAAGTTTCATGTAGGATATTTGGATATGTTTAATTGTCAAATATTCATATCAAAAATATCTTTCTTGTCTTGCCCTACATTTTTGGAACATGTGGATCTCTCAGGGTCTAGTTGCTTGCCTTCCTGGTCTATTAATCTTGACTGGCCTATTGACATCTTTATCCTTCCACCTGGTTTCAATCCAATATTTTGTTCTGAATTTGGTTTCTGCATGTGTTCTAGCTCTTGGTCCTATAGCCATGGGTCTACTTTAACTCTAAGCTTCTGAGTACTTTCCCAAGATAGGTACATTCTTGTATAGATCCCTGAAGTTGATTGCTCTGAATTACCAGTCTTTCTTATGACTTCTGCTTCCATATCCACACCCTGTATCTTTGACCCACTATAACCAGTGGTCCTGTAGCTAATATCAGGATGAAATTGTTTCATGCTACGCACTAGAATAGCCAATGGAAACAATACAAATTCACAACAAAAATCCCATTTGTAATTCCAGGAAAGCAAAAATCCCAGGAAAGCAAAGAAGAATCTGAAGAGTAATTTAAGGTGCTCTTCAAGCATATCAAATGCTATTATAAAGTAAATGACCAACTGCTTCTCATTTCTATGCTGGACAGTGAAACTAGAGGAAATGCATTTAAAACAATGTTTGGCATAGGAGGAACTCAATAAATACCTGTTGCTTATTTGATTAAACTGCTTCATGACATTTAGGCTAGATATAAGAAAATGATCCTGACAGTGAGGACTACTGGAAAGTGGGAGGGGTCACTGAGGGAAAGTGAAAGATCACTTTGGAATGGGTTCCAAAAGATGAGAGGTTGCTTGAGGAATGGGAGCTTGGCTGGGATTTTCCCTGATGGCAAAGAGACAGATTAAGCTACCTCTCAAAGGATCCTAACATGAATGAAAACTAAATGGGAAGATGGATTATCTGATGACAGTGCTTTAGCATAAATGGCATAATTTTCCACTGTGTAGAATTTAGTTATATGCATGTTTGTGTATTCACATTTGCACAGATGTGTATAACCATTAATCGCTTCCTAAGCTTAATGATCTTTCTCAGAATTCTTAGTCTGCTTTATCTAACTCATATATTCTTACATCCTATTTAATTCAAGTTGGTTCAGTTTAATACAATTCAATTCAGCACATCTTTATAAAGGGCCTTCTATAGAAAGGTAAACAGAGAGATCTAAGTTCAGATCATACTTCTGAAATTAAACAAGAATAGATCACTTAAACCCTTGGAGATTCTTTCCTTGTCTGTAAAATAGGAATAATAATAATATTAGAAGTTCCTACCTTAAAGGGTAATTATGAGGATCCCACAAAATAGTGTATTTAAAACAGTTTGCAAAGGTTAAAGCACTGCATATTATCAGCATCATTATTATCAGTAATAATCATTATTACTATGTGCAGAACACTGTGTTTGGCACAGGGGGAAGGACACACAAAGATAGACAGGATACAGTCAGTGCCCTCATTGAATTTATAATTTGTGGCATCACCTTATTTATTTAGTAAGCATTTGTCAAGAGCCTCCTGTGTATGCAAGGCACTGTGCTAAACAGTGAGGACACATATAAATTTATGATATCGACCTTGGACTCCAGGAATATGCAATTTAATTGGGGAAATGCTCACAAATTATTTTGGTACAAGGAAGAATGAGATAAGTTTAAAAATCATAAGTTTAAGCAGAGTAGTATAGCACATGAGTCATGGCATGGTGGAAAGGGCATTCTCTCTAGAGGCAGCTGACCTGATGAACTGAGTTGAATTGAATTAATTCAAATTTAATTTAATTTAGGAATATGCAAGAAAGCAGAAACTAAAAAAAAGCTTCATTACTATCTGTGTGACATTGGAAATGCCAATTAGTATCTTTGGACCTCAGTTTTCTCATCTGTAAAATGAGGAGATTGAACTGAATGGTCTCTTAGAGTCATCCTAGCTTCAAATTTGTTATGATTCCATTTGACTTTTGGGTAAAAGGATGTAGGAGCACAGTCAGGGAAGGCCTCTGTGAAATGCTAGCATCTAAGTTTGATCTTAACAGAGGTACTACATGAAAAGTAGTGAAAATGCATCAAATGTAGACAAGGGGGGGTTAGTGTGGGCAAAAGCATGGATGAGAAAGAGGAGGAAAAACCTGGGAAATTAACAGATGGCATACTTTGGCTGGATTGTAAACTCCATTAAAGGATGTAATACTGTGACAAAGCTAGAAAGGTATGAAGATGTCATTCTCCATCCAGTAGGCAATAGGGAGTCACTGAGTAGGTTTTTGAGTAGAGGAATATCATAATCAGAGTCATGAATTAGAAAGATTACTCAAGCATTAGTCTAAAGGACGGATTAGAATCAGAAAGCCTGGTTAGAAGACTATTATAATAGTCTAGATAAAAAAAAAAACCCATGAAGGACTGGGCAGAAGTTGAGGCAGTGGAAGGTGAAAGGGAGGTATTAATGTGAGGGATATTGTGGAGGTAGTATTGAAAAACTAACATTTGAAACTTATTAGATTGTAGACTTAAAGGGAAGGAAGAGTCAAAGATAACTCCAAAGTTATTCACTTGGGTGATCAAGAAGATGGTGATACCATTGACAAAAAGAAGAAAAGAAAGGAAGTTTTTAGGGGTTATATAGTACATTCAGTTCGGTACATGAAATTGTGGACTGGGCAATCAGACTGGAGCTACCTAGCAGATGGACATAATTATGGGAAGAATTTGGGAGGAAAGATAGAGATTTGGAAGCTAATAGTATAGAGGAAGTAATTGAAGCTATGGTATTGGAGAAGTTCCCCAAAAGAGAGAGGAAGGAGAAAAGGGACAAGACCAGGATCTTAGGGAATTATACTTATTTCTTTTCTTATTGCAATTGTTAGCTTGAGCCAGTTTTTGAAAACGGAAGGTGGTAGTAACAACTGACCTAACTATGTCAGGTCGAAGGAGCAGAAGTAATGACTACCTTAAAAAAGCTTTCTTTGGTCCTAATACTTGTCAGTTTTCACTAATGAGAATGGACAAAGGAATGAATTACCTTCAGTTGTAGTGGATGTATCCTGGAGATGTGAAAAGGAATTCCTTATCCAGCAAAGAAATAGCCAGGGTCCCCATGGAGCTAACCTTTACAAATATGATTTCATTTTATCCTCCTAATAACCCAGCGAGATAGGTGTTATTATCATCCCCATTTTATATCCAGAGCTTGTAAGACAAATTCAAATAGGAATAAATGTAGCATCTTACATGATGGTTCAAAAAAATCTATTTCACAAGTATAAGAAAGAAGAGGTTTGGCTAGAATTCAACTAATCTGAAAAAAGATCTAGGGTCTGGACTTTGAGTGGACTATAAGATCAATATGAATCAATATTTAGATATGAGAGTCAATAAAGCTTAATGGAACTTAAGCTTAATTGAGAGTGAAGTTATTTTCAGGATTTAGAATGTGATAGTTTTGATGAATTCTGCCTTGGTCAGATTATATCTGGAATACTATATTCCTCACTGAATAGCATATTTGAGTAAGGGTAATGATAAACTGGAGGGTGTCCAGAGGGGAGCGACCAGATTGTTGAAGGGTATTAAGTTCTTGTCATATAAGGAACAGATGGAGGAATTGAAGATAGCTAATCTGGAGGAGAAAAGATTTGGGCAGAAGAGATGGTAACATGAAAGTTATTTTCAGTATCATTTTAAACAATGGATTTTATAATCTATTACCTGATGACTTTTCCAGCTCACATGCAAGCTGGTCAAGGCAGATAATAAACATTTTATAATATATCAGGAATAAACTGTGTTTTTCTATATTCTCATACCTACATTTTTTAACCATGTGTCATCTCCCATACTTACACTAAAGACTAATTCTTTGGGACACTTTGTAAACTCTAGCTCCTTGAACTATATTTATTTATTTGTGATTGTTTAAAAAAAACAATGTTTCAAGTACAAACTGTCACACAAAGTCAAAGGGACTTAAATGCAATGTTGGCTAATAATATTTTTTATTACTAGTTTCTGTACAAATCTGAAACCAGGTGTTATATTGATCTATATTTTAAAATAGAACTTATTTATCCAGTTTTGCTCATTTCTTCTTTGACAATGGACAAGTTTGATTTTTCATGCTTCTTTCCTTGTTAGATCTGTATGAAACAAAGTTTTAGGAGTCAGCAAAAAAACCTGGGTTTCATCCTGATTCCTCCTTACTAATGGTGTAAATTTGGGTAAGCTAAGAGATTGAATTTTTTGGACTTTAGTTTTCTCATTTTTTTTTTAATTTTAAGGGGATAATAGTATTTGAATTACTTCAATATTTTTATGGAAAACCCATTATGAAACAATAAATATTTGAGTTAATACTGTATTGGAACCTTGCCAGAAATTAGAATCTATACCAATGGTGAAAATAAGTCTTTAAAACATGATCTAAAACACAGCAATATTTTCTAGGCCCAGGTCTATCTTGAACATGATGATTTGAAAAGTCACATTTTTAAAATTTTTTTATTTTTATCTTTTAGGTTTTTGCAAGGCAAACAGGGTTAAGTGGCTTGCCCAAGGCCACACAGCTAGGTAATTATTAAGTGTCTGAGACCAGATTTGAACCCAGGTACTCCTGACTCCAGGGCCAGTGTTTTATCCACTATGCCACCTAGCTGCCCTGAAAAGTCACATTTTAAGAAATAACTCATCTGACTGTTTTATTTAATTCTATATACAATAGTCACATGTGTATATATGATTTTATTTTTTTTTATAGATTGCAAATTTTCAGCACCAGTCCCAGAATTGTCCTGACTTTTTTACTTTTAAGAAAGATATTATAGTAAAAGAGGAGACAAATAAACACAGGGGAAATATTCCCTACCCTCCAGGAATTTCAATGCTTCCCAGAATTGTTGTTGCTATTTGTCCTTTGCTCTTGAATAAGATCATTACATCAGGACAGTGATGCCATATCAAACAAGTGAATTGGATTTCAGTTGAGGGGGGTTGTGTTAAGGAACCAGCTTCACTTTCTCCTCCAGAGTCATCTGGGCCCAATGGCCAGAAATGAATCAGGACGACTGGAGATGGCCCTGAATGTAAGGCAGAGTTAAGGCAGACTTGCCCAAGGTCATATTATTAGTAAATGTTAAGTGTCCAAGGTCGTATTTGAACTCAGGTTTTTCTGACTCCAAAGCAATGCTCTGTTCACTCACCACTTAACTGACCTCTCCTAGTAAAATATAAATACTTTGAAGACAGTGATTCTTTTCATTTTGTGGGTATGTACTTGAGACTCCCTTGGTTACGTATATTGCAGTGTCTAGCTATAAATGAGAATATTTAGCATCTTTGAGAGTCTCTGGCCTTCTCAGTTTTGCAGAACTCTGATGGTATGACCACATTGTTTGAATACCAAATACATGCTTGCTTAAAAGACTATTTTACAGAGAACTCACATAAGGCAAATACTCATATGGTTGTCAGAAGAACTGATCCAAGGATACTTCCAAGGTCTCTCTGAGGAACTTGGAGTTGATTATGTGATATAGGAGACCTGACACAGGACTGGCAGCAAGGAGTGCCCCCGTCAGAGAAGATGCAAAGCAGAACTGAAGTAACTCAAAAGAAACATGAGATGCACAAATTTAGAGAATCTACCCCAAATATTCACATTTACTATTGTGCCTAGTATTTCAAACTTGTATTGGTCTCATCAGTCACAGTCGAATACACTATAACTTGACTCTAACATGATGATATCATTTTGCTCCTCTTTGAGAATGAAGAACAGCAAAACAACCAACCAACCTGGCATGAGAAACATTCTATAAGTGCCTTTGTTACAGTGTGAGCTCTATGATGTTAAGGATTGTATTGGTGATTCTTTATACCCCTGGTCCCCTTAACAGTATCTGGCAATAGTAGGGGGGTTAATAAATGTTTGTTCACTTGACTTTCCCTTGATTTATATTGTAGCTCTGCCTAACTACTGTTTGGTTTACAAAAGCACCTCCAATTTTGCCTTCAGTTTACTTGTATTTCATTTTATTTTGATGGTGCTCTAGAGTTTTATTATACTAATATTCAATGTAATTCAGGCATTATTGAGTAATGTAATCCATTACTTTTGTTCAGTCTCAAGGGAAACAGCCTTTTTTCTTCCCCAGAAAATCCCAAACAAAGCCATTTTCAGTGATTACAGTTCGAGATTCTCTATGATTCATTGAGAAATGCATCTAGTTTGGGGTGAGTTGGTGTCTTGTGAAAAACCTTCTTTGGTCCAGAGTAACAGAGGAAGTAGTGTCTATTCTATATATACTTGGAACTTAAAGGAGAAATTCTGACTCTAATTGCATTTGACTTGGGAATATATTTGCTTAAAGTTTGCTCTGGCAAAAGGCAATAGAAATAATAAATCACAAAAGATTTTTAAATTTCCATAATTTCCATAATTTTCTCCTTAGGCTTGCCAAATGAACTCTTTCTCCTTATAAACCAAGTGTCTGATCAGTTATCTGATATACATGAATTTTGTGATAATTTCCATGATTCAAATAATGAATGAAAAAGAATTTTTTAGAAGGTTTACTATGTACCAGTTAATACCATTAGATGCTTGGGGTAAAATACAAACAAGAAAAGACAGTCCTATTGATGCATCGCTGGTGGAGCTGTGAATGGATTCAACCTTTCTGGGGAGCAATATGGAACTATACCCAAAGAACAATAAAACTGTTCATATCCTTTGACCCAGCAACTCCAATTCTAGGTCTATATCCAGAAGAAATTATAAAAAAATGGACAAAGTCCTACATGTTCCAAAATATTCATAGTGGCTCTTTTTTGTAGTGGTAAAGAATTGGAAATTGAGGAGATGCCCATCAATTGAGGAATGGCTAAACAAGTTATGGTACATGAATACTAAGGAATTCTATTGTTCTATAAGAAACCATAGATGGTTGGATTCCCTGGAATGACTATGAGATCTGATGCTGAATGAAGGGAGTAGAACAAGGAGAACAATGTACACATCAACAACAACATTATAAGATGAACAACCTTGATGGAAGCAGCTCCTCTAGGCAGTCCAGAGAGCTAGGACAACTGTATTGACAGGCTATGGACTATATTATCTTCATCCAGAGGAAGAAAAAAAAATAAAACACACACACACACACACACACACACAAAACCAATAACAACCCTTCCAAATCTGATGAACACTTAAAACTATCTTTTGTGTATCTCTTTCCCTTAATCCTAATTCCTCATGCCCAAAATTATTAATTTGGAAACATGTTTATCAAAATATGTATGTAAAAATGCTAACTTAACTATTCCCCACTGAGGGAAGGGGGATGGGAAAGGAGGGTGGAAGGAAATTTTGTAATTTGGAAATATGCATTTGGATAAAAATAAAAAAGAAAAGAAAAGACAGTCCTTGCCATAAAGAAG
The DNA here is from genome assembly GCF_037893015.1 of Macrotis lagotis. Classification (NCBI taxonomy): domain Eukaryota; kingdom Metazoa; phylum Chordata; class Mammalia; order Peramelemorphia; family Peramelidae; genus Macrotis; species Macrotis lagotis. The sequence continues at coordinate 172,072,537 of NC_133662.1, read as the reverse complement.
TTTATATTCCAGTGGGGAAAGTTGATATATCAAGAGTTGCTAAAGGGGAAAGGAAATTGTAAATGACTCAGAAATGTATGGCGTCCTGGTTCTAGGCAGGACGAGAATAAAGCTTTTTTGGTAGTGCCAGTGCCGGGGTTGGGGTGGGGAATAAAGAGGTAGCATCATTTGGAAATCGCCAGGAAGTGATTTTTATCTTGAGGTTTCATTCACTCCCAAAGTGGGGAGAATTTATTTAGCCATCAGAAAAGGGGAAGAACATAAATATTTTTGTCTTGGTATTTTTGGCTAGTTCTTAAACAACAACAACAGCAAAATTACAGCAAAACTAGGGTGAGATGAAGATGAGAAGATAGAACTTTTAAAAAAAACTAATATGAAAATTATAGGGAAAGAAACTAAATTTGCCCTTCTCCCTTTTCTACCATTTGAATACTTCCACCAAACCCAGGGCTTGCTAAGTAGATACAAGCAATAGAGCTTGTTATGTAATCAAGAGAAAGGCAAGATTCGAAACCCAACAGATGTTTCCACCTCTTATTTGATTACTTTCAACAAAAACTAACAAATAGAGAAACACACTCTCAGCAATAACTCCACTTTATTGCATCTTGAGATAAAATGTGAATATCAAATTTTGAATAATGACAACAGTCACAATCCACAGAATTAGTTTTTTTGTTCAGTTTTTAACCTAACGCAAAAATAATTACTCTCCCCATACCCCAGTACTGAAAGTTCTACTCTTCTTTCTACCTTCTCCTTTCCACCTTCCCTTCTTTTCCATAAACCACAGTCAACTTGATTATTTCTTGTTTGAGTGTCTACAAATGTCTTGGATACTCCCCAAGATCTCAGGGCTTTACTGGCAAACTCCCCACCTCTCCCCCAAGCCTAGTGTAATCCCACATTGTATTAATAGAAGCAAAGCATTCAGTATGATGAAGACTGGCATGGTAATATCACTTTTGAGTATTTTGTTCAGTTTTGAGCCTCATATTTAAGGAGGAAAATTGCTAAGAAAGATCTTCTTCCAGAGAGGAGTAATTGGAGTTGTGTAAGTCATAGGAGGCCATGTCCTTAGTGCATAAATTGAAGGAACTGGCATGTTAAGTTTAAAAAATAGAAGATTTAAGAGGGATGCAATTGATGTTTTCAAATATTTGAATTGCTGCCATGTTTCCAAAATATCTGATATTTTGAACTAGAACTGGAAACTGGGCAGATGTTTCATAAAGGCAGGTTTTGGCTCAAAACCAGGAAAAAAATTCTAAAATTCTGAATGGTCCTGAAGTGCTATCTCAGGAGGTAGTAAGTTCTCCCTCAATTGAACGTTTTTAGAGGAAGACTGAAGGTGATTTTTCCTCTAAGTAGAATATAAGATTCTTAAAGACAAGGATCTTATATTCTATGATCCAGTCATAATTATGTAGCATAATTCCTTGTACATAAGGGGTATTTGATAAATGTTTATTGAACTGAAATTATGAAGAAGGAATGACTCTTTAGGGGCAGTAGAGATGAGCTAACTTCTGAGGTCTCTTTCAACCTGGTGCCCTAATTCTAATGTAGTTTCTTTCTTTCTTTTTTTTTTTTGCAAGGCAAATGGGGTTAAGCAGCTTGCCCAAGGCCACATAGCTAGATAATTATTAAGTGTCTGAGCCCGGATTTGAACCCAGATACTCCTGACTCCAAGGCCAATGTTCTATCCACTGTGCCACCTAGTCGACCCTAAGTGTAGTTTCTTTAAGAGTGAAGAAAACTGTTCTCCTTCAATGGAGGTGCTCAAGCAGATGATGAAAATATATTTAGTGTTATCAGTGATATAAAATCTGGATAATATATCATCTAAATTCTCTTTTCATTCTAAGATCCTGTGATTCTAGAATTGGGAAATTAACGGGGTGTTGGAGAGACTCCTTTAAGTCTAGAATACTCTAGAAGTTGGGAACTCTAGACTGATCCTAAAGCAGAATCAATATGATAATGGTGATTAATAGGAGATTGTAACTATATGCCAGTGGGCTATCATTTATTAATTGTCCATTATTTGATCACTTTACTGCTTCTTTCAGTTCTTCAGTGAGTCTCAGAAACCATCTCAATTCAACCACAAGCAATTATTAAACACCTCATACTATGTGCTTTAAACAAAGACAAAAAGACGTTCACTGCTCTTGCTAACCATATAGTTATGATATGCCCCAATTCAAAAATGGCAGAAGTCTGAGAGTTAGCATGGTTGGAAAATGCCATGAATAATAGGCAGCTTTTTCCTTCTACTTTTTTTTTTCAGGTCCTGCAGAGGAAGAGCTATTGAAATGAGTTTTGGGGGCGGATGAATACCCTTGAGGTGCTGCGGCCCATTACTTCCTTTTAGACCATTTGCCTTAAACTCTCACTTGAGCTACTGTTCAGCAAAGTTAATAGCTACAAACTCTTCAGGGAAGGTTTGTTAAATCATGTCCAAGAAAATAAATATAATGAATGAACAATCTCTGGAGAAAGCCTTGACATTTAAAAAAAATGTAAATGAGTCTCATAAGTATCAGCTATGAAATAGGCAAAGTGCATTAGTACAAATGAGATATTTTTGCAGTGATTATAGGATCCATCTCCAGGGGACCACACCTGAACTCTTGAAAGCTTAACCAAAAAAACCAGTTGTGTACCCAGGAATCTAATGTGACTTATTTGAATGTGTTCCACTAATAACTTTCCTCACACTGGGCTTACATTGCTACTCATGCTTCCTCTTGTTGCTCAGTGGGCTTTGATACAAGGATGCTGGAGCACGCCTTTGAACTCCTCTGAACCCAATTATAAGCAGCCATTTGGAAGTGCCATGGTGGGATGATGGTAGAACGGTGCTCTCTGAACTAGCGCACAGAGAGTTCAAGACAGAGTTGACTGCAGTGGGCCTGGCAGCCCATCCACAAACTGTGCAGCATTGGCAGAGGCACTGCTGTCTGCTAGCCTAAAATTAGGATGGGGAATATGAAAGGGAAATTCAATTAGCCAACCAAAAATGTGCACAAGGGAAGTGGAGGGGCAGCCTTTAGCAGCTTCTGTTCTTTGATTTGCGGGAGAACCTCTCACTACAAAATGTACCTTTTGCAGCAGGTGAGCATTTTAAATGAAAACTCTTCCCTGGAGTAAAGAAAAGACCTTTTCCCCTCCTCCAAAGTATTTTCTCAGCTACATATTATGGAGGTAAGTTCTCCAGGTGGGAAAGTATATTGGGAATCCCAGCCTTTTTTCTCTCAAAATCAGCCTGGGACCAATTAAGATGACCCTGATATAAAGGGGAAGAAACAAGCTATTGCTATTGTTCCCAGTTGGCGGTGGCTTGACACACTTTGCTTTGAGACAAAGAGTTTGGCCTCAAAGAGTGTGGTGAGCAGGATAGAAAGGGGGCTTTTGTGACCAACCACTGTGAGGAGTTGTTTTTATTTATGTCATAAATCTGGTTTGTTTTATGGTCTGACTATAAAAGCCTAAAAAGGCCTTTTAAATCTGGAATTTCTTACATGGGGATGTTTTATTGGGTCAAGGCAGACTCTGCCTGCTTGCCATTAATATCATGGAAGAAGTACTCACACTTGCCTTCATCAAGGTTTCTCTCTGTCTCTTTTTTTGTCTCTCTCTTTTGGGGTCACTTTCTCTTGCTATCTCTGTCATTTTCTGTCTCTTTCTTTTTCCATTTTTATCTCTATTTTTCTTACTGTCTGACTGTCTCTGTGTCTTTGTCTTTATTTTTTGTCTTTAAAAATAATGGCTAACATTTATATCATTATATGTCTTTGTGTCTCTGTCTGTCTGTCTACCTGTCTTAGTTTCTCTCTTTCTCTATTTCTCTCTCAAAAACCATGAGCATAAAGTAAGAGAAGAAGATAGTAAAACTCCAAATGTTCCTAGGAGTCAAAATCCCCAGGTCTTTTGAAAATAACAATCTTCTAATGTTGAACTTGCTTGCTAGGCAGACAGTTGGCAAATAAAACAGGTTTTCAGCACAGGACCAAAGTGATTTTGCTTTGAAAATGAATAAGTTAAAATGATTGATCATTTTTGGTTGAATGATAACCTTGCTTCCATACTGAGACACTTTGCTACTTTGATGGATGCATGAGTCCATTGGTTTGGGTACTTCTAACAATGCATATCATAACCCTTTACATTCTTCAAATCAGGGGAAGTTAGAGTAAGGCTGGGCAAATGTTTAATTGCCTTAGACTTTGAAAGGAAGTTTGATGTTTTAGTACAAGTTCTATGGGAGGTCTATCATGAGAAAAGATAGACCAAAAATTCAGGAGGCATGGACTCAGATTTTGACCCACAGGCCAACTAACAAAGAGTACCACCACCTGGACAGACAAATTCTTCTTCCATGAGTTGACCACTTTTCCCATGTCTCATGGCTTTCTACCATCACCTTATAAAATTCTATTAAATATACCCTCCAACTCCTATTGCTGTGGTAGCCATGTCCTAGAATCTACCTTCTCCCCACCCCAATACCTGCAGTGGTGAGGGTCAGTCTCCTTTCTCTCCTAGAAAGAGTTCATCCAAAGTCATTTGGTCCTCTCCACTGTCCTGCACTAAGGGGTATAGAAGCCTACTCTAGCTAACTAAATAAAAAGCCTATTGTTAAATTTTCTGTGTGACAATTATACCTTACTATTTTTATTTTGCGTGTATCCTATATTTATTTATTTATTTGTGAATGTATTGTATCTCCTTTGCAGAATGTAAGCTTCATGAAAACCTGTCTTACTTATATCTCTCGAGCATCTTAGCAAAGCACCAGAAAAATAGTAGGCACTTAATAAATGTTTTTGACTTATTAAATCACTTTTGACTCCATATGTGTTTATGATTTTATACAAATACTTTTGCATGTATAATATATTGTATATATCATACATATAATATATGCTATACATGTATAATATATCATAGACATAATATGTATATATAGGCAAGTATTATATACACAAATGTAGATGCATTATATATAATATATATGTGTATGTCTGTGTGTGTGTATCTGTGTTTTTGTGTGTGTATACATTTTGTCCTAAAAATCTTAGTGCAGTTTTAAACTAAAGTCAATGCAAAAGTTATTAGAAGAAAGGGCCAAAGGAAAATATGGAGTTAAACCCTGATTGTATAGACATTAATGAAGACCTCTTCTCAAAGCATATATGGGCCCACTGCAGACAAGAGCCCCCTGTACTTCCTCTTTGAAGATGATTGAGTGCAAATGTCAAAATATTAGTTGGAGTCTGAATAGAAATTGGCATTGCTTAAGGAAAGAAACTGTTCCATTCAAAGAAATGAAAATTTTAACAGGTAGCAAGAAAGAGTACATTAATGGAGGAATAAAATAATGCCTTCTAGGGCATTCCAAAGTATCATTTAGATTTCTTATCATGAATACCACAAATACTTCTAATCCCTTGATTGGGTGGTTAACAATTCCTTTTCAGAGCTGATTAAGTTACACACATTGTAGACATACCTCACTCACTGGAAACATTTTCCTTCATCCATGTAAATGAGGTCAAGCCTTAAACCTTCAGAAGTAAAGCAAGAAAATCATGTCATTTTCTTTTGAGTGAGAGAAAGGAAAAGGCTGACAGTGGTGGGGAATCCTCTGAGAGAACTTCTCCAAGAACAAGTGAAAATGACTTGGAATCATATTCTCAAATCTCTCCTTATATAGAAAATGGTAAAAACCATCGAAGCAGATTATGTCCACACCTTGCTCTTGCAGCTGCCAGAGGGGTGATGTTGATGTTGCCACAGCAACAGCACATCCTTCCTTGAATTCTCCTACTCACTGCAGATGTGGGAGCTGGCTTAAAAGTTTTATCATGGGTTTCAAAGATTTATGATGCTTCCATGATTTTTGCAGTTTGCCTGACCAGTTGCTTGTCACTGATAACAAATTAGAAGTACATAAAAAATCCCTGAAACATGGCTGGTGAGGTACCTATCCATTATTTGGGAGAATAAAGATTTTTATTAACTTTTATATAGAAATGTATTCTAAAATATAAATGATATTTTGGTAATGATGTATAATATTAAGTGAATGTGAGTTATGTATCATAATGGATAAAGATCTGGACCTAAGAGTCAAAAAGATCTACCTCAAGATCTACCTCTGATATATCCTGGTCAGATGACCCTGGACCAGTTCTATTAACTACTCAGTGTTTCACATAACTGAGACTATACGTGGCTGACTTGGAGATGATCTGCACTGATAGAAAGATAATTCCACCTGGAGTTAGTTTTCTATATTAATGAAAACCAGAAGTCCAGGTTTTTCTTTTTCTTTTTTAAAGACACTATTGAAAATTGGACTCTGGACTAGCAAAGGAGAGTTTAAAGGAATGTGCCTCAACTAACCTCTTTTGCAAATAAAGTCCATAATACTTGTATAGCTGTTTCTAGAGGATTAGTCTACCAGTTTATTATCAAAGAGTTGGACATGAATAGATTAACTTTTGACTATAATAACTCATACCATTAACTAAGAAATTATCATCTATTAAGGCATAAAAGATGTTAGGTGACCCAGTGCATAGAGTGCTGAAGGCCCTGAGTTCAAATCTAGCCTCAGATGCTATCTGTGTGAGATTGGGAAACTCAAATCACCCCATTTGCCTCAGCTTCCTCATCTGTAAAATGAGCTGGGGAAGGAAATGGCAAACTGCCAAACTATGTTTCCCAAGAAAATTGCACATGGGGGTCACACAGAATCAGATATGCTGAAAAACAATTCAACAACAAGACAAGAAAGGGTTGCAGTTCCTATCACAAGAGGGTAGACTCACCTTGATGAAGTTTGCCATCCACATGAAGAATGAAATAGATAAGGTAGATCTCTGTAACAGAGTAAACACAATTTACAGTAACAAATAAAGACAGTAACCTTGTGTTTGACAAGTATAAAGACTTAAATTTGTGGATATAAAAAATTATTATTAGGATAAAAATTATTGGGAAAATTGGAAAGTAGTCTGGAAGGAACTGAGCATAGACTAATATCTTAACACCATTTACTAAAATGGGATCAAAATGGATATATGACCTAGATATAAAGAGAGATTACAAGAAAATTTGAAGAATATGTAATATATTACTGATCAGACTTATGGATAGGCAAATAATTTATGAATAAGCAAGAGATAGAGAGCAGTTTTATGACATATAAAATGGATGATTTAAATTACAATATATTAAAAGGCTTTTGTACAAATAAAACATATAGCCAAGATCAAAAGGAAAGAAGAAAAATGGAAAAAATTATACACAGATTCTTAGATATGATTTTAGTTGTATTAATCTCCTACCATAGACCATGTGTTCAATGAGAACAGTTAACATATCTCAATACTTTCTAATCCCCCCTTAGTATTCATCATGTGCCTATAATAAAGTAAAATTTGAGTAAATAGTGGAATGACTGGGAGACAGTAAGACATAGTGGATAGAGAGCTGGCCCTGAAGCCAGGAAGATCTGAATTCAAGTTCAGATTCTGACAGCTGTGTGACCCTGGGCAGAACATTAAACCTCTCACTTCTCCAGGCTACTCTCTCAGATTATAATTGCAAGATAAAAGACCAACCTGCAAGTGGTATAGGGAGTTTTCCTTACCTTGGTGGTCCTTTTATCAGGGAAATCCCAGGTTTAATCCCTGTCCTAGTTCAACTGAATGTTCATCAGTAATTATCAAAATTGGAAACCGCACAGCATTACTTGATGAAACTAATTTTACCACTTGACAAATTTATCATTGCTCATTCAATGACATGAGCCTAATAAAATTAATAAGGAGAAGTAAGAGATAGAGATTTTGGAAGGAAGAGGATAAAAGAGGATTGAATCATGAGGATAATTCAAGAGATAAGGGAAATTAGGACATCCAAAGGAAGGAAGCAAGGCTCCAAATTGGGAGACCTTGCACCATAGAGCTGCTCTAAGCTCCCACAGAACTGAACACCAAGGGTTAAACTGACATCATACAATCAGCAGGAACACTTCCAACAGGGTCTGTGCAGACCCTCAAGTAGTAATTAATTCTTGCTGCTTTCCGCTCTCCAGCTTTCATCATTCTTAATGTTATCTAATTGTAAAATTATTCTTCAAACCTTCTCAGAATAAAAGAAGAAAATGCCCAGATCCAGTTTCTACCTTTCTTGGGGGCATGGGTGCCTTGGAACCTTGGTAGAATAACCCAAGAAGCTGTTAATTAAGTGCTTCTGAACACTTGAAAGCTCTTGATCCCATACTATTTTTTAACAACCTGAATTCTAAAATACAATTTAAAACAATTTTAAAAAAATACTGCAGCAAAATCCTTGCTAGTTGCACTTTCAGAGGGCACTAAATAGCTGACCATTATTAATGACGTGGCCGCCATAGACCTCACAGTAACCTCAATAGATACAATAGTGTTTGCCTAAGCTGAGACAAAGACAACAAGAAAAGGAAATAAGGACATTATCATTTCCCAAAATATGGAGTAGATACCAATATGAGGCCACTGCATTCATAGTAGTAAACACAGCCTTATTTGTATAAACCTTGATGCACTAAAGAAGGCCTGAGTTTTGTTTGTTTCTTTGTTTTAATTGAATTTCCATGAGTAAAACACCTTCCCCTACCTCCTCCTAAGCAAATCTTTCAACAATAGCATATCAGCTCTGTCTGAGAGCATATTCAATGTTCCATACCATATTACCCTATCTCTCCTACTAAAGGTGGGAGGTAGTTTTTCTTTTTTCTGTATCACAGCTTATTAATTCTAATCACAAAGTACTCAATTTCAATTTCACTTTGTTTTTCCATTTATATTGTCATTGTGATTATTGTTCCATTTATAGTGTTCTTTTTATATTGCAATTATGATCATTGTTTTCTTGGTTTTGCTTATTAAACTCTGTATCAGTTCATATACATTCCCATATTTCTCTAAATTTTTCAGATTTGTTAATTCCTATGATATAATATTACATTATACTCCCATAGCACAATTTTCTTAATCTTCCACAATTGAAGGACATTGTTTTTGTTTCCATTTATTTGCTAGTACCACAAAATTTGCTATAAATAATTAGATTTTTCCATCTTTTGTCTCACTGTGGTGAATACCTAGAAATAAGATATCTAGGTCAAAGGATATGGGTTTTTAGTCATATTTTCAAAATGTCTAGACCATTTTATAGGTCCACTAACAAGTTATTCATATTCTTATCTTCCAAATTTTTCCAAAATTGACTATTTCCTTCTTTTGTCATCTTTGTCAATTTCCTGGGTAGAAGGTAAAGCTTGTTACTTTAATTTTCTTAGTGACCTGGAATAGTTTTTCATATTTTTAACATTTAGAGATTCTTTTAAAAATTCATTTATTTATTTTCATGCTTATGAAAATGCATATTTTCAAGTCACAAAATTTCCCTCCACCCTCCCTTCCCATAGAAATTCTTTTGAGAATTATGTATTTAGATATTTTGATCATCTCTCCTTTGACAGCTGGCTCTTGGTCATTATATTTAATATTATTTCCCTAAATATCATTTCCTATCAGGTCTTTATATGAGAGATATTTAATGTAAAGAAGTTTTCCCCAGTTGTTTCTCTTCTTATCCCAGCTAATTTTTCTATGCAATTTCTTGTAATCAAAATTGTCGATTTTATCTTTTGTGATCTCCATTTGCCCTTATTTGGCTAAGAATTCACAAGAGGACTGTTTTTAAAAGACCCACTCTGAACATTTTTTTTCATTATACCTGGAGACATATGCTATTAAAAATTACTTAAAAGTATACAAGAGACTAATTTGAGATCTGAAGTCTTTTCTGTTATGAGTAGTTTCAGTAGCCTTTTGTGTATTTGAGATTTGTATATGACCTTGGCATTGATATGGGGGGATAATGAACACCTCAGATAAAGAACAAAACAGTCAGGTTAGGATGGCAGTCAGATTTGTGGAAACAATAACTCATCTGTCTTTGGTGGATAAAAAAGCTGAAATTGTGACCATTCACCTCATATTATAGATCTTTACTTCCCCCCTGGTATAAAACGTAAGTGATATTAATTAATGCATTAAACAATTATCTTTTTTGGTTTATACTCCTGAATCACAATTGACTTGGCTATGAAAGAGTGATTTTGGAACTTCTATTGCTTCTGTTTGGTGAATAGTAGCCTACTGGTTTTTGGGATCCTTCTGGTGGCCAGTTGCCTGTAGGAAGTATGAGTAATTTTTTTAGTTAAGGCTCAAAACCTATATGTTGCTCTTAATAAATAGTCCTCTAATAAATTCATGTTAAAGCTTCCAACAAACAATTATCAGAAGACTGAGAATAAAGATTGCCGGAGGTTTGCTATTTTGTTCAATAACCATATGGTTGCGTAATTTTTTTGGACTTGCCAAGAATGAGATGCTTTGTGTGCTGCTGACTATTTATCAGAAACATTTAAGACTCCCTGTGGTGGTCACAGTTGGTACTTCTTAGTCAATGGCTTTGTGTTGGACTGTTCTTCTGAATGACTACGAACTGTGAAAAGCAAATCCTGGGGATTGAGCCAAAGTCAGCCACCCTTCAGGTAACTTTTATTGGCACTCATGCCTGAATTTGAGAGCAAAAAAAAAAATCAATGGAGATACTTTAAAGTTGGGGGGGTGGTATTTTGATAGCATTCAAAATTTTGATAAAAGCAAAAGCAAAAAAATTGCTAAATACGTAATCTCATTAATTTTTTAAAACCTCAGCAGTTTAGAGAGCTTCAAGGAAAAGGCTTATATTTGGATATTAAAATTATTCAGAGTATAACAAATAAAATCTAGCCCATATAATCATGGCTGTTTAAGTGGAAAGTTTTTACATTTGTGGTATCATGCTTATAAATACACATAACTATACAGATAGTAATTTTGATGAAAAATGACACACATATTGATATTTAAGGCCTTTCCTTATCTTTCTACTTATATACTTTTATATACTTAAAACTTGGTGGGAATCTACTCAACAGTGGACTCTGTCCCTCTGATTGGAGGACTGAAGGGGAAGAGCAAAAAAATCTTCCCCTAATCTTCATATAAAGAAGGCTCAGAAGCCCAGGAAACTCCATTTCTCACCAATTGCATTCTTTTGTTCTCCATTCCACTATCATCCTCATGCCATTCCTTGGAAAAACTATTACTGGGAAGCTCAACAATCCAGAAATTGCTTCATTGATGACCCTCACACAACATCAGAATTCTCAGTAGCTTCTGTCCTCTGAATGGATGGCTAAAAGGAGGAACAAAAATGCCTCTCAAAGCCTCTCTCTCTATATAAAGAGCAAAAGCAGAGAAAACACTTTATTTTCATCATCCTTCCTCTCCTAATTTTTAGGTTTTTGTTTTGTGATGTCTTCCACATTAGATTGTAAGCTCCCTGAGGACAGGGACTCTCCTTTCCTTACTTCACTTAGCAATGGTTTTTATTCATTAAAGTTAGCATATTGTATTGCAATAGCATTTATTAAGTGAAAGGCACTATACCAGGCTCTGGGAATACAAAGGCAAAAAAAGATCACATCAGACCTTGTCATGAAGAAGCTCACATTTTACTGGAGGACAACATGCACAAATAAATAGATGAAAAAGATTTACAAAATAAATACTAAGAGTGGGGGGGTAGGTGGGTAATTCTTGAACTGAGCCTTGACATAATTTCCAAGTGGTGAGGGTGAGAAAGAACATTTCAAGCATAGGATAAGAATAAAGGATTCAAGTCTGATTAGTCCCTTAATATGTTAGTAAAAAAGCATTGTTTCAGTGCTGATTGTTTTAGCATATAGTATCAACTAATAGGACCTATGATGAAATTCTACATCTCACTGGATCAGATTAATACCTCATTTCTCTTTACTATCTATAATCAGCAACTAGCAAAGAAAAAATAAGTGAATAAATTAATGATCAAATTTAGGTCAATCTAAAGTTACTAAACTAAATTTTAGTGTGAGATTTCTATACATTACATCTTCAGGTATTCAGTAGGGGTTTCTTGAAGTATACTTTTATGTGGATCATTAGTTTACGAGCTCCCTGAAGATAGGGACTTTTTCTGCCTTTCTTTGTATTTCTAGCACTTAGGACAGTACCTGGAACATTTGTTAGTGCTCGATCATTTCAGTTGTGTCCAATTCTTTGTGACCCTATTTGCGGTTTTTTTGGCAAAGATACTGGCATGATTTGTCCTTTCCTCCTTCAACTCATTTTACAGATGAGGAAACTGAGGCAAATAGGATTAAGTGATTTGCTCAGGTTTCACATAGCTAGTTAAGGGTCTGATGAATCCTGACTTTAAGCCCAGTCCACTATCCATTACTCCACCTAGCAATGTGTACCTAGCATATCCTTGATACTCAATAAATGCTTGCTAATTTTTTGAATTCTCAGATGAACAACCTCAAAATCTATTGACAAATAGAGCCTGTATTAGCATCACTGAAGGTTGAAGGATTCTTTCCAAGAGTATCTAGTATTACAATGTTATTGGTACTATCTATACAAATACTATTACTCTACATTTTATTTTCTTTTAGTGTGAGCAATTGTATATTACCAATAAGTCCATAGTCTCTGTCATTCTTGTCGTTGCTGCTTGAAGAAAAAAATTACTTTTTTGACTACTTCAATCATTTCAATTTATACCATATTGGACACAAATTAGATCTGCTATTCCCATGTTCTTTGGTTTGATTTCTGTTTGTGAAATCCCTAATCTATTCAAAGATTGAACCTCAATCATCTCTGAATGGAAATGAAAGCTCTCCATTCAAGAAGAGGACTTTGTTCAAGCCATGAAGTGCTGTAGGCATTTGAAGATTTGCTTGACAGAAATGGATTCAATTTAAACTCTTATTAGAATTTATTATTATTTAGAGCAGATTATTAACATAATGAATAGAGCACCAAGTCTGGACTCAGGAAGACCTAAATTCAAATACAACCTCAGACACTTACTTGCTGTGATCTTGGACAAGTCACATAGCCTAGTTTCCTCATTTGTTAAATGAAGTGGAAAAGAAAATGGCAAACCACTTCAGTATCTTTGCCAAGAAAACCCCAAATAGGATCATGGAGAATTAGACAGTTGCATTTCTTACTTACATAAGTTGAAAGTTACCAAGTTTAGCACTCTAGATAGCATACAATAGTTCGCCATCTTTCAGTCTTTTTAAAATGGAAGTCATTTAATGGGGAAACTGGATTTCAACAATATCTTATCTGGATGTCAATTTCCCCAATATTATATATTATAGAGACATTGTAAGAATTGAGGGAAGCTGCCTATTTATTCATTTGATCAAGAATGGTTGGAAAGTGCAGATTATCATACCAATTTCAACTATTAGTATTTCTAATTTTTATACCTGATTTGAAGAACCAAAACATAAATCTTACTCTAATATCTACCTATCTATATCTATCTATCTATCTATCTATCTATCTATCTATCTATCTATCATTTATCTATTATCTCTCTCTCTAACCCTTTATCACTCTGCCTCTCCATCATCCATCCATCCATCCATCCACCCATCTATCCCTTTGTCTCTCTCTCTCTCTTTCTTTCTTTCTAACTGTATTTTCAGATGACTCTTTTACCACTCTTAAGAGAACCCTTTCCCACCTAGTAACAAATATGTACAAATAGGAGTTTTTTTGCTTATTTTTTCACAGCAAAGGTATCTCTCTGAATCTCTGACATGCAACTCCAGCTGCCTGCATAATTCCAGGTGAGATAGATACTTCACCATTTTAACTCATTGGATTATTGACTGGAGATGAGACCTTTGGAGCACCGTAAAAATTGCTTGATCACTGTTGGCTATATCAAAGATTAAGACTTGGGAGACTTAGTGCTAACTGGACCAGATTGGGAGAAGGAATAGTTTGGATATTATTGACTAAAGTAGTCATAGACTCCTGGAAGGAGAAGGACCTGAAAGGTCAACTTAATCCAGTCTCCCACTTAAAGCAGGGATTTCACTCACAAGGTTGATAGCAACTTGCCATTTATGGACAGTTCTTTTAAAAGTTCTTCCTTAAAGTCTGTAGTCTGATATTTGTTCCCCTCTCTATTTATTTTAGTTCTTCTCTTTGAATAACACAATTTACTACCTTTAAGCTATTGGAAGATAATTGACCTATTTCCATTGTCTTCTCTTTCTCAAGCAAAATAGTCCCTGGTCTTTCTCATATGACCTTGTGACATTATTTCCAGATCATTCATCTTGGTTTCTCATTTCTGATCTTCCCTAGTTTTTCAATGGCCCCTTTAAAATATGGCACTCAAAGGTAGATGCAATATTGTGAAAGCAGTGTTACCAGTGCAGGGTATGTTGGGTTCATTAGTTCACTTAATATGGGCACTACATTATTAACACAACCTAGGATTGCATTCTTTTGGTGCAATTTTTTTTTTAAATGTGTGCCTGTGTGTATATGTGTTGAATTGTTTGCAGCTCTGTCATTCTATTGGTTCATGTTGAACTTAATTAAGGTCATCAAAATTTTCCAGAGCTTCCTTTTAAGTTTTTTCTCCCATGAACTGCTGTCAAGATATATAAATGAACCACCCGAATTAATAATTGGGAGCAGGTAACAGGGAACCACCATAGCTTAAAATGTGGTTACTTTACAAGGGCCAAGTATTCACCAGTCTTAACAATTACTGCACAATACATCTGCATCTGCTCCCTCATTAAAACCTCATGCTAACCTGTACTAAAGCAATCTTGATTGTGCAACTGGATGGTAGAACAATGCTGATGTGATTGTCTATTTATCTTACTGAATGTAGGATTCAGGGATTATCACAAATTCTGTGCATCTGACCCATAAGCTAACTATAAAAGCGGTGTTCTTAACCCCTTTTGTGTCTTGGACCCCTCTGGTAGTCTGGTGAAACCTGGTGGTCTCCTCAGAATAATGCTTTTAAATACATCAAATAAGATAAAGGATTATAAAGTAAGCCAATTATATTGAAATAGTTATCATTTTTTTTAAAGTTCCTGGACACTGGGGTTAGAAGCTCTACCATAGAGCAATTTAATCCTAAGGGAGAGAAAGCCAACCAGTAGCAGTGGGAGCAGGAAGGTGAGTAAGGCATTGGCTTTCGTGACATTTACTGCAAGACACCCATCTGCAAGAAGGGTGAAGTCCTGAAGTGTTTGGGTCCCTGTTATTTACAGTACTCCACAGCAGCCTGGTGTTTTGTCCACAAGGGAGGGTGGAACTAAGAATATATGAAAACAATTTTTCCTTGAAACAGCTGCAGTTTTGGAGGAGTAGCCACAAAAGTTTATCATTGTTTATCATTCAACCCAGGAAGAATGATCATTAAGAGATCTTTTTAAGTCACCTTGGGAATATGCTGTGTGTGTGTGTGTGTGCCCCTCTGCCTAGGGGACACCCCAAGGTGAAAGGATTTGAGGAATACTTCTGTGATCTCATATTTGTTGGAGAGGATAAAAAAATACCTGTACTTGAGGAAAGAAACAATCCCGAAGGAAAAGATTGTGAGGGTGATGATGCACTGCAGGTTAGGAGACCAGGCTCAAGGAGTCTGAGATGGGATCTTCTGAAGAAGCAAAGTTCATACTTAATGGGATATTAAGGCAGATCCACGGACATTGACAAATGAAAAGAACCCCGCTATTGCCCTCAGGGAGGAAGGAGCCCATGGTTAGAGTTGGAAACTCCCCACTGAGAGGTACAGAGGCAGCAATGTGTAGACCTGACATAGCTAACCAGGAGGTTTGCTGTTTTCTTGGAGCATGCATCTGAGATCTGACAGAGTCAATCGATAGAAATCCTAAAAAATTTAAGGGGCAGCACATAAGAGAGAACCACTGAGCCTGTTTTAGAATTCACACAGAGAGCTTGTTGGATTAAATAAACATAACAAGTTTTTGATGAGCAATCAGAGGGAGAACTAATAGCTTTTATAACCCCATGTATTGATTTTAAACACAGTTGCCTTCATTATTGTGAAAATGGTGGCAAAATGTAAAATTATGTATTTGGTAACATGTGAGCATCTCCTTCCTTTCCATTATGCACCACTGACTAAAAGATTGTGTGTATATTCCTCAGTGATCTCACCTCTCTGCATCCTTGAGCAGAACCTGGCCCAGAGGGCCTATGTCTACCTGGGAAGAGTGGATTTGTATGAAGGCATTGGAGTGAGATTAATGTTGATGATTCTTTACTGTCCCCTGGTTTACCTTGGATCTTGAACTGAATGGGTTACCAAGACACCTGAATTGGAAAGAGCTGCAGCTACAGAATTCCATCCTTCTTCTGAAGGAAAACAAAATGGAGGTCTTTCTTCTGTCCAGCTTGTTCTACATTAAGAATACATCTATGATTGATTTCATTGATCCTGTTTCTCTAGAGCCCACCATATTGCTCCAGACATTAAGAAATGCTCTTTGGAGAGGCTGTTGATGAGGAGAGGGTAATGGATCAGATCTCTCTTTTTGCAGGAGCAAAAGTTCAATACTATAGAAGATTTTTTTTTGGGGGGGGGGGGGACTTGGCTCTTTTTTCTCCTTGAAGTAGTTGACTTGAAAGATGGTTTTGTATTTCATTTTTCATTGCTCAAAGCACTCAGGCATCAGTTACTCTGACTGAAGCTAATTAAAAGTATGATTAAAAATTCCCCACATCTGTATTTCTCCTTTATTCCATGACATAGAATATAGGTATATTTATACATGCAATTCATATGTATATGCAAATTGTAGTTATCACTGTGGCATTTTACTGGATAATTAGCTGGATTACATCTCCTTCATATATCTCTCATCCTTCTGGAGAACTTTAGGAACCTGTGATTTCCTTGATATTATTCTTTTTTTCCTTAAACAGGTAAGATCTATGACACAAATCTATTCAAAAGAATGGAAAACTTTAGTATTTTTTAAGTACTGGATGTTCTCTATTAAGGCTTAGAATAAATATTAATAATGCATACTCTAAAGAAAATCTAAGAAATAATATACCAATTTAGAATAGGTGCTTGAAGAAACCTTAGATATTTTTGAGCCTACCTTAAATATTTTTCAGTGTTTCTTCTATAAATGACTCTGCTTTATCTAGGACAAAATTTAACTGTTTCTTATATCTAGAGCCTTTTGGAGTTGTTCTGGGAATGACAACATGGATACATGATTTCTTTTTGATCTTGTTATGATCTTTTTGGTAGTCCAATGAGACTTATGAACTTTTCAGAGTAATTATTTCAAAGGCAAAAAAAAAATAATGGGATTAGAAGAAAACTAATTGCATTGAAATTTATTAAAATATTAAAAAAAACACGTTTGTGGACCCTGGTTAATAATCTCTAATGGAATGTTCAATAATAATTTGGGTGTCAGGAAAATATGGGTTTGAATTTTGCCTCTGATACTAATGATCACTTCAGTCAGATTCAGAGTTTTCTCATTTGCATAGTGGAGAAAATACCTGTGAAACTTTATTCTTGAGGAATTAAGTGAAGCATATTATATACTTGAAAGCATTATCTAAATATTAGCTGTTGTCATCATGTTCATCACTACTAACACTCCTATCATTGCTCTGGTTGTGTTTACCTGTTGGTTGCGTGTGCTATTTGTGCACCTGAAGCATCAGAAACAAATGTGAAGTTAGTTAGAGGTTGTCTTTTTTTCAACTAAAATTCAATGAGAACAGAACTAATGTTATTTTGCCCTTCCTGCCATCACCTCCATTATATTATCATATTCTCCTCTACCCAAAAGGGACAGAAGGGAAATGTGGGACACTATAATTCCCACAGCACACATCCTCAGGGTCCCTTTTCTTTGGCTTCCAATTATTGAGAAGATGACAAATATCACATATTTCCCTGATTTTTTAACACAGAGTAGGATCTATAGTTTTAAATTTTTGCTAGAGACCCTTGACTATTAGTCACTTGGTTGCCATTGGCTTAAGCTGTTGTTTTTGATGCATTAATATTCCTCTTTGACACATTCAAATATATTTGCAACAGAACTCAAGTTTTCAAACAATTATGAATAACAGGACAATTTCCTGCAACCATCTCCCCTCTCTCTCTATAATGAGATGTACTTATATAAAGCCAAAACATGAGTCAAAAATGTTTCAGTGAATTTCTCTTTAATTATATATAAATCATATCAACAGAATGTGTAGTTTTTATTTTTTTAAATCTTGAGCTGTAAGGATCATGTGGCTGCTTCCTGCTTTGGTGTTTCTGGAGCAACTTAAACATTTTCTTTTCTGTCTCATTTTACAGATGAGGAAACTGAGGCAAACAAGTTTAAGTGACTCACCTAGGGTCATTCAGCTAGTAATTGTCTGAGGCCAGATTTAAATTTCTGACTCCAGGCCCAGTATTCTATCCATGAAAGCCCTGTGAAATAAAGGGAATTAATTGCCAAATTTTAACCTAGTTTGTGAATAGAAAAGTTAAGGACCAGAACCCAGGTCTTCTATCTCCAAGTCCAATGTTTTCTCTATTATACTACCTTTGTCCACTGAGGAACCAGCATTAAAACTGAGCCTGAATTAGCTAGGTATGCTGGGTAGAATATCAAATATTATTTCTCTTATATATTATGTTATTGTTATTAATAACAATAATAACAATAATAATTCATTATTCTCCTTGTCATACCAAATTATCTCATCTAAATTATCCTTCTCTCAGTTCCTCACATTCCACAATCCCTTTTCCTACATTTGCATTGGTCATTTTATACTTTGGAATACACTCTCCTTACTTTCACTCTATGGTGTGTGTGTGTGTTGGTAAATGTTTAACAACAGGGCTCCCCCTGGGGGAAAAAGTACGAATGCTCTTTTAAACTTAATCTTGCCTTATTGACATTTTCTTTACGTCTAGGCAATCAGAAAACCAATAAATCAAGCCCTGATTTGTTCTAATTGCTGATTTCTGAGTTGTAAATGTTCATACTGAAAATTTAACAGTGACTTTCTACAAACCTATTAGAGTTGGCTCTAGTATACCCTGGCCTTCACTTCATAAGATATCATGACTTAGTTAAAACACCACCTCTCACAACTTGCCTTTACTTAGTTCCCCTGCTATCTAATATCTTCTTTCTGTCTGCTAGCCCCTTTATCTATCTGCCATCTTTATAAACCTTCTATTTAAACATTTTAAATTTACTCCACATATATTTAAAGATGTATTTGTTGTTTCCCATTTTAAAATGTTGGCCATTTGAAAGTTAGGATTGTTTCATATTTTTTTTTCCATCTTAAGCACATAATAGATACATAATAAATTCTTGGTTAGGTGAGAAGTCATGCAGAGATTTTTCATTCCTTAACTCTTTTTTTAGTCATGGACCATTTTGGCAATAGGACATCTAGAGACCCCTTCCCAATTTGATATTTTTTTCAAGAAATTTTATTTATTTTGTGCTTTACAATTTTTCTCCCATTCTTGCTTCCTCCCCCCAACTCCCTTCCACAGAAGACTGTCTGTTAGTCTTTACATTGTTTCCATGGTATACATTGATCTCAGTTAAATGTGATGAGAGAGAAATCATATCCTTAAGGAAGAAAAATAAAGTAAAAGGGATAGCAAAATTACATAATAAGATAATTTTTTTTTCTAAATTGAAGGTAATAGTCTTTGGTCGTTGTTCAAACTCCACTATTCTTTCTCTGGATACAGATGGCATTTTCCATTGCAGATAGTACAAAATTTTCCTTCGTTGTTGCACTGATATAATGAGCAAGTCCATCAAAGTTGATCAATTGCCCCCAGGTTGCTGTTAGGATGTACGATGTTTTTTCTAGTTCTGCTCATCTTGCTCAGCATCAGTTCATGCAAATCCCTCAAGGCTTTCCTGAATTCCCATCCCTCCTGGTTTCTAGTAGAACAATAGTGTTCCATGTCATACATATAGCACAGTTTGTTAAACCATTAGCCAAATGAAGAACATTCACTTAATTTCCAATTCTTTGCTGTGAATATTTTTGTACAAGTGCCAATTTGATATTTTTAAAGAAAAAATTCATAAGATTTCAAAGGAAATTAATTATATTCATCTAGGCTACGACTGGTGCAGAGAATAGAGCACTGGGTCTGGACTTAGGAAGACTTGAGACCAAATCGGGTCTCAGATACTAGCTTTGTGAACTTGGACAAGTCACTTAATCTTTATCTGCTTCAGTTTCTTCCACTGTACCATGGGGATCAATGTAAACCCTATCTTAAGGGATTGCTGTGAAGATCAAATACAATAAAATTTATAAAGGGCTTAGCTCAGTGTCTGTCTCATAGGAGGTAATTAAAAGCTTAACCCCTTGTTTTTTTGCCTTGCCTATAAAACTAGTTATTAAGATTTTTTAAATAAAAAAATTAGTTATCAACTTTAGGGTAAAATGTCTAGTTTGACTGACAGAGCCTGTATATATTACGAATCCACTGGATGAAACTAAAGCAGGAGCCATGTGTGACTAGAAAAATCAGAAGATAAAAGACAAGGGGAGAGCTTGGACCAGTGGTTCAAGTACTATACTGGATAGAAAGGCAGGGGCATTAATGTGATTGATTATAGAGACACAGTAATAGATAAAGGATAATGTGATCAGCAAGACCACGAACCAAATATTAGAATGTAGTGCAAGTCTGTGACTTTCATGAGAATACAGAGTTTGAAGCTTGATCATTGGACAAGAGTTGTGTCTTAAAGCTCAGATTGTTTAAGAGCCCTTTTGGGGTGTGGCTTGCCAAAGACTGACAGATGTGTGTGGTTCCCTGGCTCTGCAGGTGCTGGTGGCTGATGATGATTGCAGTATAGACTGAGGGCTAGATCTTCTGTGCTATTCCATCAGTTATAACAAATAGAAATAATTATTTTTTTTTGACCAAACAACTGATGTAGTTCCAAGCCTACTTAAAAAAGTAGCATTCCACTTCCCAACCCAAAGCAGTGTGAAATTCCTAGTGATGTTAACTCTAGTTAAATGCCCCTTCAGAGACCTTGTATTTCACCCCTTTGTGACTTTGATGATAGGAGATTCTAAGTAGTCTCTTAGAAACTTAGAAAAGTGTTAGAACATCTGCATTTCATCTTGAAAAATTAAGTGCTTATCTTAATACCTTAGCTTACATCCTTAACTGGGATTTTCTTCTCCTTTTGCCCAGGCAAAGGAGACATTTTGATTTTCTCTCCCTTCTAGTTTTTTTTTTGGCAAGGCAATGGGGTTTAGTGGCTTTCCCAAGGCCACACAGCTAGGTAATTATTGAGTGTCTGAGGTCGGATTGGAAATCAGGTAGTCCTGACTCCAGGGCAGGTACTGCACCTAGCAGCCCTTCCCTTCTAGTTTTAATACATCCAACTTTCATTTTTCAAAGTCAGAACAGAAAAATTTTGGCAGTTTTGTTTTCCCAACTCTGAATACACTGTGGAGTCCTCCAGAGAAAGACTAACAGATATTAAAAAAGACACCAAATCGGGCTACTCTAATTATAAAGTCACAAATTCAGGCTTTGGTTTTGATGTTGAACTCAGAGACTTTTGAAGTCTGTCCAAGTCCATGTTTATTGCAAATACAACTCTTATCTAAACATCTCAGCCCACTTTCCTCTGCTTTTGCCTTCAATCTTTTCTAACATCAAGGATTTTTCTAATGAATCCTATCGTCTCGTGTAGTCAGAGCATTTAAGTTTCAGCATTTGCCCATTCATTTAATAGTATGAATTAATTTCTTTAATTAATTTCATTTCTTTTAAATGGACTGATTTGAACTCCTTGTTATCCAAGGTACTATAAAAAGTCTTCTCCAGCACCACAATTTGAAAGTAGCGATTGTGTAGCATTCAGCTTTCTTTATAGTCAAATTCTCATGGCCATACGTTACTTACTGGCAAAACCATAACTTTGACTATTTGGACCTTTGTTGGCAAGGTGATATCACTGCTTTTTAGTATGTTGTCCAGATGTGTCTTAACTTTCCTTCTGGAGAATCAAAAGAGTGCAGATCATCTGACTCAATTCCTTCATTTTGCATATGAGAAAACTGAGACTGAAAGAGGGTGATATTATACCAAGGTTGAATAAGATAGTGAAATCAAGATTTGAAACCAATCCTTTAAGTAAAAAGTCAAAGCTCATCCTGGTAGAAGCCTCTTTGATGATAACAGTGACTTATTGCTTTATTTGTCTATACCAGAGTGTAGTGCAATACAGGCAAGGAAAATATTTAGTAAATGTTGATGTGAATTGTTTCCACTGGTCACAGGCTTTAATTTTATTATTGCACCCCTTCTGTAGTCAAAGAGGCAACAGCTAAAAGAATATAGGTCTGAGAACAAACAATGAGAGGTGTCTTAAGATGAAATTAACTGCCTATACAAAAATTTTATGGTGGAAATAGGGAAGGAATAATTCCAAACTCTTTTGGTCTTGCCTAGAAATACTTGTCTTTTCTGTCTTCAGTTCCAAAGTTAGGGAACAAGGGAACTTTTTTCTGATTTTCTTCCTTGTCCCTGTCAATCTTTGTCTTCAAGGAAGCTTTTCCAGGGAAGAAGGGTACCATCCTTTCATCTTCCAAATGTTTCTCTGGGTTGTAAGCAGGATGAATTTCACAACCAGATGTCCTCTCTATCCTGGACACTGCTTGGGCAGTGTGCTTCATGCCTGTATAAGTTTTTCTCATGGGTCTAGGGGATCAGCTCAGCCCTTAGTTTGTACAATGAACCATCAGTCTTCATGAATGTCAATAGGGTAAACTGGTAAGGGGTTATACATTCCTTTGAGTTGCTTCCTGTGATATCTGGGCTATAAGGGGATGATGGGATTCAAGGGAGCCATTCACGTCTTTGGTAAGTCTATTAATATGTATTTATTTGTTTTCTTGGAGCCAGGCACAAGATAGACAAAAATTTACAATTACATATTTATAATACATGTGATACCATCTATAATATGATAGATGACAATAGAACAATCTGGACAAAATTCTGCAAGAAATATGAGGAGGAAGCAATAAGGTTCATCTGGAAGAATCAGGGAGGGCTTCTTGGAGGAGGTGGAATAAGAACTGGATCATAGATAGAGAATCTTAATGGAAGGTGATGTGGTCGGGGGATTGGGGAGTAGCTTATTCTAGGCATGGGAGCTAATCTTTATAAATATATAGAAATGGGGAGGGGGAAGAATTAGGTGGGGAAAGACATAGAAATAATTCAGTTTGACTGAAATATGGAACTCATAAATAAAATTGAGAATAAAATGAATTTGGAAAGGTTTGTTGGAAGCAGGATTAAAAAAGGGCTTTAAATAACAAAACTAAATTTTATTTTATACAGTAGAGAACCACAGAACAGCTTTTGAATAGGAAAGTGATTTTGATCAGCTTTGTGATTAGGAACAATATTTTTCAGTTGAGTAAAACTAAGTTTTAAAAATGAAGAGATTGGGGCGGCTAGGTGGCACAGTGGATAGAGCACTGGCCCTGGAGTCAGGAGTACCTAGTTCACATCTGGCCTCAGATAATAATTACCTAGCTGTGTGGCCTGGGCAAGCCACTTAACCCCATTTGTCTTGCCAAAAACCCTAAAAAAATGGAGAGATTGTAGGAAGGTCAAAAAAGAGGTCATTACAGTAGTTCATGAAAGAGATGGGTCTGAAAAAGATTGGCAGTATCATTGAAAGAAATGAATGAGATGCATGTGAAAAAATTCAAAGGTAGAATTGACAGTACTTAGTAACTATTTGGATAAAAGTCTGGGTAACAAACATAAAAAAGTCAAAAATGACTTTAAAAACTTTGAACTCAGATGAACAAAAAGATAGTTGTGCCATAAAAAGAAATCAAGAAGAAATTAGATATTTGGGGGAAATCTAAACCATATATTCATTAGTTATCTAACTAATATAACATTTGTTACATATACATATACACACACTTTCAAACCTCTTCTCTTTATGTTGAGTAGAGACATTCTTATTTAAAGAAAAGAGTAGCTCCATGAGCCTGTGGAAAAAGGGTGATTTTAATATTCCTTCCAGTCATCTAAAGTAGAGCTTCTTTTACCCAGAGGACATTCAGTTCCCCATGGAGATAAGCCACTTCTTACACATATGAGCCTTAGAGTGGTATATAGCTTTCTCTGTCCCTGATACAACCTCATCCCTAAATTGCTGATCATCAAGATTGGGCTCTTTAGTATTTATCTACTTGTTAATTGAATGGCTAGCTCCAGATAATGGATAATTCTAATTTTCTATATTTAGAAAGTGTATAAATATCTAAATTAGATTTAGGCAATGCAAGCAGCAGTATTTGATTTGCAGAGAACATAATTAGGTTGCTCCTTTACCTTCACAGTCACAACCAGTTTTTAACTCATTAATCTGTAAAGGGTTTTGATAAACCTTTGAACTGAATAAGCTGTGTCAGCCACAACACAATTGTATTCTATTATGCTACATTTTCAGGGTACTAAATCTCACTGTTAAGGTTGATCTGTCTATAACCTCATTCAACAGCAATCTTGATCAGCAGAAGGTGTGAACCAATGACTTTAGGTTTTCAAAATAACCTACACTTGGAGGGTGTGGAAGCGGGGGTAGTAGACTGATTCTTTCTAGGTAGAGCAGAAATTTCTAGTGGTCACTTCCCTTGATGTTTTTCTGTATCTCTAGATACAAGACTTCATTAAAAAACCACAATATAGTAGGTGTGCTTAATAACAACCAGACTTTTTAAATCACTTTTCCTGTGTCAAGCTTCTTCTGATACTAAAATATTTACAGAAGAATAAAAATGGAACCAAAGGAAATGAAAGTTGTCTTTAGAAAGTAGATATAGGTTCTCAATTTCTTTTCTTTTAATTGCAGTCCTACCCTGCTTCCATCATTTCCAAAACTTGGTTTACTACCATAGATTTTGACACAAAGTCATATTATGAACAAGGGGATTTGTAATACATTTCTATTCCCTGCAATGGTCAGGATAGTCTATGTATTGCTGATATCACAATTAGACCTTTAGTTCTAAGGTCTCAGGTGACTTTTATTAGGTTTATTTTGTGTTTGTGTGTGTATGTATGTGTTAATTGTATAATACATTATGTAAATAGTAACCCAAATCTCCACTATCACAATTTTATCTGGTATCAGATCATGCAAGACTCTTTGATCTAATAGCAAAAATAATGTTAGACAT
Source organism: Macrotis lagotis (assembly GCF_037893015.1). Classification (NCBI taxonomy): domain Eukaryota; kingdom Metazoa; phylum Chordata; class Mammalia; order Peramelemorphia; family Peramelidae; genus Macrotis; species Macrotis lagotis. The sequence goes on along the minus strand of NC_133662.1, from coordinate 172,047,251 downwards.
ATAACAACATAATGAGAGGGAATCTTTCTTTGTCCCCACACACAAATAGGTACTACCCTCTTGTAGGTTTTTAGGAGAATTGTAAACCAAACTCTCAATCTCTACAGTTGCTTCATAACCCATGCCCCCCTGAAGGAAACTTAAGGCTCAGTAACACCTATCTCAAGGAGTTTTAGAGGGGGGAAAGGTGAGAAATGTGAAGATTCTTGCCTTATTTCTGATGATGTCAAGCTCCTTCCAGGATCTTGAACTCAAGGATACTTGGCAGTTTTCTTCCATGCTCTCAGCTCTGACTTCATTTTCAAGCTTAAAGAACTCTCTCCTCTAGTTGGCAGCCCTTTTTATAGTAATGATAATAACAGTAACAATAATAATGATGGTAATAATATATAGTGCTTTAAGGTTTGCAAGACTATATATCCTTATCTCTCCTAGGCTGGAAGTATATGGGTTCCCTCCTATTCTGACTGGCAAGAAATCTTTGACCTGTTCCATATGCTTTTTTTAAGGTTTTTTTTTTTTTAATTTCAGGGCAATGGAGTTAAGTGGCTTGCCCAAGGCCACACAGCTAGGTAATTATTAAGTGTCTGAGACTGGATTTGAATCCAGGTACTCCTGACTCCAGGGTCGGTGCTTTATCCACTGCGTCACCTAGCCACCCTGTTCCATATGCATTTTAAAAAATAATTTTAATTTGTTTTAATCATCCAAGATATTCCTTCTGCCTTCCCACTCCAAATCCCTACTCTCAACTGAGAGAATGAGAAAAACAAAGCTCATTCTAAACATGTATAGCCAATCAAAGCAAATTTCTACATTGACTATGTCCCAAAAGTATATGTCTCCTTATGCATTCTGAGTCCTTCACATCTCTATCAGGAGGTGGGCAAAATGTTTCAACATTAATCTTCTGGAATTGTGGTTGATCATTATGCAACCATGAGTTTAATATAATAATATTTAATCACATTTATATAACAATCTATTCATCTGCACCTCAATTTGTGGGTATTCCTCAAATTCCCATTCTTTGACATATCAAAAAGAGATCAAAAGATTATTTTTGTGCATTCTTAAAAGCTGTTTTTTGTTGGACTAATCCCTCCCTTGTTTTTTACCTCCTAAATTTCCCTCCTTCTCTTTTCCTCTTTTTCCTTTCTCTGTTTTTTTTTGATGTGATAGAGATATTTCTGTATTCAATCCAATATATATGTATTCTTTCTTTTTTTTGACTAGTTCAAATGAAAGTGAAATTCATGTATGAGCTGCTCCCCACCTTTCCTTATTTGTATAAATGTCTACTTTTATACCCTATGTGAGAAAAAAAAAATTCCTAACTTTCTTTTTCTTTGTCCCCCTCCCCAGTCCATCCCAATGTATTACTTTTCCTCTTTCTTTCCATTTTTTTTAGTTAAGGTCATTGAACCTTAACAGAGTTGCTTTCCAGCCTTGTTTAGTTGGAAAAACTAAACATTCAGTGAACCTTGATAATGATAGGGGTCAGAAAAAAGACTTGTATCATTTCCTTTTATTTGAATGTAAGCAGTTTATGTTCATTTTAATTTGTTTCTCTTCACTCCTGGATATGAACTTCAAAGTTTCTCTGAAGCTTTGGTCTTTTCATCAGGAATACTTGAAAGACCTCTATTTCATTAAAAGTTCATTTTTGGGGGGGGGCAGCTAGGTGGCGCAGTGGATAAAGCACAGGCCCTGGAGTCAGGAGTACCTGGGTTCAAATCTGATCTCAGACACTTAATAATTACCTAGTTGTGTGGCCTTGGGCAAGCCACTTAACCCCATTGCCTTGCAAAAAAAATTTTTTTTAAAAAAGTTCATTATTTTCCCCAATAATATTATATTCAGTTTTGTTGGGTAAGTTATTCTCAGCTGGAAATCCCATATCTTTTACCTTTTGGAATTCCCTAATTCAAGTTTTCTGCTTTATATAGTAGTGACTGTTAAATTTTGTGTTATCCTTACTGTGTTTTCTTAGTATTTAAATTATTTATATCTGGCAAAGTACTGAATTTTTACTTTAACCTTGTAATGTTTTAAAAAGTTCAAGAGACATAGTTTCTGGATAAGTTAATCACTTTATTAATAAGATCAGCAGGTTATTAATAAAGGGATGGTAATTGGGCCATTTCTCTTAGACCAAAGATGATCATATTTACACTCACATATACTCTTCAAAACAGTTGGTTGTTCATCAAACAGTAATCAAATCTATTTGTTAACAAGATTAGAGGTGCACTATATTAAAAATGAAGAATTGTGAATCTCTTGGATAGGGAAAGTAACTCTATGCCAGACCATCCAAAGTTTTAGGCTATCAGTTCTAAAAATGTATATCCCCCCTAAACTTGTGCAGATCACAACTGGCCTCCCTACCTTAGATTAAATTCCTTGCCAAGTTGGGTGGGGTCTGCTCAAATCAGAAGAGAGTCAATCCATTAACATTATCAGTAAAGTCCTTTTTTAATTTTTATTTATTGCAAGACAAGAAATTTTCTTGTTTGACTTGCCCAAGGTCACACAGTTTAGCAAGTATTAAAATGTCTGAAACTGAATTTGAACTCAGGTCCTCCTGACTCCAGGGCCAGTTCTCTATCCACTGTACCACCTAGTTGCCCCAGTAATGTCCTTCTGAAGAAAATTTGAATTTAGGATTTTCGAAGAAGGGGGAAACTCAGATACTCTGCAAGACTGTTATTAATAATAATTTCTCACAATCTGCAAACTCTATATTTTGTCTATGATATTTCTGGGTGATTAAATTTTGAGGTATCTTTTTAGGAGGTGACCAGTGGATTATTTCCACTTTGTCTTCTGGTTCTACGAAATCTGAGCAGCATTTTCTTAAAATTTCTTGTAATGTCTAGGCTCTTTTTTCATCACTGTTCACACAGTCAGATAAACCATTAAAAATATTTTCTTTGTTTTAATCATATAAACTTCTCCTCACTTTCCTGCTCCAAACACCAAATTCCAACTGAGTATGCAAACACACACACACACACACACACACACACACACACACACACACACAGAGACACACAAACATCCAAACTCTATTACAAAAATGTACAGCCAATCAAAGTAACTTCTCACCATGGCATCTCCAAAAATAATTATTAAATTATTAAATTTTTTTCTTAAGATTTTAGAGATTTACATTTTTTTCTCTTTGATCTATTTTCTAAGTAAATTGTTTTTGTTATGAGATATTTTGTGGTTTCTTCTATTTTTTTCAGCCCTTTGGTTTTGTTTTGATATTTCTTGTTGCCTCAGAATATTCCTCTACTAACTTGTATTTTGGTCCATACTAAAATTCAGAGAGCTTTGTTGCTTGGGCAGAGTCTTGTACCTTTTATGTAAAGTTGTTAATTATCTTTCCATTTTTTTCTTCCATAATTTTCTTTGCTTTTCCAATTGTTTCCCCATAGAGCTCTTATTTCACTTATAGAAAACAATTTAAAGTCTTAAAAAAACTTCATTTTTTCCAAGAATTCTAGTTGAGTTTGAGACCAAGCTTTATATTTATTTGAGGCATTGCTTGTAGATGTTTTTGAAGACATAGTCCTCTTCTTCCTGGCAAGAGCTGACAGTTGCTCAGTCTCTATCAGCCAGCTGGAAAGTTCTGATGGTTCAGTCACAGAATTAAAAGCTTTTGTCTTGGTGGAGGATTCCTCTGCAGGCTGGGGTAGACAAAGAAAATGAAATCCTGCTTAGTGTCTGAGACAGACCATTGCTGCTACTGTCTTCCGAATATCCCATACCCAGTTCAAGGCTCCTTCTTCTGAGATACCATTCCTCTCTGCAAGTCCTACTCTTTCCATCCTAGATCTATGACCTGGAACTGGGTAATAGATGAAGTTGCTATTTGGCACCTGTTTCTGTTACAGTGACCTAATATGGCTCTGGGATCTTCTTTTGCCCTGGTTCACAGTCCCTAGGAAATGCATTACCTTGAATGAAGGGTTCTTCTGCCCTGACCCAAACTAGTGCAGATAGATCTCCCTGTCTGAGTTCTGTCTGTGTCTCCCTGTCTAAGACAAGCTGGACTGGACAAATGACTCAGTGTGGATTTTTTTTAATTACTCTTTCAGGTTTTGTTCTACTTCTCTTTCTAGATCTACTTAGAGGAGTTTTGTAGATAGGAACTCAGTTGCAATTATTCCTAACATTTAGCCATCTTGGTTGCACCAACCAGTTCCATTTCCAGTTTTCCTTAGGCAACCTGATGTCCCTCACCTCATTTCTCCCATTGCCCGGAGATCACTATATTAATGCTTGGTTTTACTGATCAGGTTTGGTCCCCTCTAGTTGGGAACTCTATAGCTCAAAAGATCAGCCAGCCTCAGCTGCCCCAGCAGCAGGGATTACAGGTTTGTGCCATGACTCTTGTCTATAGCTTTGCTTTTTAAACCTCTCACACACATTTTAGAAGTTGCTCTGTGAAATTTTTCACCTGATGACACCTCTACTCTATAAATATAGATTCTAGAGAAATATAGTGAAGAGAATTTCTCCCTGGGCACCCAAGCATATTGGGAAATGAGATACTGAGGACTCTTCTGCTAAGTCATGCTCACTACATTGAACTAGACACATTGTAATGGCAGTTCATCAGTGCACATATATATTGATTTTAGAAAGTCAAGATTTTATATAGTCAATAATTTAGGATTATTTGCAAAAACATTTCAGCCTTGGTCCTTTTAAAACTTCTGTCCATCTTCTCTTGTCCCTTCCATCCACATTACCACCACTGAGCAAAAATCTATACAACCAGTTTGTGAGAAATTACATTTTGACCCCCAGCTGGTATGCACTGATACATAAAAGAGCATCATGTTAGTTTTCTATAGGAGATAGAGAACTTGCGTGTGTGTGTGTGTGTGTGTGTGTGTGTGTGTGTGTGTGTGCAACCCTCAAGGAGCTTAAAATCTAATTGGTTAGGAAAGATACACAGCCCCACGAAAAGATAATTCTTGGAAAATGACATTATTACATTAACATTTTATTTTATTTTTTTTAACATTTTTTATTGTGTTAATTTTTTTCTCTCTGAAAACAATTGATTTTTTTAAAATAAGTTTTGAAATTTTTAAATAATTTAAAATTTATCTTAGGTACAAAGGAAAATGAGAAAAAGAAAGGCTATGTCATAATGGTTCATAATATAGAATACTATTACAATACTTGTAATATACAATACTATCAAAACAAAATATTGAATTGTGTAGAATTAAAAATATACAGTTAAATACTCAATTCAAACTGATTACTAGTTTCAGTCTATTGATGGTTAGAAAGAATTGGTGATTAATGAAAAAGTACAAGGGAGATTATGTAACAAGAGCAAGGGAAACATATAATTGTCTTTCACCAAACTTAAGGGTTGATTTTAAGTTTCATAAGCAAAACACTTAGGTGGTATGACTGTGGCTTTTATCAAGTTTGTCTGTGTGATTGATTGATTTGCTCTTTTTTTAAGGTTTTTGCAAGGCAATGGGGTTAAGTGGCTTGCCCAAGGTCACACAGGTAGGTAATTATTAAATGTCTGAGGCTGGATTTGAACTCAGGTACTCCTGACTCCAAGGTTGGTGCTCTATCCACTGCACCACCTAGCCGTCCCTTAATTTGCTCTTTTATGGATCAGTGCAAAATGCACACAGATAGATAAATACAGAACATATAATAAATAAAGACAAATAATTTCATGAAGGAGTATGTGAGTATTTGAGAAACAGAGCAAGAGGAACAAGAAAGTCCCCCTTGCAGGAAGTAGGTAAGGATTAGAGCTAAGGATTTGAAGAGGAACATTCTTGTAGAGTTCAAAGGCAAAAGATAGATTGCCATGCACAGAGAACCTAAAGTAACACAGTTTCATTGGAAAATAGCATATATATAATTGAGATGAGACTTCCCTTCATCAGGACAAATAATTATCCAATCTTCTCATCTTCTCTGGGACTCATCCCAGAGGATTCCATATTATGGAGAGTTCCATAAATTCGCCATAGCAGATCTACTTTATTCATTATGCCTTACCCAACATATTAGAGCCCATCCTCTTGGTCTCTTAATATTTCATAAAAATCAGTACTACTAGTTCACCTTTGATTCCAGGTAATCATGCCAGACCTGATTTGCTACATTTTCAAGTACCTTCTTTCCTTTTCTGGCATTTCTTGTTTATAGGTTGGTGGCAATTTCCTGCAGCCTTATGATACTTTCCCTCATTGAGTGACTTCATTGATGTTTATTACTTGCAGTTTTGATTCTTTTGATATCAAAATGTTCTATGATTTGTAGCCATATTGCCATATATAAGGATAGCCATATCACTATGTGGCATTAGCAATTATTACTCACTTTGTGAGTATTAGTAATTTCAAGTTGGAAAGCAGCTTGAGATCACTGAGGACTTCATATGGTGTCCTATATTATGTGTAATATCTCTTGGCTCTAAATCCACTGTGGCTATAATCTTATGAAATGACCTTCTCCTCATTCAATTATGGACCTCTTTGTCCCCATGAAGATTTTGTTTTTGTTTTGGTGGGGAGGGTGAGGTCTGGATCTGCGGTTTCCCTGAATAGGAAAATCTCAGCAAAGAAATTCCCATTCCCAATGCAGATTAAAACTGGTCTTTGATTTATAGAGTTACCTGAGATATTTAAAAATAAAGTGAATTTCTTAAGTCATAAAGCTAATATGTTAGGAGTAGGTCTTCCTAACCCTAGTGATGGCTCTCCATTGACCAGTTGATCTTGCCCCTGACCTAAATTAATAGATTAATTTCAGGGGTTAAACTTATAATCATATATGTCAATATGTATATAATTTATATCAATATATATACAATAAGTTTTTCATCAATTTTTATTGATATTTTATTTTTCTATATACATGTTATGAAAGTTTTTCAACATTCATCTATATGCTTATGTATATTTTTAAGTTACAAAATTTCCTTCCACCCTCTCTTCCTCCCCTCCTCCCGTCAACATCGAATTGTCAGCTTAATACTGCAAATTACACATTTCTAATTCATTTTTGATATGAGGTATTAATATTAAGGGAAAGAAATACATAAGATATTTTTAAAAAAGTTGATGTAGGGTTTCTCAGATTCTGAAGGATTTTTTGTTTTATTTTGTTTTTCTTCCTCTGGATGGGGATAGCATTGTCCATAACTGGTCTAATATGGTTGTCCTTACTCTCTGAACTGCTGAGGGAGTTGTATCCATGGGGGTTGATCATCTCACAATATTGTTGCTAATGTTCTCTTGGTTCTGCTCCCTTTGCTCAGCATCAGATCCTATAATTCACTCAATACTTCTCTAGAGTTTCTTATAGAAAAATAATATTTCATAGTATTCATGTACCATAACTTGTTTAACCATTCCTCAATTGATGAATATCCCCTCAGCTTTCAATTCTTTGCCACTACAAAAAGAGCTGCTATAAATATTTTGGAAGATGTGGGACTTTACCCATTTTTTAGGATTTCTTCTGGATATAGACCTAGAATTGTAATTGCTGGATCAAAGGGAAAGTACATTTTTAATTGCTCTTTGAGTATAGCTCCATATTGCTCTCCAGAATGGTTGGATCAGTTCACAAATCCACCAGCAATGCATTAATGTCCCAATCCTCTCACAACCTCTCCAACAATGATCATTTTCCCTTTTTGTCATCTTAGCCAAACTGATAGGCCTGAGGTGATCTCTCAGAATTGTTTTAATTTGCATTTCTCTAATCAATAATATTTGGATCATGTTTTCATAAGATTATATTTAGCTTTAATTTCTTCATTTGAAAATTGTCTTTTCATATTCTTTGACCATTTATCAATTGAGGAAGGACTTGCAACCTTATAAACTTGATATAGTTCTATGTATATTTTAGAAATGAGACTTTTATCAGAACTCCTCATTGTGAAGTTTGTTTTCCAGCTTTATATTTTCCTTTTAATTTTGGCAGCATTGATTTTATTAGTGTAAACATTTTTAATTTAATATTGTCAAAATCATTCATTTTCTTCATCCATTTTTTTCTTCTGATGAGTAAATCTTTTTATAGTGACTGTGGTTCTCATCAACAAAGTCCTATGGTGTTCAAAGCTTTGATGTGGCCAAAACAGCATCATTTACAAAATAGAGCCCTGGGACAAGCTTAGCATCCATAGGCATTCCTTCTAATATTTTGATATTATAGCAGATATCCTTGATAATACTGGAAAACACCTTTCATGTGGCTCCTTGTTCTTTGTTTCACTTTAATGCTTACTCACAATATCACCAAATTAAATTATGCAGCTATATTGTTCCCTTATACAATCAATATGTGTGGAGAATTCTTGCAATTGAACAGCATTTAAAGGATTTTTGGTTTTTTTTTAGTTTTTTTTGCAAGGCAAATAGGGTTAAGTGGCTTGCCCAAGGACTCACAGCTAGGTAATTATTAAGTGTCTGAGGTCACATTTGAACTCAGGTGCTCCTGACACCAGGGTCAATGCTCTATTCACTGCACCACCTAGCCGCCCTTAAAGTTTTTTTTTTAATCCTTTTGAGTGAAATGCCTTTTTGTCATCAAGAAACAATATAGAGCAAGATCATGTTTTCTATGCATTTATTTTAATTCATTAAACATTTATTAAGTGGCTCATTAAGATAGTATGTATCATGGACTATGCTAGCAACTGATTACAAAGATACACAAAGCTCTTTAGATACTCATATATTATTCCCATAACTTCCCTTTTACCATCAAAGCCAGCACCATCTTGCCAGTCACCTAGGCTTGCAACCTCATACCCTCTATTCCAAACTTGTATTCACCCCATATATTCAAGCTGGTGTCAATTTTTACTCTTTATAACATCACTCATTTACTCTCCTTTGCAAAGCCTCCACCCTTGTACAAGCATTCATCACCACTTGCCTGGATTTTTGCAATAGCCTTCTAATTGGTTTAGCTGCCTCATCTCTTTCCACTCCAATCATCCTCTCTTCAGTTTCAAAGTGAAATTTTTCCTAAAGAAAAGGTCTATTCATGGCAATCCTCTTTCCCCCAATATACTCCAACAGTTCCCCTTTGCCTCTAGGATAAAAATATAAAATACTTGATCATTTAGAGGCCTTTAGAATTTGACCCTTTCCTCATTTTCTAGTCTTTTTATACCTTACTCCCTTTCACAAACTCTCTGATCCAGTTATACAGGACTACTTGCTATTCCTCACACAGGACTTGCTATGGAACGCTCTGCCTCCTCACCTTTGACTCCTACTTTCCCTGGATTCTTTCAAATGTCACGTCAAATCCAACCTCCTATGGGAGGCCTTTCCAATCTCTTCTGCTTCTAGTCCTTTCCTTCTAAAATTATCCTCCATTTATACTGTACATAGCACAGGTTTATTGCATGTTTCTATCCTCATTTGAATGTGAACTTCTTGAGGTTGGTGAAAATATTTTTTCCTTTCTTTGAATCCCAAAGTTAATCACAGTACCTGCCACATATTAAAAGCTTAATAAAATATTTTTGTCTGTTGTTAACTGACTGAAGAGTCAGTAAATACAATGTAATTTCAAGAGGAGGGGAATGCTAAAAACTAGGGGCAAGGAGGGAAATCAAGAATGATTTTGTGTTAGAGGTGGCACTGGAACTCTGGAGGAATATAGAATTTCTATGAGTGGGAAGAGGGAATTAGCTTAGGGAATATTCTCCTAAATGAGCAAAAAAAGCCTTTGGCTTTATATCTCTCTAAAAAAAATTCTGGCAGGAGTGAATATCAGGATGAAATTAATGAATATGAATGGTCAAGATGGTGGCTATTAGCTATGGACTCTTTCTAGTTCCCGGTGATGCTACTGCTTGGTCCTATAGATTGTGAAACTTAGGATGTCATTTTCTTCTTACAAAAATTTCCCAACTTTCACCCTCCTTCATTACCATTCATTACCATTCCTGGAGAAGGAAAGACCAGACTCAAGAAAAGAAAGAGGAATAAGTGCCGCTATCCCAGTTATATATATATATATATATATATATATATATATATATATATATATATATATATGTATATATACGTATATATACATATGTATATATACGTATATATACATACATATATATATATATATATATATATATATATATATATATGTATAAAACAGGATGGTTATTTCTCACCAGACAGCCTGGTTCTATTTCTTGCTAATGTAATCTGAAAAAAATGCAATTTCCAATCCATAGTTGATATAAATATATAAACCATGAATCACAATCACATCTTTTTTTCTCTCTCTCTCTCTTCATTCGGCTCTTTTTTACGGTATCTGCATGTTAGTTCTAGGACGGGTGCCAGTTGTATCAATTAAACAGTAACTAATTCAAGTACATTTACAATCTGTGTTTGAAATGCCAGCCCCATACAGTAGTTACCAATTAAGCATGAGGCAGATTAATGGGATGCATTGTTCTCTTGGGTTAACTCCACCACATTGTCATTAAGCATGTAAACCCCAGTGAACCAAAGACTTCCATGTGAAGAGAAAGGAAAACACATGCTTACAAAATGAAGTTGGGTGTTGCATATCAAGCTAAATCATTTCACAGTAAAAAAAAGATTCAATTTTTTTTGGCAGGTGGGGAGAGGAATAATTCTCTCAATATTTCTTTCTCAACCCAGTGGCTTATTTATTTTGCATATATCTGATCAATGTCTCTATTGCCAGAGATACAAACTGACAAAATAATAATCAAAAAGATGGATCAGACAGACAAATTGTCCTTCTAACTTCAGAATTCTTAAAACAGATATTCTTTTCATGTGAATGTAGTTTATTATCAGCTTTAGGGACCTTGAAGGCCAAGCAAATTATTCACACAAGATGTATGTGAGAGAGAGTAGGACAGGTTTATAGGGGCAGAGATTATCTCCAGTCAAAAATCAAAGAGAAAGCATCTGGAACCTTTGTGGAATGATTTTTGCTCTTCTTTAATTTATGATCTGATGATTTTAAGAATCAAGAGTGATAGTTCTCCTTTCCTTTGCTATTATTAAATTAATACAAATTTAGGGCCTAACTGTTTTTTCCTAGATCATGGCAAATGGGAATATATTTCAGAATATGAAAAGTAATACATCCTACACCTACATTTGTCAGTTTTTGTGTTGATATTTCTTCCTTACCTTACCTATCTGACCTCATTGTTCGAGGGTGGGCAGAGAGAGAGAGTTTAAAATGATACTTATCCCCTTTCTGTGGAAAAGGGGAAAAAAGGTACATTCTATCTTGGCTTATATTCTATAGAATTATTTGATGATTAAATCGTATGTTGAAATTAAGGACTTGATAGAGCTAGAAGTAGCTCAGCATCCCTGCCATTTCCTGAAACATTAAGGGTCATTTTAATTGCATGTACAATAGGGAAGGTTGAGCATACAGTTATTCCCTTGTGTGGAGTTTTACATCCTTACCTAGCAGCTTCCCATCTTGAATTTTGCCTATATGGCATATTTGGAGTTGGCCTAAATAGTGCAGTTAACCCAAGTCTCTCCTCACTCCCTGTTCTATTCAGTAAATCTTTGTCAGTCTGTGTGTGTGTGTGTGTGTGTGTGTGTGTGTGTGTGTGTGTGTGTGTCCATGGAGGACGGTTGTTGTTTTTATAGTTGCCTCATACTAATTTTAATCTCCACTGAGACTTCCCAATTTGACTGTCATTTCTTATTTCAGTGTTTTTAAGAAGTATTTTAATTCCCCAGGCAACTTGGAGTACATGACTTTCCTGTAAACAAGGCAGTGAAAAGAGCCCCTCTTCCTCTGCTCCTCCTCCTTCTTCACCTCCCCCTCCTCACTCCCATTGGCTCATTGGAAGAGGAACAGAGATGTTGGAATCAATAAAGGAGTAAATAGCCACATGGTCTTTATTGTGAAGGCAAGGTTTCTACAGAAAATCCTTGTAATCAGAAAAGAGGGAAGATTAGATTAAACTGATTAAACTGAGAAAGTCAAAAAAGGACAACTTGAAAGATTAGCTCTTGGAAAACTGAAAAAGTAATCCTCTGTGCATGCTAAGTAGAACAGTCCCTTTCTGCTATCAGCCCCTTCATCTGGTGACCTTCTATTGCATTAGAACCCAGTTACCTGATCCAAGGCAAAAACTGACAACTGAAAAACCAGAATGCCAGTGATTACAACAGGTATCAGTATGACTGTAGGGATGATTTGTTATCATTAAGGAACTAGATTTTTTGCCCCCACTGATAGCAATAGGAAGAAAAGCTATGATATATATCTCACACACACACACACACACACACACACACACACACACACACACACACTATGTACAAATATGCATATTTGTACATCTATATATATATATATATATGTCATTTATTTTAGAATATTATATGTTGCATTTGGAAGAAAAAAATGTGGGGCTAAGGAACTATTGAAGAATGAGAGGTGATAAAATAGAGCTGGAGAATTGGAATAAAGAAAATCTGAATTTGAATCTATGTGATCCTGGGAAAATAATTGAATCTTTCTCTAGTTTCCTCATGTGTCAAATAGCTATAATAATATCTGAGTGTTGTTGTGACAATTAGTGAAGATAATGAATGTAAAAAACTTAAGATGCTCTTTGTGTCATTATTAATAGTAGGTACTCAGATGAAGGAAGGACAAAAAGAGGGAAGGAGGGAAGGGAGAAAGGGAGGGAGGGAAGGAAGGAAGGAAGGAAGGAAGGAAGGAAGGAAGGAAGGAAGGAAGGAAGGAAGGAAGGAAGGGAGGGAGGAAGGAAGGAAGGAAGGAAGGAGAAGAGAAGAAAGGAGGGAGGACAGAAAGAATTAAAAACTATAGAATCCACACATGCAGAATTGTTTTTGAAAGCAGCAGCCCTTGATTTCTTAGAAGGCTGGGCATGTTTTATCGATTCCATAATAAAAATTAAAATGTAAAGTTAAGAAATTTGAGAATTGAACTTAAATTTACTACTTTTTTTCAAATAAAAAATTTTTCAAGCCTCACAGAGCATCATTTTTAGTGTTTTTTCTTAAACTTTTCTGCTTGTCTGCTCTCTTCACTCTCCCTCCCCTCTATTCCTTACATAGAGGTTTTTCATTCTTACACTGTTTTTAGAGATGTAATTCTAACACATGGAGTTCAAACTGGGCACATGCTTTTCTTTTAACACTGACCCTTAAATAGAAATTCCAAGCATTTTTGAACACTGTGGTGGAGTTTGTGCTGAGCCAAGTCAGAATTAGCCTCACTTACTGACCTACAAATAGGCTTGGCCTGACCTGACTTTCCTCTCTCCCTCTTAGTGCTTTGGAAAATTCATATTTCCAAATTTGTTGAATCGAATTTATTTATTTTTGAGTAGGCACAGAGAGCAAAAGCCAAAGTAAACTCCAAGCTGCTTTTTGAAATCACTTATACATATGGCCTGTCACCCAGAAAGCCAGACTTTTCTTTGTTGAACTCACTTGAGAAGCAACCGATTTAAATAGAATTTTTTTAAAAAAGATTTTTTTCTTTTTTAGTCCAGTCAGGGATACACAAGATTTCCTCCTTAGATAATAACACTAAAACAAATCAACAGACTAAAAAGAGTTTGGAGAAGTGGTTCCAAAAAACCTGAAGGTCAGAAGAGATGTATCTGTTCAGACTTCTCGAAGCCCTTGATGATTTATTTCAATCTCACTACTGCTCTTTGTGGTGAGGGGGTATAGAGGCAACTATGGTAGACAGGAATGGTTCTCAGTGTTTTAAATTCCTCACACTCCTTTATACAATATTACAACAAAATGTGAGTCTCCAGGGTAATTGAACATACTACTCATAATGTTCTTTACAATTTTTTACTGCTTAAGGTACCATTAAATAATCTTTAGTGTGAGACAATTGACTATGGTAGAGAACTTTCAAAAGGTTTGTAAACTACTAATTTGGTAATATAGGAAGACATCCTGATTCTAGGGTTAGGAGTACTGCCTCTGGTGGTAGAAGACTTGAATTTGAATCCTGACTCTGATATTAATTAGCTATGAGACCCTTATCAAGTTACTTAATTCAATTCAATAAGTCTTTATTAAGAGCATATTATGTATCAACTTTTGAATTAGATGCCTTGAATATAAGGACAAAAATGAAATAGTCCCAGCCCTCATGGAGGTTACATGTATTCAACTGGGGATGGGGTTAGGTAGAGTGCTGAGAGAGATGATATGAACACAGATGAAAAAAATACAAAATTATTTTAAAAGTTTAGGAGAATGAGAACACTAACACTTAAGGGGATGATGAAAGACCTTTTGAAGGTAATGCTAAGCATTAGGGATACAAAAAGAGGCAAAAGTCGCTGACATCAAGGAGCTTGCAATCTAATGGGGGAAGACAACAGGTAAACAAATATATGTGTATATAAATCAAGCTATATATGGAATAAATAAGAAATAATAAAGGGAAAGCACTGGAATTAAGAGGGGAGGTTCACTGTAGAAAGTGGGATTTTTAGTTGGGACTTAAAGTAAACCAGAGAGGTCAGCTGTCAAAATGGAAGGGGAAGAGCATGCCATGCCTGGGGGACAACCAGAGAAAGTGCACTGAGAAGAGAGGTTGTTCAAAGAATAGTGAAAAGATGACCAAATATCTAATGAAGCATGACCAGGGCTATATAAGACACTTGCTATTTATGCCAGTCCAGAAGAAAATGGTACTGACATTTTGAAAAAAAAAGGAAGGAGCTTGAGTCATTTATACCTTCCCAGATCACTGCTAAATTTGAAAATCTTTTGGGTAGTCATGGATGGGTTGTCATCTCCCAGTCTCTTGGAGAGAAACCCTACACTGAGGAGATATGTGAATATTTTCATTTTCTTATCTCCAAGTATATCTTAGGACCTAATGAAAGTTATTTACTTTATAAAACAAGTACATTACAATATAAATACCTCAATCTAATGGCATTTTCTCATTTTTCAAACTTCTTGACCTCCACAACATTTGACACTGATACCTCCTCCTCCTCATTACTGCATCCTTTCTAAATTTTCTTGACAGTTTGGGTCTCTTCTTTTTCCCATCTGACTCAACTGACTGCTCCTTTTCAGTGTTTTTTCCCCTTAAATCTTCATTCGTGTTTTTCCAAATGATTATGGGTATCCTCCAAGTCTCTGTGCTCAGATCTCTCATTTCTTTTCTTAGGTAGACATTTTATATCAAGCTATATTGGTAGGAGAAGAAAATAAATGTTAAGAAGTGTTGACATGATAATGGAAGGGGCTGACCAAACCTCTTCTGATTCAGTCCATTTGGTCTGTGTGATATTTACCAATGGTCCCTTACATTTGTTGTGTACACAAGCTATAAAAAAGACACAAAGTCTGTTATAATTTTAAGGCTTTGTCTCTTCTGTTTCAGAATAAGAAACTGTTTTTGTCATTAGATCATTGCCTGTAATTAAATTTCACTGCCACCAGGTGGTGATGCATAAGTTATAAGCAAAAATTTAATTAAGTATGCCCTTTATTTGCAGACATCAAAATAATAATGGACTGTTCACTAGCCTTATTTTTTATAAAATATAAATATTTCTTAGGAAATACAAATTTAATATTAACAAACACTTTAAAAGTAGAGTAATAGAGCAAGTATTTTAGAAATAAAAAAGCAAGTTTATCTTACCTTTCTGAATAAGCCTTAAACCTACAACTTTGACCAGAATGTTATTTTTCTCATTCACCTTGAATCTTGTCTTGGTGTTAAATCCCTACTGGGGTTGTTATACTGCTCTACAAATTTAGGCCAACTTGATGTCAAAAGTCCTTACGTAGTTACTATCTATGGGTACATCATCTTAGGAAATCATTCCAGGAACTACCACCATCAGCAGCTTGATGAGAAAGTTATTCCTAAGACTGATAGCTCAGAGGAATGCTGTAAATATGGCATAGTTCTGGGTCAGCATGGTTTTGACAAAATCTCTCATAAAATCTTTTTTGAATAAGATGGAGAAAGTGAATGGCACAATAACATAATCAAGGGTATATCTAAATGCTTAAATTACAGTACCAAAAGATTGTTGCAAACTACAAAAATTGATAAACAGAAAGTGTGTTGTAGTCTCTAAAGATTTTTAATCAGTAAAAAATAGCATATGTACCAATATATTTACTTATAAATTAGGTCCATATACCACTATAGAAATATATTATTTCCATTATTATGCTATCACAATTGAAAATGATGAAATGGAAGCTAACTTGCTCCCAGAGCAGTTTTTCCCTACCAAAGATAAATGAAGCCTCTGCTCTGACTTAAGCTACAGATCCCACCAAGAAAAGAAAAGATTCAAAGTTTTCAGCTGAAGACAATGTGAAGGATCTTCAGTGAAAGACTTTCTCTTTGAGGGAAGAGGGGAATTAAAGTCCAGGAGACAGGAGAGCAGAAAAGCCAGTGGGAGGCTTTTAGCCAGAGTGCAGTCCAGTTCCTGATAGCATGACAATAGCAGAAGTCCTGGACTATTTGGATAAGCAATCAAGCAGGGAGGGTCCCAACCCCAAACAAAGTCTAAATCCTGGGAAAACTGGGGCAAAAGATAGGACTGGGTCAGGAACAAACCACTGCTAAGTCAGAATCTGGATCTAAAGGAGGAAACAAATCTCTATAAAACCAAGGCCTGGACTGCAAAGGCAACACATTTATCAACAACAAACCAGGGATCAGACCCCAGCTCTAACACAAAAAGCTTGGATCTATATTCCCTATACCTTAGGAGCAGAGCTAAGACAACAAAGATGAGCAAAAAAGCAAAAAGAGCTCTCAATATGGAAAACTACTTTATAGACAAAGATGGCAATGATGCCATGTCAGAAGAAGAAATCAGTGAAAAATAACTCACAAAAGAAGTCTCAAAGGAATCTATGAATTGGACTCAAATCCAAAAGCTCATCAAAGAACTTAAAATTGAATTTAAAAACCAAAGAATAGAGGAAGAAGAAAAATGGGAAAATATGAGTCATGTAGGAAAAGTATGAAAAATTGATTAGAGATTCAGTACCTTCAATACCCTAAAAATTATAATTGAACAAATAGAATCCAATGAATCTATGAGACTATAAGATTACATCAAACAAAATAAAAAGGACAAAAAAAATGAAGAAAATGTAGAGTACCTTTTAGGAAAAACAGATGACCTACAAGATAAATCCAGAAGAGACAAACTATGAATCATCAGACTATCAGAAAGCTTAGATAAAAAAAAAAACTGGAAAATATCATGCAGAAAATTATTAAGGAAAACTGTCTAAATCTGCGAGAACAAGGCAATATAACCATTGAAAGAATACATAGAACCCCTCCAGAAAGACACCCCAGGGGACTTCCAGAATTTCTTGACATGAAAACAAGATTTGAACAGAGAATTCAATTGCCAAATACATAACTCAAGAGTTGCATAAAAAGGTAAATAAAAAAGGGGAAGAAAAAAACAAAACAAAAATAAAACAAATGTTGTTCAAGACCATCAAATTGTATACAACCCTAAAAAGGAAAATATACCACTTCTAACTGTTGAGAATTTTACTTCTCTTAGGATAATTAAAAGGTAAAATATAATTGAAGAAATTGGACTTAAAGGATATGGGTCTATAGTTTGGTCTTGTCTCTCCATTGAAAAGGTCCAACATAAGATCACTGTGTTTGAGACAAAAAGTCCTGATGAAAAGCAGGATTGTTAACTTCAAAGTTCATTGTTTCCATTATCCTTTTATCTATTTTAGTTTTCCTGTGCTGTCAAAGCTTAGCACTTTGTCTGATGATTGCATAATAAACTGGGTGGTCCTGAATCAATCATTTGTAAAGTGATCAGGTGAGACCTTCAGAGCCTCCCAGTATTTACAGCCCTCTATGATTCTTGTAATTAATCAAATCAGGGTTTGACTTAATCCTTCCTCCACTACCAAAGGGTTAAATACCCTGGTTTTGGGGGGGGGCAGTATGAGAGAAAATAGGCCTAGGGGAAGGGATATAAATAGTTCAAGAAATGATTTAACTTTGGATGATACTTTGGCTTATGAGGATGGTGTGTCTTTGGAGGGTATTTACAAAAGGGGCAAGGTAAAAAATTATTATAATTATAATTTGATGTAATTTGAAACAATGCTGCTTATCAAGCAATCAATCAATCTGTGGTGATACCTTGATAACAATTTGAGCTTATCAAGTAATCAAATAATCAAACTGGGATTGCTGATACCTGATTAATAGTACTGAGTGATAAATAACACCAGGTGAAGAGACCCAGTGTTTATAATTTTAGAGGGAAAGAAGGGAGAGTGAGAACACTGAGTAAATTCTATTCAATACATTTGGCTTAGAGAGAGAAAATAAGATACATTCCCATTTGGGTTTAAAAAATCTATCTTGGGTGGCTAGGTGGTGTAGTGAATAGAGCACTGGCCCTGGAGTCAGGAGTACCTGAGTTCAAATCCGGCCTCAGACACTTAATAATTACCTGGCCTTGTGGCCTTAGGCAAGCCACTTGACCCCATTGCCTTGCAAAAACTAAAAAAATAAAATAAAATCTATCTTAATGTACAAAGAAGAGAGGGATGGGGAAGGGAAAGATAAGGGAAGAAGGTGCTGACAAAAGGGAAGATATAAGTGAAAATAATCTGAGAGTTAAATTTTAGAGGGAAAAATTAAAGGGGAAAGGGAGTAAAATTTTGGTGAGGAGGAATAAGAGTAAAGGAAAGAAGAAAATATAAATGGAGAAAGCACAGAGGGAAATGCAGAATTAGTAATCTTAACTGTAAATGTGAATGGGAGGAACTGTCCCATAATACAGAAGCAGACAGTAGAATTGATTAAAAATCAGAATCCTACAATATGTTTTTACAAGAAACACATTTGAAGTAGAGAGATACACACAAGGTAAAGGTAAAAGGATTGAGCAAAATATATTATGCTTCAGGTGAAGTAAAAAAAAAAATCAGGGGTAGTGATCATGATCTCAGATAAGTAAAAGCAAAAATTGACCTCATTAAAAGGGATAAAGAAGGAAACCGAATCTTCTTAAAAGGCACCATTGATGATAAAGCTATATCATTACTAAACATGTGTGTACTTAGTGTTATAGCATCCAAATTTCTAGAGGAAAAGCTGAGTGAATAGTCAGCAAAACTTTAATAATTGGGAACCTCAACTTCCCTTTCTCAGAACTAGATAAATCTAACTAAAAATAAAAAAGAAGGAAGTTAAGAAGGTGAATGAAATCTCAGAAAACTTAAATATGATAGATCTCTGGAGAAAACTTGATGGATTTAGAAAAGAATGTACCTTTTCTCAGCAATACATGATATCTATACCAAAATTGACCATATACTAGGGAACAAACATTTAATAATAAAATGCAGAAAAAATATATACTTCTCAGACCATGATGCAATAAAAATTACATGTTTTAAAAGGGTCATGAAAGGATAGTTGGAAACTAAAAACTTGATCTTAAATAATGAGTGAATCAAACAGCAAATAATAGAAATTATCAATAATTATATCCAAGAAATGGATAATGAGACATCATACCAAAATTTATGGGTTGCAGTTAGGAAAGTTTTGAAGGGAAGCTTTATGTTTCTAAATGCCTATATTAATAAAATAGTGAACTAAGTGATCAATGAACTGGGTTTGTAACTAAAAAAGCTAGATAAAGAACAAATTAAAGATCCCCAATTAAATACCAAATTAAAAATTCTGATAATTAAGGGAGAGATTAATAAAACTGAAAGCAAGAAAACCATTGATCTCATAAATAAAACTTAGTATTGGTTTTGTGAAAAAGCCAATAAATAGACAAAACTTTGGTTAATCTTATTTTAAAAGGAAAGAAGATAAGCAAATTATCAGTATCAAAAACAAAAAGGGTGAACTAACCATCAATGAGGATAAAATGAAAAAAAGATAATGTGGAGCTACTTTTCTGAATTATATGCCAATAAATTGGTAAAGTTGAGTGAAATGAATGAATATTTACAAAAATTCAAGCTGCCCAGATTGACAGAAGAGGAAATAAAATAATTAAATAACCCCAATTCAGAAAAAAATTTAAAAAAACTATCAATAAACTTCCTAAGAAAATGTCTCCAGGTCCAGATGAATTTACAACTACCCAAACATTTAAGGAATAATTAATTCCTATTCTACATAAACTTTGTTTTTAAAAGGGTTTTGCAAGAAAAATGAGGTTAAGTGGCTTGCCCAAGGCCACACAGCTAAGTAATTATTAAGTGTCTGAGGCTGGATTTGAACTCAGGTACTCCTGACTCCATGGCTGGTGCTCTTTCCATTGCACCACCTAGCTGCCCCTACATAAACTATTTTTAAAAATAAGAGAAGGATTTCTGTTAAATTCCTTCTATGACACCAACATGGTGCTGATACCTAAATAAGGAATAACCAAAACAAAGAAAATCATATACCAATCTCCCTAATGAATATTGATGAAAAAAATCTTAACTAAAATTTTAGCAATGAGAACACAGCAAATTATTATTAGAATAATACATCATGATCAGGTTGGATTCATACTAGGAAGACAGGGATAGTTCAATATTAGAAAAACACTCAACATAAGTGAATATGTTAATAGCAAAACCAAGAGAAATCATATGATTATTTCAATAGATGTTGAAAAAGCCTTTGTTAAATCCAACATCCATTCCCATTAAAAACCACTAGAAAGTATAGGAATAAATGGAATTTTCCTTAAAATAATAAATAGTATCTAAAACCATCAAGAAATATTTTATGTAATGGGAAGACACTTGCAGCATTTCCAATAAAATCAAGGTGAAACAAGGATGACCATTATCACCATTACTATTCAATATAGTATTAGAAGTGCTAGCTTTAGCAATAGGAGAACAAAAAGAAATTGAAGGAATCAGAATTGGAAACGAGGAACAAAAGTTTTTACTCTTTGGAGATGATATAATAATATACTTAGAGACCCGAAGAACATCATCTTAAAAACTCTATGAAATAATTAACAAATTCAGCAGAGTAGCAAGATATAAAATAAATCTACATTAAATCATCAGCATTTCCATATATGAGCAACAAAGCCCAAGAGCAAGAAATAGAGAAATTCCATTTAACATCTAAAAACAACATTAAATACTTGGGAATCTATCTCCCAAGACAAACCAGGAAACCATATGGATACAATTATAAAGCACTTCTCACCCAAATAAAGTCAGATCTAAATAATTGGGAAAATGTCAATTGCTCATGGTTAGGTTGAACTAATATAATAAAAATGACAAAAAATAATACCCAAATTAAGTTACTTATTCAGTTCCATATCAATCAAATTACCAAATATCTATTTTACCAAGCTAGAAAAATAGTAACAAAATTCATCTGAAACAACAAAAGTTCAAGAATAGCAAGAGAACTGATGAAAAAAATATAAAAGAAGGTGGCCTAGCTCTACCAGATCTAAAACTATAATATAAAGTGGCAGTCATCAATACTGCCTGGTACTAGTTAAGAAATAGAGTAATGGATCAGTGGATTAGGATAGTTCAAAAGAAACAGTAGTAAATGACTACAGCAATCTACTGTTTGACAAACCCAAAGACATCAACTTCTAGGATAAGAACTCACTATTTGACAAAAATTGCTGGGAAAACTGGAAAATAATATGGCAAAAATTAGGCATAGACCCACATCTCACAGCTATTGACGTAAGGTCAAAACGAGTATAGGATTTAGACATAAAGGGTGACATTATAGATAAATTGATAGACCAAGATCTATCTATCAAATCTATGGAAGGGAACAAATTTATGACCAAACAAGAAATAGAGTGCATTATAAACTGTAAAATGAATGATTTTGGCTATATTGAATTAAAAAGTTATTTGCACAAATAAAACCAATGCTGCCAAAATCAGAAAGAAAACAGAAAGCTGAGAAGCAATCTTTACAACTAGGAGTTCTGAGTAAGGTCTCATTTCTAAAATATAGAGATTTGCATCAAATATATAAGGCTACAAGTCATTCCCCAATTAATAAATGGTCAAAGAAAATGAATACAGTTTTCAAATGAAGAAATTAAAGCTATATATAATCATATGAAAAATGCTCCTAATCATTATTGATTAGGAAAATGCAAATAAAAACAACAATAAGGTATCACCTCATATCTATCAGATAGACAAAGATGAGGAAAAGGGAAAATGATCAATGTTGGAGAGGTTGTGAAAGGATTGAATTATTGATGCATTGCTGGTGGAGTTGAGAATGGATCCAACCATTCTGGAGAGCAATATGGAACTATGCCCAAAGAACAATAAAACTGTTCATTCCTTTTGACCTAGCAATTCCATTTCTAGTCCAGAAATCCAGAAGAAATCATAAAAAATGGAGAAATTCTCACAAGTTCCAAAATATTCATAGAAGCTCTTTTTATGGTGGCAATGAATTGGAAATTGAGGGGATGCCCATCAATTGGGGAATGGCTAAACAAGTTATGGTACCATATTTCTATGGAATATTATTGCCTTCTAAGAAACCATAAGTGGTCAAACTTATGGGATCTGATGCTGAATGAAGGGAGTAAAACCAAGAGAACAATGTACATATCAACAACAACATTGTGAGATGAGCAACCTTGATGGAAGCTGCTCCTCTTAGCAGTGCTGAGAGCTAGGACAGCTGTATTAGACCAGCTATGAATAATGCTATCCCCATCCAGAGAAAGGCAAAAGCAAAACAATAAACAAACAAACCCTTCAGAATCTGACGAACACTTGACAAAAATTATCTCTTTTGTATATCTTTCCCTTAATCCTAAACCCTCATGCCAAAAATGGCTAATTCATAAACATGTTTATCACAAATATTATATACAATGTTAATCTGACTGTTTGCCGGTGAGGGGAAGGGGTTAGGAAGGAAGGGTGGAAGTAAATTTTATAATTTAAAAATATACACAGATGAATGAATGTAGAAAAACTTTCATAACACATATATGGAAAAATAAAATATCAATAAAAAGAAAATGATGAAATAAAACTAAATATCATATTAAAATATTTATTTTTAGTGAGAACAATGTGATTAAATATACTTCACTGTTATAACAAATTTTATTGACACTGTGATAAAAAAAGTCAAAGATCTAGGTAATTAACTGATTTCAGTTTACTCTGATATTTGACTTTAATGGCTGTCATAGTTAGTAAGCAATACCTTCAAAGATAAAGAGATTCAAAATGGAAGAAGCACCTTGTTAGCTTTGCTTTCTAAATCATGTTACCCATTTTCCAACCCTATCCATTAATAATGCAAAGAATTTTTTCAAAATTCCTCTAATAAATTCAGGAAAGACCCTGATGTCAGTTATGGGTGAGATGTGATAATTGGAGACAAGGTACCAATCCAAAGGAAGGCTGTTCCAGTTAGAAAGAAAAGTGTGTATGACAGGACAGATAAGTAAAATGATTATAAGATCTAGGTCTCCCAGGGATGGATGACCTTCTTAACTTGTATCTAATATTCTTTATAATTTGGGATGCAAGGCAATCTACTTGGAATGAAGATTGTAAATTTGAAAGTTTTGTGCGTTTTCATTTGAGCCTTAATCCGATTGGCACAAACAGCCACTCCATTCCTTCTTCTCCTCTTCTCCACTTACTGGCTGCTATTGCCTTTTTTTTAACTGCTGTCTTCTTCATTTAGGTTGTCCTTACCCCAGTCCCTTTCAGGCTCCATCTGAATATGCCCAATTCTCCTGGAAGGGAGCAGAGAACGCAATAAGTAACAAAGAGATTGGTTACCATAAGCAATAGAACTTGGTCTAATATGAATGTACACTGTTGCTGTGGTTGGGACTAGGAATGGAGGACAGTGGGTGCATTGTGGGTGCATTGTGGAGGGCGGGGTGATGTATCATGACTACCTACATGCCTTTATACTTATTCAGATACTTGGAGAGTTATCAATGGCTGACAATGTGGATATGGTGACTCTGGAGGAGAAAGTGAGGCTGGTGACTTAGCATAGCCCCCCCCACTCAAATCCAAATTATGTGCTTGTCATGGCATCACCTCTCTAATGTTGTGGTCTTCGATAATGAAGAACAAATATCATCATTATCACAGGAAAAAGAGCACTGAAGAGAGTCAGAAAACCTGGATACTTATCCTATTTTGGCCATAAGTTTGTTGAACTTTTATACAGTAGTTTTCAATGCTGCCTCATGTTAGTTATTTTCTTTTATATATTTGTAATTTTTGTAACAAATTCTTTAGTTCACTAATTATTTATTTTGTTGTTCCTATTCTCCACTTGAAGTTTTATCTTCTGCTTCTGTTTCCAATATTAGCTTCTGTGGGTTTTTTGGTATCATAAGTGATAAAATGACATTTTAAATTAACTACTTTTTTCATCTGTAAAATAAAAATTAAAAGGAAAACACTTGGACAAAATCTTCTCTTAAAGGCCTGAAACTAAAACTTTATGAAGAATAACATAATTGAAAGAACACTAAAATTTGGAGTCAAAATACCTGAATTTGAATCTCAGTCATATTATTTTACTTGTGAACTTAGACTTTAGCCTTTTGAGCTTTAATTTTCTTTCTTATAAAAAAGGGTGAATTTTAGATGGTTTCTCATGTTCCTTCCAGCTCAAAATCTATGATTTCATCATCCAATACATAGTCTAGTAATTTGAACATAGTGAGCATATTTATAATATTGAAGAATAATTCATTTGAAAAAAATCTCATGTGTGCTGGTACATATAATAAATGAATGTAATTATAATTAAAAGTTTTTCTGTAGTTGAGGAGATGGAAAAGTCAAAGGTAGAAGGAATGGAAATAAATGAATAAATACAAAGGAAGGAGGGGCTAACAAATTAAATTCAAAGAACTCATTTTGAAGCAGATAAACAAGAGTGATGGGAGTAGAGAGCCATGAGAAATATTGGGACTGAGTTAGTGCAAACTAAATTGGTAACAGGAACACACATTTCATAGAAACATATTGCATAGAAACATTGCATAGAAACATTTCAACTCATTTTTTAGTTACCTCATATATGGTAAAATACACACATTTTCATTGTGTGTATATGCATATATTAATATGAATGAGGAAGGCATCAAATGGGGGGTATTTACTTATCTATCTTTTCATTTTCTTTCTTTTGGTAGTGTTGGGTATGGTAGATTATGCATTTATACTTAATGTTCTGATTGTTGTTTTTGCATTTTTCTCCCTTTATTCCTTTGGTATGGAAGAGGAAGTGGAAAATACAAATCTTTACCAAAGGAATAAAGGGAGAAAAATGCAAAAACAACAATCAGAACATTAAGTATAAATGCATAATCTACCATACCCAATACTATCAAAAGAAAGAAAATGTAAAGATAGGTAAGTAAATAGTTCACTTCATTTTATGCCTTCATCATATTAATACATGCACATACACATTGAAAATGAGTAGGAGCAAAATTTATCAAGTACAAGGTGATTCTAAAAAAGTTTGAGTTGAATTGTTTCTAAAAGAGAAGATTAAAAAGAAATTCTAAATATCAACAAAGATAAATAGGGAAATTGCATTATACTTCAAGTCACCATGGACAATAGCATGGTAAAAACATTTAAATCACATTTATCAAATGACATAACACCTAAACCCATAGAGGGAAAATAATTAAGTTGCAAAAAGACATATTAAAATAGTAATCGGAGGATACCTTAATACTGCTCTCTCAGAGATAGATAAGACTAAAAATATATTCAAAAAGTGAAAAGAATGAACAAACTGTTTGACAGGTTAAATTTGTAGAATCTCCTGCATATAAATATTAAAGAATATAAAAATGAATAGCTACATAGGTGATATATTTTATATATATATATATATAATATGTAAACTATAAGTACATGTGTAGATATTTGTCTTTATCACCTTATATCCAGCATATATAAAAACAGACATTGCTACAATAAATATAAATATGAAAGACAGAAATCTTTAAAATGTCATTTATCACTTATGATACCAAAAAAACTTCACAGAAGCTAATACTGGAAACAGAAGCAGAAGATATAACTTCAAGTGGAGAATAGGAACAACAAAATAAATAATTAGTGAACTAAAGAATTTGTTACAAAAATTACAAATATATAAAAGAAAATAATTAACATGAGGCAGCATTGAAAACTACTGTAAATATAGTTAAGAGGACCCATAGGAAATACTTCATTTTTGAAAATACATATTAACAAAATGAAAAATGTTGATTACCTGATCAAAAAATCCTTCAAAGGAAAGTTCATTTTGAAGAAATTAGTTTTAATGCAAAATCTTATACCACAAATTGCAGAAAATTATGGGAGACTAGAAGAAAATTATACTTTTCACAACTATGACTAGGGAGAGAATTCAAAATGAAAAAAGTAAAAGTGATTTAAACAATAAAATAGATAATTATGAAAAAAATTTAAATCTCTTTCAAAAATAAAATTAAGAAAAAGTTAAGGAAAATTAAGAAAAGCTGTTACTTTAATTGCATCAAACATCTTTTGTAAACATCTGATATATAAGGAAGTGACACACATATATAAGTCCAACAACTATTTCCCCAATAGATAACTCTTCAATGATTATGAATAGTTTCCAAAGGGGAAAAAAAATCTTCTGATAAGATTCATATAAAACATTGCTCCAAATTTTTCAAATGGTTTGTTTACTGTTTTCACTTTTTGGTTATGTTATCTATCTATCATGTCATGTCATTTATCTGTCTCTGAGAAATTAACTTTAAAATCTCCTACAATTGCTATTTTATCTAAATCACTTTTGCAACTTGATTATTTTTCCTCTATGAGTTTGCATATTATGTCATTTGGCAAAAGTAATTTAATTAATTATACTGTGTTATAGTGATTTTAAGCATAATGACAATTTCCCTATTTATTTTGACATTGAGAATTTTCCTTTAAATATTTTCTGATAGAAACATTTCAACTCACTTTTTAGTTACCTCATATATGGTAAAATACACACATTTTCATTGTGTGTATATGCATATATTAATATGAATGAGGAAGGCATCAAATGGGGGTATTTACTTATCTATCTTTTCATTTTCTTTCTTTTGGTAGTGTTGGGTATGGTAGATTATTTGTACTTAAGGTTATGATTGTTAGGCTTTCATTTTCCTCCCTTTATTCCTTTGGTATGGATTTATATTTCCCAATCCCTCTTTTAAGACACAAGAAATTTGTGTCCCCATTACCAGTTTTCTTTAAACTAATTCAATCACAGTATTTCTCATGGGCTCTCTACTCTCATCTCACTCTTGTTTACCTGCTTTAAGTTGAGTTCCTTGAATTTAATTTGTTAGCCCCTCCTTGCTTGTATTTATTCATTTGTTTTAATTTCCTCTCTTTGATTTTTCCATCTCCTCAATCATACAAAAACTTTTAATTGTGTAGCATTCATTTGTTACATGCCTCTCTAAGAGTATTAATTTATTTCATCTCCTTCCCTATTTCTATCTTCATCAAGGCTTCTGAATTTTATTTTCCCATTCATGTAGCATATACTTAGATCTTCCTTATTTATCTTCTCTCTTGTCCTCATAAGGATAGAACGATTTAAAAAATTTATTTAAAACAGTGGTAAATGACTTGCCCAAGATCACACAGCCAGGCAATTATTAAGTGTCTGAGGTCGGATTTGAACTTAGGTCCTCCTGTCTCCAGGGCCATTGCTCTTATCTACTGTGCCACCTAGTTGCCCCCAACGAAAGAACTTTTGAAAGACAAACATTTTGCTCCTACTTTATCACATTTCTATATTAGTAGATTTAACCTGTGGATTTAACCTTTCTTTTTTTCTCTATCATATTCTTTTTGTTTGTTTGTTTTGTTTAGTGTGGTTTTGTGTAGCTATCTCCTGCTATAACAGTGTAGATCAATATGGAAACTCCCATCTCTGAAACTGAGCAACAACTCATCCTTTATTCAAGTCTTAGAGATTCTCTTTGGACACTGAGTAATTAAGTATGCTGTCAATGGTCATATAGCTGGTGTGTTTCATAAGACCTTTCCAACTCCAAAACCCAATCATATCTTCTCCATGGCCTTTAAAGGAAATACATGATATACATTTTTCCTGATTTAAAATTTTTATGGCATATTCATAGACTGATTAGATGTAATGATTCCTTGCCATTTCATAGCTGTATATAGTCTTGCTTCATAAGTAACCAGAAGTCATATAAATGGGCCTCACATTAGAGGTTGCATCGATGAAATGCTCTACTAAGATTATATATAGGTATTGTCTGCTTTTGTTCTCTGAAGCCATAAAAATAGCTTGCCTTAAGAAAGATTTTGATAAAAAATTTTTTAATATTGCTTCTCTCTAGGTGAGCCCTAGAACATTTAGAAAGAATGTTGAGTTGGCTAATCTAACATGAGGCAAGGTTATCAGAGAATTGATCAACCCTGAAATAGACTATTTCAACAAAGATACAGGACATAACACCTCTTTGAGTAAAGGAAATGCCTTATGGTATTTCTTTGACACTGGGAAATGTGTGATATAGTAGGAAAAATATTGGATTTGAAGTCAGAAAGATCTGGATTTGAAGTCAGAAGTTGAGGCACTTACTGGTTAAGCCACTGAACTTTTGTGACTGTTAGATCTCTCAGATTTCTCATCTACAAAAGGGAGATTTGTAGATGCTTTTGCAGACATTTATGAATTCATACTTTGAAAGACTGAGAATACTGCATAAAAGTAGACTATTGCTTCTATTATTAACATTCTAAGATTATTATCTATATTATCTGGACTGTACTATTAGATTGTAAGGTTCTTGATAATAGGAACTCTATTTTGGCTCTTTTTGTATACCCAATTTACACATATCATATTAGATGCATAATTACATAAGGTGCTAGTTCAGACTCAGGGTAAACATTTAGAGTTAGATGTTATGTTTTTAAAAATTATTTTTTAAACCAAATAGTGAGAAAAACTCTGTCTACTCATGTAAATCTGCATTATCTTTGCAATTTATAATCTTAGAGAGTTGTTCCAGGTCCCAAAGGGTTAAATGACTTGCCTAGAGTCATATTATTAGCATGTGTCAGAGTTGGGAATCTAAATCCACATCTTGCTCCTTGCTGATTCAGAGACAAACTCTCTCTTCATTCCACAACATTGTTTCTCAACTATCACCCCTGTGAAATATAAATATGTATCTATTTAAATGTATGTATGTGTGTATATGAATATATACATATATACATACATGCATACATATACATCTTGATATAGTAATCTTCAATTGAAATATCTTGATTCCAATATTTCCAGCTGAACTGAACATGCTTTCTTCTTTGGAGATGATTATTTTTGCTAGTGAAGTACTTGATTAGCTAAATCCTCTACCTGGCTCTTGTGATGAAAGAAAAGAAAATCAAGGCACAGAGAATTGAGGGGCTTAAAAGTCATCCAGCTGACTGAACAGAAATAGAAGAGGGTTTATTTGTTTGATTGTTTGTTTTTAAGCTCTTACCCCATTCAGTTTCAAACCAGTTGTTCCCTCAAATTATTTTTCGAAAGTTCTGATTTGTCTTTTTTTTATTTCATCATTCTCTGGAGGAATGTTTTCAAAAGAGCTCACAGATGTAACCTCTGATATTTTGTCATCTCCTTTGTACAAGTGGAGTTCTTAAGTAGCTGCAGGCAGTAGAACCCTTGGAACTGGAATTCCACAAGTAGATCTGAAAAATCAATCATTGTAACTAATTCAGTTACAAATCTACCTAGAAAGGTAGATTTCACCACCCTCACTTCCTAAATAAGGCCTTCTTCCTTATGACTATTTTTCCTCTTCTCTTTTCAGTCTAATTATCCAGTCTGTGGAAGACACTTTTTAGCAGAATGAAGAAATCAGAAGAGGTCACATTTACTTTTACAGCCTAGATGAAATCAATTTCTCTATAGATATTTTCCTTCCCAGAAATAGAAGTTCTTTTTGTTTTCTCCAAATCACAACTCTCTAGTAGAAGGAAGTAAATCCAGATTCTAGGCCACATTCATATCCTCTTTTTTGCCTGCAGAGTTCTAAGGAGTCCCCAAGGAATTCTCCTCTGGGTAGGAGTCCCTGTTTAATGAAGAGAAGATAACAGAGCAGGTCTGAGCAAGTTCCAAAAGTCAGAAAGAGGTGTGAATTTAGATGTGTACTCAGAAGTCTGAAGTTTACTCATACTAGTTCAGTTGACTCTACAAAGAAAAGTAACAAATGTGGAGACCTAGGTTTAAGGGTTTTGAAGAGCAAGGAGCTTAAATACAATTGAATAAAGAAGCTCTTCTGTTTTCCCCAAGTGTAGATAAAGTAGAAGTTTGCCTCTAAAACTTCTCTGTGCTGTTGCCTTGACATCCTGGCCCTAGAATGAGTGAACTTTTTCATTTTTATTTTTTCTTAAAGTTGCAGTGAAATCTGTTTGAGAATATGAAATTTTAACTTTCAAAAATATAAATCAAATAAAGATTTTTGAGGAGAACTATTGAAAACAGAGAGGGTGAGAAATAAATTGTTGTAGTATGGGAATTCATTGTCTAGATGGGGTCATGAAGAGAGATCTTGAAAATTTGGAATCCTGGATTTTAATCCCGTATTAGATATTTATGAGCAGCTTGAACCTAGACAACTCCATTTGGATGAGGGGTGGAGATTCTTCATTTGAATATTCCCTATACCTCAGTGAAAGGTCCATAGAACCTGAACTAAAGTGATTAGCATGTAAGTGCACAGAGATATAAAAGATGTTGTGGGGACTGAAGCAACATATGAAAAATAGTAGATGTGACAATGAAAGGGAGGAAGAGGACCTCAATACTTTAGGCAATGGGAATTTAGAAGATGGTGTAACCATTAACAAGAATTGGGACTTAAAAATTAATGAACAGAAAGGAATGAATGAAGAAGCATTTAGTATTTATCATGTATTGTGTTAAAAACGCAACTTTAGTGAGGAAGAAGATGAGTTCAGTTTTGGGCTATGTTGACCTTGGGTTTCCACTTGGGCATTCAGGAAGAATTTGCAGACAAGCCTGAGTTCAGATGAGAACTTGGGACTGAATTCTACCTCCATAGAACTGATAATTGAACTAATTGGAGAAGATGGTATCATAGAGAAGTTAAGACAGTCTGAGGCAGATCATTGGCAGAAATCAACTTTTAGACAAAAGTTCTTAACTTTGGGTATATGAACTGATTGTAAAAATACTTGCATTTCAATAAACTGATTGCCTTTCTGATTTTATATATATATACATATATATATATATGTATATATATATATATATATATACATACTTAAAAACTTTAATCTGAAAAGGAGTATATAGGCTTCCCCAGGATGCTAAAAGGGTCTGCAACCAACACACAAAAAGGTTAAGGAACTCTGACTTAGAGGGTGGAAGGAGGATGAATTCAGGAACAAGAATCTCACAGGCATAATAATTAATATGGGTAGGTAAGTGTAATGTTATTAAACTTTCATTAAAATATAGTGCTTCACGATATGTGGTACCTCATAAAAGTCTTTGGGCTTACTTTATCACCTCAGAAAACTGTAAGCATCTTAATATTTGGGGTGATTTAAAAATTTTTTTATATATACCATGTTAATATACCTAAAAGTGTGTTTGGCTTATAGTTGACACTTAATATGTTTAGGACAGCTAGGTTTACATTGGATAGAGTGCCTGGATTGTAGTCTAGAAGACTCATGTTCCTGAGTTCAAATTTGGCCTCAGATACTTACTAACTCTGTGAACGTAGGTAAATCACTTAACCCTGTTTGATTCAGCTTTCTTATTAGTTAAATAAGTTGAATGAAATGGCAAACTGATCTGGTATCTTTGTCAGGAAACCCCAATGGGGTAATGAAGAATCAGACATGACTGAAATGATTGAACAACACCGAATAAGGAAAAACAATGTTTATTGATTGACTGATTGCCATGAACATAAATGCTTATTAGACCGAATTGGGCTGAGATAATTACAATTCTTCAGTTGAATGGACCTCTTCTGAGTCCCTGTCTTTATAACCTCCCTTTTTTCCTTCTCTTCCTGTCTATTTGAGTGCAGACCAACTGAAGAGAATTGGTTGAAACAGAAATTTCAAACCCTGAAATCATATTTCAACCTTTAGCTTTGTCATCATGTTCTGGGCTTTCTATGTAACTTGTCCTCAGTGGTTGTTTAAGGATAGGTACCAGGATTAGAGCCCCAGAGCCAGCACTTTGGCTAAGCCCTGAGGAATAGAGTTAAAAGCAGCAAATTCAATATAGGATGCTGGGAATCTGCTGAGGATGAAGGATGTACCAAGGCTTGGCAAGTAAGACCATGAACCAAAGAAATTTACCTGGTCAGAAATTTCCTCTGGCACAACTGCAAACTTGGCAGAACTCTAATGATAAAACTAAGAAAACATTGTGGGTCTGGAAATTTCTTTTCAAAGATGATAATATACTTTAGAAGAGTTTAATTTCTCTATTATGTATCATCACGATCCCAACAGTGCTCATATCTATGTTTTCTAGTGCTGAAATCATAATTTCAGTGCTTGTACCTGTTCTTATATTCTATCATCATGGAGATCTCTGTGAAACAGTGGTGTGTGTGTGTTTGTGTGCATGTAGAGATATCTCTACTGTACATACATACATACATGTACTGATATTACATCCATAATACATGTACATATATTATATATGACTGTATAAGTAAATATACTTATGCATATATGTGTATATGCACAATCCTGCCTCTAAATCACAAGAGATTATTATTATATAATAAATTTGGGGAAACAAGTTAGACACTTGATAAAATTCAACATACATTTATATGGACTTATATAGCAAAAAAAGTGCTCAACTTGGAAACAAGAGAGACCAGAGTTCAAATCTTTCTTTGAGCAACCATAGACAAACCAAGTCTCTTAACCTCTTAAAATTTCTGTCTTCTCATTTTGTATAAAAGGGCTAATGAAAATAGCTGTATAGTATTTAATCTCTCAGTATTGTTGAAATTAATGAATATAGTAATATACATAATTCAGACAGGTCAATGATGTTAGTATAGTTTCTAACAATGAAAAATAAACAATGCCCTACACCTCAAGACATGTTTGTCTCTAAAACTTTTCTGTGTTGTTGTTTTGTCATCCTATCATCCTGACCTTAGAAAAAAATGAGTTGACAATGCTATTAACCTCTAGAAGAATTCTCACTTAACTAGGCAAACAGACATTACTATCTTCATACTAACTAATTGCAAAGGTCAATCTTTGAACCATCTTTGAACTAGATAAATCAAGATGAATCTCATGACCTATTATGTCCTATGAAATAGCCATAAAAAAGATCATATTGGGGATGGGGCTTCTCATCTGTTAACCTTCATCTCTTTTCTGCTCCTTTCAAGATTTTTTATACACTTCTCATCAAAATCTAACTGTGAATGTCTTTTTCCAGTTCAATGGAGACCTAACGGAATCAAATTGTGAGTAGAGCAAAATTCTTTATTTCTTATCATGAGTTTCATTTAACTATCTCCATGGGTGCTGCTGAAACCATAGTTGGAGGTTCATTCCCTTGTGTGCCTTTTAAATTGATAATAGTAAAACATTTGGTTGCATGCCCATAGACTAATCTCCTAATATTCTCTGGCCATCTCACAAATGCCCAGAATAGTTTTACATGGCAGTTGACCTGGTGAGAGAGAGTGGATGGTTTTTGATGAAAGCTGGTACCATTACTGGGGAAAAAATAACGGAAAGCATATGTTCTACTGATTTCTTGGTATGAAGGACAATGTTGCCCACTGTGGTGGAACTGTGGCCAACTGTGACTTGTAGTATGCCTATCTCTGGGTTCCATCAGATTGCAAATCATTTCACAGTATGCAAAAGATTGGAGAATAATACAGCCAGGGTTCCTAGAGAATATTTCCATACAAGAGGCCCCTATTTTTGACTTGGTGAGTTTTATTATCCATATGCTCTTCTTGGAGCTGACAGTGCATCAGCAGCTGTTTGGAGAATATTAGAATAGTTCAGTTTTTAAAAGGGAATCTGTTTATCCTCTTAAATTAACACTCTTTAATGAGGAACATGCTGACCTAGCTGGATTCCCCAAACTCTCCATTTCATTTACCAGTCTTACACATGCCTCACTTTTACTTCTTTTAAATTAAAAAAAAATGAATTTGACACACATTTTTAAAATGATAGTATCCTGTTATTGCCTTTGGGCTTGGAACATAATAATATGTGAAGATTTATCTTTGTTATACAAAGACAGAAACAGGGAAGTTAGCAAAGCATGTGAACCTCAGAACTATAACTAGAATTTTTAGTACTTTGGTCAAGTATCTCAGACCATGGAACCTCACTTGTAAGACTGGCAAATGTGTGAAAGAGAGACTGAAATGTTGCCATGAAACCATGGCTGTTAAGGTCTCTATAAGGGGCAATGTGGGTCAGGGTAGAGTGGTAATTTAATATTTAATCAATTATTTTTACAAATTAACTACTAAGTTCTATTGTTTAAACATTTTAGAAAGTGCTGCTAGGACCTTCAAAATTTAGTATCTGTTTTTTTGTCCTTTCAAGTCTATTTTTTTCATTTATTTATTTTTCCAACTACACGTTACAGTAGTTTTAACATTTTTTTTTGCATTTTCTCCTCTCACTCGCTTCCCTTCCCCTCCCCTGACAGAAAGCAATAGGTTTTATATCTAAAACCATGCTAAACATAGATCCATATTTATCATGTTGTGAAAGAAGAATCACATTCAAATGGAAGAAAAATTAGAGAGAAACATGACAAATTCATAAGACAGCTTTTTAAAAAATTGAAGTTATAAATTTTGGTCTGCATTTAAACTCCACATTCTTTCTCTAGACATGGATGATATTTTCCATCACATGTCTTTTAGCACTGTCTTTGATCACTGTACTGCAAAAATGATCACATCCATCATATTTGATCATCATCCCATATTGCTGTTAGTGTGCATAGTATTCTACTGGTTCTGTTCACTTCACTCAGCATTGGTTCGTGCAAGTCTTTCCTTCTACTCTGAAGTCCTGTCCCTCATGATTTCTTATAAAACAGTAGTGTTCCTTCACATTCTTATACCTTAATTTGTTCACCCATTCCCCAATTTATGGGAATCCCTTCAATTTCAAATTCTTTGCCACTACAAAAAAATACCAGAAATATTGTACTACATGTGTATTTTTTATCCTTTATCTTGATCTCTCCAGCATACAGACCCAGTAGTGCTGTTGCTGATCAAAGGGTATGCACAATTTTATTGCCCTTTGGGCATAATTCCAAATTAATCTACAGAAAGATCAGATCACAACTCCACCAACAACACAATAGTGTCCCAGTTCTCCCACATCCTTTCCAACATTGATCATTTTCCTTTTTAGTCATATTGGCCAATAAGATAGATATGAGGTGGTACCTTAAAATTGTTTTAATTTGCATTTTTCTTTTTTTAAGAAAGATTTTATTTATTTTGAGTTTTATAATTTCCCCCCATTCTTTCTTCCCTCTCCCTATCCCCTTCAGAAGGCATGTTTCCATGGTATAAATTGATCTCAGCTAAATTTGATAAGCGAGAAATCAAATCCTTAAGGAAGAAACATAAAGTATAAGAGACAGCAAAATTACCTAAGAAGATAATGGTTTTTTCCCCTAAACTGAAGGCAATAGTCTTTGGTCTTTGTTCAAACTCCACTATTATTTCTCTGGATACAGATAGTATTCTCCAATGCAGATAGTCCAAAATCGTCCCTAGTTATTGCACTGATGGAATAAGTAAGCCCATTAAGGTTGATCATCACCCCTATGTTGCTGTTAGGGTGTCCATTGTTTTTCTGGTTCTGCTCATCTTGCTCAGCATCAGTTCATACAAATCCTTCCAGGCTTCCCTGAATTCCCATCCCTCCTAGTTTCTAGTAGAACAATAGTGTTCCATGACATACATATACCACAGTTTAAGACATTCTCTAAATGAAGGACATTCACTTAATTTCCAATTCTTTGCCATCACAAACAGGGTTGCTATGAATATTTTTGTACAAGTGATATTCTTACCCTTTTTCATAATCTCTTCAGGGTATAGAACCAGTAATGGTATAACTGGATCAAAGGATATGCACATTTTTGTTGCCCTTTGGGCATAGTTCCAAATTGCTCTCCAGAAAGGTTGAATGAGTTCACAGTTCCAACAAAGTATTAGTGTCCCAGATTTCCCACATCACTTCCAACATTGACCATTGTCCTTTCTAGTCGAATTGGCCAGTCTGAAAGGTGTGAGGTGGTATCTCAAAGATGCTTTAATTTGCATTTTTCTAATAAGTAATGATTTAGAGCAATTTTTCATATGACTGTGGATCACTTTGATTTCCTCAGCTGTAAATTGCCTTTGCATATCCTTTGACCATTTGTCAATTGGGGAGTGGCTTTTTTTTTAAATTTGTCTCAGTTCTCTGTATATTTTAGAAATGAGTCCTTTGTCAGAAATACTAATTGTAAAAATTGTTTTCCAATTTACTTCATTTCTTGGTTACAGTGGTTTTGTCCGTGCAAAAGCTTTTTAATTTAATGTAATTAAAATCATCTAGTTTGTATTTAATGATGTTCTCCATCTCTTCCTTGATCATAAACTGCTTCCCTTTCCACAGATCTGACAGGTAAACTACTCCTTGATCTTCTAGTTTGCTTATAATATTGTTTTTATGTCTAGATCCTGTATCCATCTTGGTCTTATCTTGTTATAGGGTGTGAGGTTTTGGTCTAATCTAAGTTTCTTCCACACTAACTTCCAGTTTTCCCAACAGTTTTTATTGGAGACAGTTTTTATCCAAATAGTTGGACTCTTTGGGTTTATCAAACTACAGATTACTATAATCATTTCCTGCTATTGCACCTAATCGATTCCACTGATCCACCACTATTTCTTAGCCAATACTAGACAGTTTTATAATATAAATTATAATATAATTTTAGACTGACACTTTTTTCATTGAATCCCTGGAAATTATTGATTTCTTATTTCTCCATATAAATTTACTTAAAACTTTTTCTAACTTATTAAAGTAATTTTTTGGAATTTTGATTGGTAAGGCACTAAACAAATAGTTTAGTTTTGGTAGAATTGTCATTTTTATTATATTAGCTTGACCTATCCATGAGCAGTTGATGTTTGCCCAGGTATTTAAATCTGATTTTATTTGTATGAGAATTGTTTTGCAATTGTTTTCAAAAAGTTTTTGGTTCTGCCTTGGCAGGTAGACTCCTAGGTATTTAATATTGTCTGAGGTTACTTTGAATGGGATTTCTCTTTCTAGCTCTTTCTGCTGAATCTTGCTAGTCATATCTAGAAATTTTGAGGATTTATGAGGGTTTGCTTAATATTCTATGCTTTTGTTAAAGTTGCTAATCATTTCTAGTAGATTTTTAGATGATTTATTGGGATTCTGTAGGTATAGTATCATGTCATCTGCAAAGAGTGAGAGTTTTTTTTCTCTTCCTTCCTAATTCTAATTCCTTCAATTTATTTTTCTTCTCTTATTGCTGAAGCTGATATTTCTAATACAATATTGAATAGTAGTGGGGATAATGGGCATCCTTGTTTCACCCCTGATCTTATTGGGGATGCCTCTAACCTATCCCCATTGCATGTAATGTTCATTGATGATTCAGATAGATACTGCTTATTATTCTGAGGAACAATCCATTTATGCCTACACTCACTAGTGTTTTGGGTTTTTTTTGTAGTAATGGGTGCTGTATTTTGTCAAAAACTTTTTCAGTCTCTATTGATGTAATCGTATGATTTCTGATAGATTTGTTATTGATATAATTAATAAGAGTAACAGTTTTCCTAATATTGAACCAACCCTGCATTCTTGAGATAAATCCCACTTCATCATAATGTATTATCCTAGTGATAACTTGTTGTAATCATTTTGCTAAGATTTTATTTAAGATTTTTGCATCTATATTCATCAAGGAGATAGGTCTATAATTTCCTTTCTCTGTTTTAACTCTTCCTGGAGGGTCATAGCACCATATTGGGGTCATAGAAAGAGTTAGACAGAGTCCTGTCTTCACCCATTTTTCCAAAGCATTTACATAGAATTGGAACCAATTGTTCCTTAAATGTTTGATAGAATTCACTTGTAAATCCATGTGGCCCTGGAGATTTCTTCTTAGGGAGCTCAATAATGGCTTGTTGAATTTCTTTTTTCTGAGATAGGGTTATTTAGGTTTTTAATTGCCTCTTCATTTAATCTGGGCAACTTATATTTTTGTAAATATTGGTCCATTTCACTTAGATTTTCAAATTTATTGGCAGAGTTTGGCAAAATAATTCTGAATTATTACTTTAATTTCTTCCTCATTGGTGGTGAGTTCACCTTTTTTCATTTATGATATTAGCAATTTTCTTTTCTTCTTTCTTTTTTTTAATCCAATTGACCAGAGGTTTATCAGTTTTATTGTTTTTTTCATAAATCAGCTTTTGGTTTTATTTATTAGTTCAATAATTTTCTTGCTTTGATTTCATTAATTTCTCCTTTAATTTTTAGAATTATTAATTTGGTACTTAATTGGGGGGGGTTAATTTGGACTTTCCCTAACTTTTTTAGTTGTATATTGAGTTCATTGATTTCTTTTTTTTCTAATTTATTCATGTAAGCATTTAAAGATATAACATATCCCCTGACAGCCACCTTGAGTGTATATCATAGGTTTTGGTATATTGTTTCATTATTGTCATTATCTACAATGAAGTAATTAATTTTTTATATAATTTGTGGCTTGAACCACTCATTCTTTAAAATGAGGTTATTTATTTTCCAATTTGTTCTGGGTATATATCTCCCTGACCCAATATTGCATATGATTTTATGATCTGCAGAATGCAGATTGCATTATGATCTGAGACAGATGTATTCACTATTTCTGCCTTTCTACAATTGATCATTAGGTTTTTAGGCCCTAGTACATGGTCAATTTTTGTGTAAGTGCCATGTATTGCAAGAAAAATACTATATTCCTTTCTCTCCCTATACAATTTCCTCCATAGGTCTATCATACCTAGGTTTTCTACCAATCTATTTACCTCCTTAACTTGTTGCTTGTTTATTTTAACATTAGATTTATCAAAATCTGAGAGAGGGAGGCTGAGTTCTCCCACTAGTAGAGTTTTGCTGTCTATGTCTTCCTGTAGCTCTTTCAACTTCTCCTCTAAGACTTTGGATGCTATACCATTGGGTGCATACATATTTATTTTTGAAGTTACTTTATTGTTTATGGTACCTTTTAAAAGGATATAGTTTGCTTCCTTATCACTTTTAATGCTATCTATTTTTACAACTGCTTTGTCTGAGATAAGGATTGCTACCCCTGCTTTTTCACTTCAGCTGAATCAAAATCTATTTTGCTCCAACCTTTTACCTTTACTCTATGTATCTCTCTGTTTCCAATGAGTTTCTTGTACAGCATATTATAGGATTCTGTTTTTTAATCCACTCTGCTATTCACTTATGTTTTAAGGGAGAGATCATCCCATTCACATTCAAAGTCATAATTACTAACTCTTTATTGCGCTCCCTGCTATATTCCTTCTGTTTGTATTTTTCCCTCTTTAACCCCATTATCCATATTCCCCAGTGTTTTGTTTCTGAATACCACCAGGTTCATTGTGTTTGACCCTTATATCCAACCCACTCCCCTTTCTTTCCCCTTTCCCTTTGCCCCTTCTTCCTTCCCTTCCTTCTGTTAGTTCCCCTCTTTCTCCCCCTTTTAAAGCTTGAAAGGTAAGATAAGTTTCTTAACAATTGAGTGTATCTACACTAACTTTAAGCCAAGTCTGATGAAATGAAGATTCAGGTGGTTCTCCCCTCCTCCCTTCTTCCCCTCAATTACAATAGTTATTTTGTACCTCTTGATATACTGAGATTTACCCCTTTCAGCCTCCTCTATACTCCCATTTCCTTAATGTCCCCCTTTTTAAGGAAGTATTGTTTTTAAATCATTCTATCTGAGTCACAGAAATGTTGAGTCCATCACTTCTGGCTAAGCATATTCTTTCTAATAGAGTTACAATTCTCAAGATTTATGACTCATTCTCCAGAGTGAATATATAGCCAGTTTCATCTTTTTGGATAGCAGTTTTTTGCTTTACCCTTTTTTATCTTTTCATGTGTCTCTTGAGCCTCCTGTTTGATGTCCAAATTTTTTATTTAGCTCTGGTCTTTTCATCAGGAAATAGTGGAAGTCGCCCATTCCTTTAAATGTCCTTCTTTTACCCTGGAAGAGAAGGATCAGCTTTGCTGGATAGTGGATTCTTGGCTGTATTCCAAGCTCCCTTGCTCTTTGGAATATCTCATTCCAGGCCCTTTGATCCCTTAATGTTGATGGGGCCAGGTCCTGTGCAATTCTCACTGTGGTTCTTTTGTATTTATTTTTTTTCTTTCTGGCTGCTTGAAGGATTTTTTCTGATAGTTCTGGAATTTGGCCACAGTATTCCTTGGGATTTTCATTTTAGGATATCTTTCTTGAGGGGATTCATGTATTCTTTCAATAATTATTTCACCCTCTGGTTCCATGATATCAGGACAATTTTCCATCACTAAATCCTGCAATATTAATTTCAGGCTTTTTTTCTCTTCAATATTTTCAGGAAGGCCTATAATACTCAGGGTGTCCCTTCTTGATCTATTCTCGCCATCAGTGGTTTTGCTGATGAGGTATTTTATGTTTTCTTCTATTTTTTTGATCTTTTGGTTTTGTTTAATAGAATCTTGTTGTCTCATGAAGTCATTAGTTTCCACCAAATCCATTCTTTTTTTTTAGAGAAGAATTTTCTTCTTTTACTTTTTGAAACTTCTTTTCCAGTTGGTCAGTTCTATTTTTAAAGTTTTCTATTTGCCCAAGTGTAGTTTTGAGAGAATCATTTTCTTTTTGCATTTGCCCAATTGAAGATCTGAGAAAGTTGTTCTCATTTTGTATTTGTCCAATTGTATTTTCCAAGGATTTGTTTTCTTGTTGCAAGGTGCTAATTTTCTCTTGAGTTTCTTTTCTCAGTTTTTCCAATTTATTTTTAAACTCTTTCCTGCTTTCTTCAAGGAAGTCTTTCTGGGCTGGAGACCAATTCATATTGTCCTCAGAAGTGCTAGATCTCTCTGGGTTACAATCTATTTCTTCTAAGTATTCTCCATGGGCCCCCCTTTTCTATGGCCTTTCTTCATAGTTTTAGGATCTTGTTTGGCAGGAAGGTGGGGCCTGGCTCTCAGTTGCTTTTGAAGATCCCAGAGGCTTTGTTCACTTGGCTTAGTAATCCCAAGGGCTGACAAGTAGGGAACACTGGTTACTTTTTCTGGAGTGTTTGGGGCCCTCAGCAGCAGAGTCTGAGTTTACCTTGAACAGTGTGCTGAGCCCTGGGGGAGGGAGTTAATCTCTTTCCCTTGAGTGCAATCTGTTGCCCACCATTAGCCTGAGGGGGTGGGGTCTTGTTTATTGTTTGTTCTGGGCAAAGGGCTCTGCTGAAAGTAGGAGCTCAGGTCCCTGGCCCAACTGCTTTTCTCCAGGCATACTCTGAAACTCTGTGCTGGAACTCAGTCTACAGTAGCTCCTCTCCCCTTGGCCAAAGACTCCACAGCTAAATTTGGACTCGCCACCCACCAAAGTCTCTATAGCTGAGCCTGATCTTCTGGCTTTTCCCCAGCTGCTGTCCCTACACTGACCCTCTGCTCTTGTCTCCAGGTTCACTCATGGTACCTTGAGACAGACCTTCTTAGTAGGTATTCTCCCAGTTTCTCTTTCTGGGCTTTGTTGATTGAATTTCTGCTAAGAGGTTTCTTTCATGTTGTTTTTGAGGGGAGAGAGGAGCACTTAACACAGTGCATGTCTTCTCTCTGCCAGCTTGGCTGGAAGAACCAATCTGCTTTTTTCTAATCAATAATGATTCTAAGAATTGTCTTTTCATATCCTTTGACCATTTATCAATTGGAGAATGACTTGTATTTTTA
Organism: Macrotis lagotis; assembly: GCF_037893015.1. Classification (NCBI taxonomy): domain Eukaryota; kingdom Metazoa; phylum Chordata; class Mammalia; order Peramelemorphia; family Peramelidae; genus Macrotis; species Macrotis lagotis. The sequence continues at coordinate 172,005,048 of NC_133662.1, read as the reverse complement.
TAAATTTGTCTCAGTTCTCTATATATTTTAGAAATGAATCCTTTGTTAGAAATACAAGTTATATTTTCCAGCTTACTCAAAATTTAGTATCTTGAGGAAAAACTCCATTTACTCTGCTATAGTTCCAGTTTTGACTAGCCCTACAGACACACACACACACACACACACACACACACACACACATACACATACACACACACATATATATATATATATATATATATATATATACATATATATATGGAAAAAAATTTTCTAAACTACATGTCTACAAGAAATGTGGGTCTTAAATATATACTTTGAACCCCTTAGTATTTTCTCGTTCTATAATTTATCTTATATGTGTTTTCCCTTATTTGTGTACATGTTACATTTTCCCAATAGAACGTAAGTTCCTTTAGGGAAGGATCATATTTCTAGAATCTGAAGGGAATTTAGGGTTCTTCTAATACTCTATCAATATTCTCCCTCTACATTTTATATATATGAGGGAACTAAGGTCAACAATCATTAATTCTTGCCTAACCCCCTCATCTTTAGAACAGCTAAAAGTTCCTTCCATGTTCAATTGCTTAATATCTAGATTGTCATTTTATATTAGCACTTAATATATGGATTAGCACTTTATAAATTGAAGTATTCTCAATGGTAGAAACATGAATAGAAGACAAAATGTTATTTTTCCTGGAGTAGTTGATGTCCAAGCTAAAAAATTGAGCTTCTAGAGGTGGAGTAAAGTCAGAGACTTTCTAAGTTCTCCCTCAAACCATTCAAATTACATTTAAATAATGACTCTATCCAATTTTTAGACTGGCAGAACCCAAAAAAGACTGAGTGAAACAATTTGCCAGCCCAAGACAACTTGGAAGACTGGTGGGAAGAGTCTGTTGCACTGGGTGAAAAAGGAGCACAGAGTCACAGGGGCCCAGCCATCAGGAAACAGGAAGCTGGACAACTGGGTCAGTGGCAGTGATGGTGTTTACAGACCTCTTAGCCCAGGGATTGTCAGGGAAAACTTGGAAGGTCAATAGAAAACCTCTGCCACACCAGAGTTAGAGAAATGAGCACAACCCTAGATAGGCCTTGAGAGCCATTGAATCAGCAGGGGCAACTGCTTCCAGTACTCTTGGCCTAGGGACAGGAAGGGAGTCAGAAGGAGATTACAGGGGTTTCTTTTCTGTCACTGAGGCAGGACTCCTTGCTTTGCCCATACTCAGATCTGGGTTGCAGACTGGGCCCCCAATCCCAGGAAAAGAAAGAGCAAAAGTGCAACAGAACTAACTGCCCAGCTTAGCAGGGACCCTCCTCACAGTTCTAAGGAAAAATGGAGTGCTTGTGGTTATCCACAGACAAGAGAACAGGCAAGGAGAATAGTCATCATGTCTCATAAGTCCTTGGAAGAATTTAAAACCCTGGAAGTATCTTTGAAAACAGCTGGAGGGGTGGATGGGTGGTGCAGTAGATAAAGTGCTGGCCCTGTAGTCAGGAGTACTTGGGTTCAAATCCAGTCTCAGACACTTAATAATTACCTAGCTGTGTGGCCTTAAGCCACTTAACCCCATTTGCTTTGCAAAAAACCTAAAAAGAATTTGGAAAAACCTTTAAAAACTCATAACAGTGTGTTCTCTATCCTGAAAGCAGATTCTCACCTTAACAAAGAGTTAAAATTAAATCAGAGGTTGGGGAAATGAACAAGCATTTGAAGAAAAAAAATCCAACTTTAGACACTTAGTAGGGTCCTATGGAAGATCAAACAATACACTGAGAAGAAGATAGCAAAGTCAAAGCTCAGGCTATGGAAGAATGCAAAAAGGAATTTGAAAATCTAGTAAGAGAGGTAGAGTAAAAAACTGGAAGAGAAATGAAAGGCATGAATGAAAATTGAACCAGCAGCTTGATGCAGGAAAAAAACCAAAAAATACTGAAGAAAAGACCATATTAAGAAGCAGACTGATCCAAAAAGAGATCCAAAAATTCAATGAGGAGAGGAATGCCTTAAAAACAAAATTAATCAAATAGAAAAGAAGATAGAAAAGCTCATTAAAGAAAATAATTTCTTAAAACATAGGATGGAGCAAGGGGAAGCTGGAGAGAAATCATGAAAGAATGAAAAACTAGAAGAAAATGTAATATATCTCACTAGAAAAACAACTGACCTGGAAAACAAATCCCAGAAAGATAATTTAAAAATTATTGGACTACCTGAAAGTCAAAACCAAAAGAAGAGTGTAGATGTTATTTTTCAAGAAATTATACAGGGCGGAACCAAGATGGCAACAGGAGAAGAGTCTCTCTTAGGTCCTTTCTCTCAAAACTTATAAAATAAGGACTCTAACTAAATTTTCGAGAGAAAGAACCCACAGAAAGATCTGGTGAGGCAGTTCTCCAGCCCAAGGTAACCTGGAAAATAGTGAAAAGGCTCAGCTCCATGGGGTTAGAGGGGTGGTCTGCCAGAGTGAAGGAACTTCAGCCTCCCAGAGGCAGCCCCAGGGTGTTGGGAGACTTGGCTCACAGGCAGCAGGGGCAGTTTCCCGACCTACACTCGAGGAGCACTGGGCACAACTTGCAGGATCAGCAGGAGTACCTCTGCCAGAGTGAGCACGTGAAGCCCAGCCCTCAGGGCACTCAGTGAGCAATGTGGCCAAGGCAGCCCAGATCCAGGAACCGAAACCAGGCAGAGCAGGTAAGAAAGAGCCCCCAGGCAACTCAGCCTTGAGTACTTAGTCTAGGTAGGGGAGTAGAGAGAGACTTTCAAGGTCTGTCCTCTGTCCCTGGAACAGGATTCTGAAGCTCTTACCACATTTAGATCCTGATCGCAGTCTAGGCCCCCCATAGAACAGCAGCCCCCCCCACCTCAGCCCTGTGGCAGAGGGGTGCCTTTGTGATCCTTCACAAACCAGGAGGGAGGACAGAGCTTCACACACACTGATATCCTTGTGGGGAGGTGTCCCAATAATACTCAAAAGCTCAGGAAGCACCCCAAAACCAAGCATAGGCTGGAGAAATGAGTAAACAGAGACAAAAAGAGGGACACCATTTAGAAATACTTTGTCTATAATCCCAAGAAGTATCAAAATACTCAGTCAGAAGATGAGAAAGTCCAAGCTCCTGCATCTAAAGACTCCAAGAAAAATGGAAATTGGGTTCAGGCTATGACAGAGCTCAAAAAATATTTTGAAAATCAAGTGAGGGAGATAGAAGAAAAATTGGGAGAAAAGAAATGAGAGAGATGCAGGAAAAAATGAAAAAGAAGCCAGCAGCTTAGTCAAGGAGATCCAAAAAAATGCTGTAGAAAATAAGTATGTTAAAAACCAGCTTAGGTCAAATGGATAAAACAGTTCAAAAAGTTATTGAGAAGAATGCTTTAAAAAAGCAGAATTGGCCAGATGGAAAAAGAGATAAGAAAGCTTTCTAAGGAAAACAAATCCTTCAGATCTAGAATGGAGCTGAAAGAAGCTGCTGATCTTATGAGAAGTCAGGACACAATACTTCAGAACCAAAAGAATGAAATATTAGAAGAAAATGTGAAACATCTCACTGAAAAAACAACTGATATGGAAAACAGATTCAGGAAAAATAATTTAAAAATTATTGGGATGGGGTGGCTAGGTGGTGTAGTGGATAAAGCACCAGCCCTGGAGTCAGGAGTACCTGGGTTCAAATCTGGTCTCAGACACTTAATGATTACCTAGCTGTGTGGCCTTGGGCAAGCTACTTAACCCCATTTGCCTTGCAAAAACCTAAAAAAAATTATTGGGATACCTGAAAGTCATGATCAAGAAAAGAGCCTTGACATCATTTTTAAAGAATTCCTACAGGAAAATTGCCCAGATATCCTAGAAGTAGAGGGCATAATAGAAATTGAGAGAATCCACCCATCTCCGCTGGAAAGAGATCCAAAGAAAAACAACCCATAGGAATATTATAGCCAAGTTCCAGAACTCCCAAGTCAAAGAGAAAATATTACAAGCAGCTAGAAGGACACAATTCAAATATCATGGAATTGCAGTCAGGATCACACAGGACTTAGCAGCAACTACATTAAAGGCTTGTAGGGCTTGGAATATAATATTCTGAAAGACGAAAGAGCTCAGAATGCAACTGAGAATCAACTACCCAGAAAAACTGAACATCTTCATCCAGGGAAAAAGATGAACTTTCAATGAACCAGGGGAATTTCAATTGTTCCTATTGGAATGGCCAGAGCTGAACAGAAAGTTTGATCTTCAGGTACAGGACTCAGGGAAAGCACAGAGAATGGAGGAGAAGGGTAAAATATGAGGGAATGAATGATGATGAACTACAGGTATTCCAGAATAGGAAAATGATACTGATAATACTCATAGGAAAGCTCTCATTTAATAGAGCAGGTAGAAGGAGCTTTTATGGATGAAGTGCAGGAGAGAGCTGAGTTTGAAGATATAATATATTGTAAAAAAATGGAGTCAATGGCTAAAAGGGAAATGTAACGTGAGCAAGAGAAAGGAGAGGTGAATAGGCTAAGATATTTCATATAATAAGATTTTTTTTTATTACAATGAGCTATTGATGATATGGAAGGGGGTAATGAGGGAACCTTCACTCTCATTAGAGGTGACTCAGAGAGGAAACAGCATATATACTCAATAGGGTATAGACATCTAGAATAAGAAGGAGAGAATTGGAGGGGGGGATGTGAGTGATAGAGGAGAGGGTGGACCATGGGGGAACAGTGGTCAGATATAAGACATTTTCTTTTTTACTTCTTGCAAGGGTCTGGGAGTGGATGGTCTGTCTGGGATCACAGGGCCGGATGGTTACTGGGCCTTAGGGGGGTGGTAGGTGGACTTGGGGCCTCTTGGCCCCAGGGCTGGTGATTAGTCTGCTGTGCCTACAACAGCTACTCTACAACACATTAAGAAGAGGGACAGAGTGAAAGGAGAGAGAAAATATAATGTATGGTAGTGGGGAAGTATGAATGAAGGGAATGGCAATCAGCAATGGCAATAGTGGAAAATTATGGAAGTAGCTTTTGTGATGAACTTATCCTAAAGAATGTGATCTACCCATGACAGAGCTGGTGGTGTTGGAACACAGACTGAAGCAATTTATATTATTATTATTATTATTATTATTATTATTATTATTATTATTGTTGTTGTTGTTATTATTTTGGCGGGTTGCAGGGCTGATGGGGTTGGGTACCTTGCTCAGGGTCACGCAGTTGGGTGATTGTTGGGTGTCTGAGGCTGGATTTGGACCTGGGTGCTCCTGACTCTGGGGCTGGTGCTCTATCCATTGTGCAACCTGGCTGCCCCTACTATTATTATTATTATTATTATATTATTATCATTTTGTTTTGTTTTGTTTTGTTTTTGGCAGGGAAGTGGGCCTGGGGTGGCTTGCCTAGGGTCGCACAGCTGGGTGATTGTTGGTTGTCTAGGGCCAGATTTGGGCTCAGGTGCTCCTGACTCCAGGGCCAGTGCTCCATCCAATGTGCCACTTAGCTGCCCCTATTATTATGATTATGATTATGATTATGATTATTTAAAATTTTTCCTCTTTCCTTTACTTTATTTCTCTTGAGGGTCTATTTTTTTTGGGGAAGGGGATATTATGTTTACTCTTAAACAAGAATATTTTAATAATGTATAAAAAACATCATTTGTACAAAAATAAAATAAATATAAATAAAAATATATTATTAAATAAAAGAAATTATCTGGGAAACCTGCCCTGATATCCTAGAAGCAGAAGGTAAAAAGAGAAGTTGCCAGAATCCATTGATCACTTTCTAAACAAGATAGCCAAACAAAAACTCCTAGGAATATTATAGCCAAATTTCAGAACTCCTATGTCAAGGAGAAAATATCGCAAGCAGCCAGACAGAAACAATTCAAATATTGTGGAACCACAGTCAAGATAACACAAGATTTAGTAGATTCCACATTAAGGGATTATAGGGTTTGGAATATGATATTCTAGAAGGCAAAAGAGCTTGCATTACAACCAAGAATCAACCACCCAACAAAACTGAACATTTTTCTTTCAGTTGAAAAGATAAACATTCAATGAAATAGGGGACTTTCAAACTTTATTGATGGAATGACTAGAGATAAAAGAAAACTTGATCTTCAAATACAAGTCTCAAGGGAAACATATAAAGGTAAACAGGAAAGGTAAATCATAAGAGACTTAATGATGTTGAACTTCTTATATTCCTGCATGGGAAGATGATACAGATAACTCATAAACTTTCTCATTATTAGGACAGTTAGAAGAAACATATATAGACAAGGCACAGGTGGGAATTGGCTAATAGGGGGGAGAAAAATGTACTGGGAGAAAGGGAAAGAAAGGGTAGAATGGGTTATTTCACATAAAAGAGCCAAGAAAAAGCTTTTGCAGTGAAGTGGAAGAGGGAGGAGGTGAGGGGAACGAGTGAGCCTTACTCTCATCAGAATTGGTTCAGAGAGGGGAATAGCCAAAACAATCAATTGGGTATAGAAATCTATCTTACCCTAGAGGAAAGTAGAGATGAAGGGGATGGGAGAAAGGGGGCTGGGGGGGTAGGTGATAGAAGAGAGGGAAGATTGTGGGATGGGATAGTCAGATGCAAAACACTTTTGAGGAAGGAATGGGTGAAAGGAGAGGAGAGAAGGAATAGAATAAATGGAAGTGTGGGTGGAGAAAACAGGATGAAGGGACATACAGTTAGCAATAGCAACTGTGGGGAAAATATTGAAATAAGTTTCTCTGACAAAGACTTCATTTCTCAAACACAGAGAACTGAGTAAAATTTATTTTAAAAACTGGATCTATTCCCCAATCGATCAAGGAAAATGAATAGTTTTCAGATGAGGATATCAATGCTATCTATTTAAATCATTTTATTTAAAATGTCCTAACTCCCTATTGACAGGAGAAATGCAAACTGGAATATTTCTGGAGTACTACTAGTAGTAGGACGGAAAAGTAGGATGACAAGTGTTGGAGGAGATATAGGAAGCATGAGACATTAATGTACCGTTGGAAGAAATGTGACAAGATTAGCAATTCAGTAGAGCAGTTTGGAACTATGTCCAATGGGCAATAAAATCATGCCTTCTCTTTGACATTGCAATGTCCCTACCAGGTGAGATGAAAAACAGGAAGGAAAAGGACCTATGGATATAAGAATGTAACAGCTCTTTTCTGGTGGCAGGGAACTGGAAATTGCAGGGATGTCCATCAGCTGGGGAATGATTCAACAAATTATGGCATGTGATTAAGATGAAATGCTACTTTATTATTAGAAATGATGAACAAGATGCTCTCAGTAAAAAATTTGCATGAACAGATGCAATGGAAAATGTACTATATACAAAATAACAGCAATGCTGTAGGATGATCAGCTGTGAATGACTAAATTTTCTCAACAATACTGTGACCCAAGAGAACACTGAAGGACTTGTGATAAAGAATACTATCAATCCCAATGATAGAGTTGATGCTGCTGAATACAGACTGAAGTGGATGTGTGTGTGTGTGTGTGTGTGTGTGTGTGTGTGTGTGTGTGTGTATTCTCAAGACTTCTTTTGTTGTGGAGTATGTTTACTTTTACAACATAACTAGTATGGTAATATTTTTCATGATTACACATTTTGAATCTATATAAAATGACTTATTTTCTTAATGAAGGGGGATTGGGGTGGAAAGAAGAGAGAATTCGGAACTTGAGGTTTTAAAAATGAATGTTGAAACTTGTTTTTGCATGTAACCAGGGGAAAAAAATAAAATACAGTTTTTTTAAAAAAAATTGGGATTCCCCATTTGAATCAGCAATTCCAATTCTAACCTATATCCATAAGAAATATAAAAAATGGGAAAAGTCTCACAGATTCCAAAATACTAGTAGCAGCTGTTTTTTTTTTTGTGTGTGTGTGTGTGGCAAAGAATTGGTTGAAGGGATGCCCATCAATTGGCGAATGCTTGAACAAGTTAGGTATTTGTATATTATGAAATACTATTCTTCTATAAGAAACCATAAATGTGTGGGACTCTAGACAAGTATGGAATGAATACAGGATCTGATACTGAACAAAGGGAGTAGAACCAAGAGAACATTGTACACATTAACAACATTGTGAGATGATTAACCTTGATGTATGCAGCTCCTCTCAGCAGTTCAGAGAGCTAGGACAATCCTATCAGATCAGCTATGGACAATGCTATCCTCATCCAGAGGAAGAAAAGCAAAACTAAACAAAACAAAAAAAAAACCCTTCATAATCTGAAGAACACTACATTCACTTAAAAAAATATCTTTTATACATTTCTTTCCTTTAATCCTAGTTCTTCAAACTGAAAATGACTAATCTTTAAACATGTTTAATACAAATGTGTATGTACAATATTAATGACTGCTGCTGAGGGGAAGGGGGTGGGAAGGAAAGGTGGAAGGAAATTTTGTAGCATATATATATATCTGGATGAATGTTGGAAAACTTTCGTAACATGTATTTGGAAAAAGTAAAATATCAATAAAAAACTGGGCTTCTAAATTCCTACAATAATACACACAAAACAAATTTACATAATAATGCAATACATAATATATTCATACAATGATAATTTATGTAATGATACATACAATAATGAATGAATTTTTAACTATCACTTACGCAGTTTTTTAAAACACTTTACAAATATACCTATTGATCCTCACAACAACTTAATGAATTATGTGCTCATTTTAATAATCAGAGAAATTGAGGCAAGCAGAATTTTATAGCTAGTGTCTGAAACAGTATTTGAATTCAATTATTCCTGACTACAGATATAGTTTGTCATCCTTTGTACCACATAGCTTTTCTTTTTTAAAGCATAAAATAATATAATTGAAAAGTCGGGTTTAGTAATTCTTTTTAGCTTTGCCCTTTTTTTACTCTCCCAAATAATATTGAAATTAGTGAGAATTTAACAGCTCAAACTGTGAATAAACAAACTTGGGAGAACCTTGTATTGATGTCTAGATTGGGTTTAAGGTTGATTTTGACCCCATTTTCTTCTCTAAAAAGACCCTTGTGAGTAGAGTTTGAGAATTCAGAAGACTGATGAGTAAAGACACCAGCATTTTTAGCACCTGAACATGACCCAAATCACAAACCAACTCTAAACTGTTTTTCAAAGGTGAAAAAATCTTCCCCTTCACAAAGAAATGAGAATATAAAAAGGAACAGGAAGGAATATGCACAGAATATTAATTGCTCCTTAAACACATCAGATTTTGTCTGTTATCAACAGGTATGTCTAAACCTGTATCAATGTATATGCATGCATGTTGATATCTATATGCACATACACATATCTACACGAATCTGTATATACATTCATGTGTATAGCCAAAGATATATGCATGCACATATATACATATCAGAAATATATTTTGAAATGCACAAATCATAGACAATATGAAATTTAAGTTAAAAACTAAAGAATTCTTTTAAAAATACTCCTCATTTTAGCAAACCAGATATTTATAATTTTACTTATCCCTGTATTTCATGTTCTCAGACTTTAAACTTTTCCTTTTGCAAAGATAAGTGGGTCAGCTTTTCAGAGACTGCAAGGCAGTCAAGTTGATCTGCTGAATCTGCTCGATTAGGTCAACCTGAAACACTGGGAGAAGAGGACTAAATCACAATGAAATGATTTGGAACCAAGTATTATTTCACTTCTGGATCATATTGACATCTGTTGTAACATGCTATTAAAATCCCACATGGCACATGGAATAATACTGGGGAGGAGCAATTCTATGAAATGCAAACCTTTTAGATTTTGGTCACGGTTGGGCAGCATTTAAAATGAACCATCTGAAGTTCTATCCCTAGGAAAAAAAAGCATAAATCTATCAGAACGCTGCAGACAACGTGATTCGTTCTTAATTTGATGGTTTCCTTCATCATAGTATATTAAGTTTATTCCCCTTCACAGTTGTCATGTTTAAAAGTGTTTGTTTAATGTGTTTAACATATGTCCACTATTATGTACATCTCAAGTATAACATGATTGGATATAGACAGTCTTTCCTTTTATTTCTGGAATCTGTTGTATCAACATTGACAAAAACATATCATTGAATAGTGAGTGTGTGTGTGTGTGTGTGTGTGTGTGTGTGTATGTTGTAATCATTGCACTACCAAATAAACTTCTAATTATCTAGGGATTGCAAAGATGATCAACAAGGACTACTCAGATCATTTGCTTTTTTCATCTCTTGTTCCCTGGCTATCTTTTGGATATTTAAATTCTCATTAACAATAATCACAAGAATAAGCACTGTTTCATAGGTCCAATGGCTTTAAAGAAACCAGAATGGATCTAATTGGAATCAGGACATACTAATAGCATCATAGCATTCATAGAACATATCATACCCTGGTGCTCTTTTGGCTTTGAAACATTTATTTAAGTAATTTAAGGTTTAAAATTAAGGTTTAAAGAGTATTCTTCTCACAACAATCCTTTTTTTTTTAGATTTTTTTGCAAGGCAAACGGGGTTAAGTGGCTTGCTCAAGGCCACACAGTTAGGTAATTATTAAGTGTCTGAGACCAGATTTGAACCCCGGTACTCCTGACTCCAGGGCCGGTGTTTTATCCACTAGCAGCACCTAGCCACCCTACAGCAATCCTTTTTAAAGTGCATGAAAAAACTGAGTTCAGAGAGATTGACTTGCCTGTATTTACATTGCTAGTAACTAGCAGAGTCAATATTCAAACCCAAGGCTTCTGACTCCACAATAATGTAAGGCAGCACATTCTGGCTTCCTTTTCTATCCTTTTTTGGATTCATTTTCATAGGAAATTTTGGCTATTTGGTGACTCTAAGTATTTGTCACTGGCAGACGCTAATCAATCCGTGGACCTAGATGATGGAGTGGGAGCTGATATTGATGAACTTGGGTCAAACCAATACAAAATTTCTGGACCAAACAGAATTTTATTGGACTTAAGATTAAAAAAAAAACAGTTGACAGCAGACAGTAAGTGTAGAATCAAAGAAAATCAAATATATTTCAGTAAATTTGTTAGTTTTTATTTAATGATTTGGGTAAGTGTAGGAAGAAATAGCTAAAATTATTGGCTAAATTGGGTTGGGAATTATATGCATACTTACCTGTTAAAATTACCTGGGCTACTAAAGTCTCCCATCACCACAGATAATTGAGAGGCAGTTTAATCACTTTTATAGAGCATAAATGTGTGATATACAGTATGGCTTCACTTACTTGACTGGCCTTAGAGGAAGGTAAGAGGCAAGCTGCCTTAATGAGAAGTCTGAGTTAATCCATATTTTTTAGAGAATGCAATTTTATTACTCTACTATATACTGAACACTTGAGGGAGAGTTTTTTTTAAGGTTTTAAGTTTGTAAGCATTTAAACAAATAGATGAAAAATAATTTGTGACAAGCACTCCTAGAATTCTAATACAAAGGTAGTTGCCTAAGTAGTGCATGAGAAAAAAAATAAGCTCCTTGACCTTATCCCTTTTTCCTAGTTTATATTACTCATCCTCTTAATATACTAGTCACCATCTTAATTTGCTATCTTTTTTCTTTTGCCATAAAGAGTGTGAAAAAAAACTTAAACAAAGCAAAAATTTCCCAGATCTTGCTAAGAGAAATTTCAATTAATGTTGATCTTAATTCATTGAGAAAACTCCACCATGAGGCCTCTCTCTTCCACTCAGTCCTTACAAAGGTCCTAGCCAATTTCATTCTCTTTCAGGGTTTTCCTTTTTGATTCTCATGAAAGATCACCATTATCATTATTATCATCATCATCCCAAATTCACCTTAAAAGCTTTTGGCCTAGGGTTCAATTTAGAATCAGATGACCTAGGCTTGAATCCTGGGTCTATCTCTTACTATGGTGACCTTGAGTGGATTATTTGACTTTTTTTTGTTCCTCAGTTTTCTCATCTATGAAATGAGAGGAACTGAACAAGATGATCTCTAATTCTTCTTCTGGTTCAAATCTAAAGTCCTAGGTTTATATAACTTGTGTTGTGTACACATTTGGTAGTCTAGTAAAACCTATGAACACTTTCTCAAAATAATATTTTAAATGAATAAAATCAAATACCTAGAATTGAATAGGGAGTCAATTGCACTGAAATAAAGATTTATTTTTCTCATCCAAATTATTGAACCCCTTGAAGTCTTTCCATGGGCTAGTTCCTTGGGGTTTTGTGTCCCCCAGATTCTTAATCTCTGAGAAAGTTACTTTAAAAAATCCCAAATGGCAAAGATCAATAGCCAAAGTAATAGAGAAAATAGGACATAAATGATGAATAGTACTAAGGAGTTTTGCTGAATGCATTTGAATGAAATGCATTTTCTGGTGATACTGTTCTGATGGATCCATGAACTCATCAATATGGGCACTCTTCCCACCAGGGCCAAATAGTATACTATCTATGGCTTTCTTATTCTTGATAATTCTAGTTCATATCCTTCCATCAATCGTCCAGAGGAATGACCCCACTTAGTAGAAACTTCCTCTAAATCTTTTAGAGAAACCACCAAACAATGCTATTGTAGAGTCTTCATTAGAAAGTAATCATAAGGATTCATATTTCTGTTTTATATGCACTCATCAATTCTTTTAGTCCTCCAATTGCAATCTCTCAAGCTACATTATAGTCTTCTTTAATATCTTATAGTGTCAGACTATATGTCTGCCTAAAATTGGCCAAGCCAATGAATACGTGAGTTAGCATTGATTTAGTACCTAGAATATATTAGGCAGTAGAGAGACAAAGACAAAAGTCAAATAGTCCTGACCCTTAAAAAACTTTCATTCTAATTGGGGAGCAACGTGCTTATGGAAACATTTATTTAAAATATAAGTGAAATGCAGACAAAGAAGCTTGGGGGGGGGAGAAGCAGCTTGGAGAGGGCAGATCAGGAAAGATTTCATATAGAATAAATAGGACAACTTGGAGTCTATACATTCACAAGGGGTCTAGGGATAAATTTCAGGACATCTCTGAACTTAAAAGAGAAAAAAAAGTACATATTGATGAGTAATTACCTCTAATTGAAATTTAGCATTTGCAACAAGTATTTCAAAACTTTCTTCTAAGAAAGGATCCACAGGTTAGAATGACAGATTGGGGCATGGCTGAATTAGCTTTCATTGTCAAATAGGACTTCAGTCAAAAATTGCATGATGATCTTCTATATGTGAAAATGTTACAAAAATTACAAATCAATTACTCCAGCCATCTCATTTTATAAATTTAGAAACTGAGGCTCCAAGAGCTAAAGAAACTAAATCAAGGTCATACAATTTTTTTGACACATAAGAATCTATATCTCTGGATTCCTTGTTGAGTGTACTTTTCACTAGACCAAGCTTCTTGAAGACACACTGTCTTTTTTTTCATACTAAATAAATGTGGAGATTTTTTCTTTCTCCTCAAACTGTGATTGTCCTTATTTTAATTTTATTTACTTATATTTTTGACTTCACAATTCATTTGTTATCCACTATGATCATTCAATATTCAAACATAGATTCACATGATCATTTCTCACCTCTATACCTAGAATGTAGGAAATAGGATGGATCATTGATGGATGGGTGGATCACTGATGGATGAGTTGGATGAGTAGAACACTGATGCCTTCACATATTTGCCAGAGAGTCACACATGAACTGAGAGAGAAATAGTTTGTAAATAAGCAGTTTCCCTTTCTAGAAGAAAATTGCATTGTACTGAGATTGAAGCAAAATGTCACCCAAGGAGTCTATGGGATCCCACTATGCTCCCAAAAGTATCACCTGATCCTTCCTGAAATATCTGGAATTCAGGTTCTGGGAAGTACCACTCTGAATATTCACAAGGGGCAAAGAAAACATTTTTCCACAATAATGTATTATTCTGCAGAGAGTTTTTCTCACTGGTTAACATGATCCCAATCTACAACTGGGTCTAAAAATTTGGTAGTATAATTGGCATTTTTGGACATGATTCAAGGACTATATAAATACTAAATAATAAAATAGAGATGTTTGGTTCTTGTCATACCCTTCTCAAATAATTAATAATATTCTGCCAGTGAGGAATTGGAATTATTATAACATCTGGCCTCTCAAATCTCTGGAGAAATATGGTAGAGTCATAGATTGATAAGCATATTAGGCTGTGTCTGAATTAGTGTGAAACTATAGCATATTCTCCTAGTGAAGTGACCCTATACTCTATGTTAGACATCAAAGGCTATCATAACACACAAAAGTGCCTGGGTCAGAGCATCCTGGGAGTGGAAAAGCATGCAAAAAAAGATTTTCTGGGCTACTACCCAATTGCAGCTTTTTTTCGCCTTTCCCCCATGAGCTAAATGGCCAATTTCTCTCTATATTGCCAAAAAAATCCACTCAAAGACAACAGTTACTATAGTTATACATCCCCTAACAGTAGTAACCAATCTCCCTTCCACTCAAACCCACCAGGTAAACACTGCCTCTGCATTTCATAATATGCATATTATTTGCCATAATCTTTGGTTTTTCTACTCACAAATTGGTTTCTTTGGATATCATGCTAACAATTATAAAAGTGAAATATCTTATTTAGAGCTAACTCAAGCCAATTTAACAAAAATGTAATAAGCTGCCTGAAATATGTAGGACACTGTACTATGCTATAATATAAAGGCAAAACTGACACACACTTCTTTCTCTGAAGGAGATTATAGTCTATGTTCAGTTCAAAACTAAAGATCCCTACTGGAGAAGTGAGAGGAGTTTCACTGAATTATAAGCAATTGCATGAGGGTAGAGGCAAGGAAAGTAGGGTCAAAGTCATCAACTTTGAGAATATTCAAGTATTTAAAGATTAAGATTCCAACAAAGGAGGTAGCGACTTATAGTCAGAAAAATAGAAGAGTCAAAGGGAAAAGAGGTTATGAAAGAGAAGATGGTAGTTAACACTGGAAGTTGTTATAGAGTGTTCAAGTAATTTAAAGACACAAACTTCACTAGAATTGATAAGAAGGAGGTTGTGAATCACCTTAAAGAGAACAATTTGAGTAGAATCAGTGGGAATGGAAACCAGTTTACTTGACAATGAATTTTAGCTGGGCAGTGAACAAGTAGATTCAGTGAGTACAAATTAATCTTTCCAATTACTGAACAATGAAAGAGAAGAAAGAATAGAGACCAATGCTTCAAGGAGTGGGAGAATTCAGAAACATTTGAATGTATTAGTAACTATGAAGGAAGAAGGAAAGATTGAGTATATAGAGAATGATTGAAGAAACAAACGCATAGAGTAGGCAAGAGGGGAATATAGCTAGAGAAGTTAGCCTTGGAAAGAAAGAAAGTTACCTTTTTATCTGAATCTAGTGAGAAAGAGTTTTGGTGTAATGAACACTGAGGATTAAGGTAGTTCATATTTGATGGACTTAGTGTTCTTAATAAAGTAATATATATATATATATATGGATCTATATTACATATAATTATCTATTGAGAATGATCAAGGAAGATCAGCATGAAGGTCTTTATGGCACAAAAAAGCATAGCTCAATGGGATCAAAAATAATCAGATGATGCAATGAATGTATAGTTCTTTGCTAATGTTGAAAAACTTTATACATTTCATTTCATATACATTCATATATAAATATATTTATTATTATAATTTTATAGATCTGAAAAGTATTATATATCTGAAAGAGTTCAACTGATGAGACAGCATAAATTTGAGGTGAATGCAGGTTTTTTTCTGATCATATTTTTCCATATAAATATTGTTAAACATGGTGATTAGGTTCTATAACATAATTAAAGAACCCTGTAGGTGTGATAATTTGCACACAGAAGCATAGAAGGTAAATATTATGAACTGCTAGGGGTTAAAGGCTATCAAGGCAAAAATACCTCAAGGTCAAGAAAGCAAGATTTTAGAAGCAGGTGAAAACATTCTTAAAATCAGTGACCATAAAGTACAAGCTGATAAAAGAGAACCAAGAACAGGTCAGGATATAGGTTGGAATTAAGGGATCAATATTTGTCATTTGGACAAATATTAGGTATAGGGGATAATAAGAGAGTATGAGAAGGAAAACATGAGATTGTGAAAAATTTTGGGAGATTCAGAGTTCAAAATACTTGCAATAAAGTGTTTTTTGGGGGGGGAGATAAATTTTTAAGTGATGGTGATTTCTAAGGTGAAAATATCACAGTGGAGAAAGGGACTAATGCAGGTCAAAAGAATTGAATTCAAGGATCTAAGAAGATAAGATATTAGAAGCATTATCAAATGAAATAGCGATGTCCTTGACTATAATGACAAGGGAAAGTGTGAAGAAGTTGGAATGGTGCAAAATCATAGAAGTTGCAAGAGTATTTAAAATCTAAGTCATACCACTGTCAAGGATGAAAAATGGATTCTAATTCTAAAGGAGGAGAACCCATCAAATGATAGTAGCAGAATAAGTTCCAGGAAGCAGTAAGATCTATGTCAATCATATCACCAAGTCTTTTAAAAGAGGGAAGCCTAGGGATAGGGTGAATTTGGAACTCATGGAACATAGTTGAAAATTGGGAAAAGAAGGTTGGACTTCAAGTTAGGAGAGGTATGGTTTAGATTCCACCCCTGAAGCCAGCTAGCTATATGACTCTAAGCAAATCATATATTCTGAGTTGTCCTCATGTAGAAATTGGAGATCATAACATCTGTAAAACTTCCCTCACAGAGTTGCTATGAAAAGTGAATGAGATGATGAATATAAAGTATTACAAAATTACAAAATTTTAAAACAAGATTTCTAAATTCTTCAGCTTTCTTAACCTTGAGTTTTTTCTGCCTTGATAACCCTCAACCTTTAGTAATTTGTAATATCTACCTTCCATGTTCCTGTACTCAAATTACCAAATCTTTACTGGGTTCTCTAATTATGTTTTATATATATATATATATATATATATATATATATATATATATATATATATATATATATAAATGCCAGTCATCATCATCATCACCATCTTCATCATTATTAAGGTGCTGTTTTGATTTGGCTCAGCAAAAAGTATTCTTATAAACCACAAAATTATTCACAGCATTTCAATATTTTGTTAGAGTATTTCATTTTACTTTTATGACCTTCCTTAAGCCACTCATTGTCACTAAATCTGAAATATTGGTATGTAAAAATATTCTAAGTATTCTAGTGAAAACTAAGAGCTATAAACTAAAGGTAACACATATATTGTTCATCAAAAGAGATCCAACTCCCTTATTCATTTTTTGCAAGCTTTGTGGCTATTGGATGAAGTTATAATTTTCCAGCACCAGGTATAAGCATATCTTATAATGAATACATTTTATTTTAAGAGTTCAATTTTAACTGATATGACATACCTTTTAATTGAAGTAATGTTTTGTATTACTCCTCTGAATTAAAAAGCTATTTCTAAATGTCAGTTAATAGGTTTCAGTGAAAGCGATTTATTAAATGTTGTGTACTCAGTTTAAATCTAACTGGGTAACTAAACATTAAAGTAACAGGGAAAAAATCTATATTGGTCTAATTTGAATTATATGTTCTTCTCGCCAAGCATAATTGCTATTGACTGCCTAAAGCAGCATTCTTTAAGTCATGAATAATCATAAAAAATTACAATTGGCACAAGAGGAAACCCATCAAAAAGAAGAAAAAAAACAAATCCACAACCTTCATAGTCACATACACAGACACACACACACACGCAGACACACATACACACACACACAAACACACACAGAAACACGAGATCCCCTCCTTCAACAAGGAAACAAAACCCCACGCAAAACAAGTCTACTCTATTAACTGGAAGAATGGGCTAGTTCCACGGTAATCAACAGAAGCACATCCTTTATACTAGACAATATTTCATTTCAGGTTTGACATTTCACTGCAGAATGAAGCTCACTTGTTATTGAATGGATATTGTAAAGACTGAAGCTCCAATACCCTTCCCACCTCCTTTCATTAAATGAGCCCTCATGTCACAGTTATGTACATACTTTTTTTTTTTTTTGCTTTAGCAGAAGATTTTTCCCCAAGCCTCAGAAAATGGCATTAATCTCATAAGGTGAATATTGTAAAAGAGGAAGAGGTCAGGGTTAAATTCAAGAAGCCTCATGCTTAAGGGACATCTATAACTACTTTGCAAAACATAGCCACTAAATTACCCTGGACATGATTGTGTAGGCTTTAGCATCTGGATCCTCTGGGGCTCCACATTTATTCTTCTATTCTGTGTAATATAAGAGAAAAACAGAAAATACAAGGCACTGAAAAAACACTGTGATTAGCTGCCTAACCCAGGGGCTAACCTTGAAATCTATTTCCTTCCTGTTCTCTCTGCTTTGAAAATGAATAAAGAAATACAGTGGGTTTCCTTATTGTATTATAAAATATGCTTAAATTGTTTCATTTTTTGGTACTAGGTGAAATACACAAGAGGAGTCAATCACAGTAGTCTAGAAAAGAGGGGAAAGCAAACCCCCAATCTGAAAAATAGCTATGAATTTAACTTTTTCCCATTAATTGAATCTGCATATTTCTGTCACAGAATTTTAAATTCATATAGTGGAGTTGGAAAGGATGATAGAGATCATCCATTCATCCAATAATCATTTATTTTTATTGATTAATATTTCTATAGTGCTTTAAGGATTAAAGATACTATTGTTACTCTCATTTTATTATTATTAAGAGTATTAGGAGGGCGGCTAGGTGGTGTAGTGGATAAAGCACCAGCCCTGGAGTCAGGAGTACCTGGGTTCAAATCTGGTCTCAGACACTTAATAATGACCTAGCTGTGTGGCCTTGGGCAAGTCACTTAACCCCATTTGTCTTGCAAAAACCTAAAAAAAAGAGTATTATTAGGATATTAAGAGTAAAAGCAGTGAATTGATGTGTCCAGGTTCTAACTGTCTGAGTCAAGATTTCAACTCAAATCTTCTGAGTCCATTACTTTAAGTCTCTGCTCAATCTGGGGACGTACTTTATACAAGGCATTGTTAGATCCTGTGAAGAGATAGGAAAAATAAATAAGAAAATCACCCTTACCTTCATAGACCATGTCATCAAACAATAAGTATTTGTACTATATCTACTATATTAAATACAAATGTGACATACATTTAAGGGATACAAAACCTTATACATGATTTATGAAAGGGAAGATCATTTCTAACTAGAGGGTATCAAAGACTTCTTAGAGAAGGTAGCATCTGATTTGATTGTTCTTTAAAAGAAGGCTAGAATTTCAAGTAGCATAAATATGAAGGGAAAGCATTTTAAGAATAAGGGAAGAAGTGAAAATAGGCAAGGACATGGGACAGTCTGGGTATGTCCAAATTGCTATTGAAAAGACTAAAAATTCTATAATAAATCTAAACATCTATAGAAACATACCTAACAACCCTAAATACTGTGACCATGGTGAAATGATTTGAATGGACTCCTAACATCAAGATTTTATGTTGCTCCCTAGAAATAACTGGAAATGAATGTTAACTGGACCTCTCTGGCTGACCAATTAAATGGTACAGTGCATAGAGAATTGGGTCTGAGGTCAGGAAGATCTAAGTTAATTTATCTGTGTTTATTCTTCTTATATCCATTTTGTATTGTGTTCTTTTGAATTGTGTTCTTTACTATCATGTAAACTTCTTTTCAAAGAGAGATTACTTCATTCGTTGTATTTTCATCTACAAAATAAAATGTCTGATGCAGAATAGGCACTAATAAATATTTGTTGATTAATCTATAACTTTATGAACTTGGACTAAATGGATCTCAACATTTCCTTCCAGCTCTAAAAGCTCCAAGACCAAGAGTCCACTTAAATTACATGCCTTTAACAAGTGACCTATGATTTCTGTTGTAAGAGGTAATATTTGAGTTGGAAAATTTACTTTTCTCCATAGCCAATGAAAACAGAATAAAATATAATGGAGAAGATAAAGTATGAAAATTTTAAATTATTAAGAGGATTTAGTCAATACTTACCAAATATTATATTCTCTTTCTTTCTAAGTCATATATATGCACTTCTTAAGTGGAAGACACCTTAAATTGAATAGACTATATTAAGGTTTGCAAATTGTAGCCCAAAGGTCAAATCTGAACTTCTGCCTGTTTTTAAGGCCAAAGCTAAGAATGTTTTTATTTTATTTTTGGCATTTTTAATTGCAATAAATGTTTACTTAAAATTGAAAAAAAGCCTATTCTATGTCCTTGATCAGTAGTAAAGACAGATTTTAAACCCTTAGACTATGCAGTAGATAGTTTAAGAACTCTTTAAAGATAAGATTCTACTTTTATTTATAGTTTTCTGAATACAACTTTTTCTAGGCTAGCTCCATCCATGCTCTTTTACCTTACTTCCCACCCATCTTCATGCCAGACTCTTGATATCAGCTAAAAGTCTCCTTATCTCTCAGTCTCACTCTCTTGACCTCTACTTTTTTAGTTTTGAAACAACAATCAAATCAATACTGAAATTGCAGCTGCCAGCCCCCAGTTTTGTAACTTTCCAAACTAAAATACTCTTTTCTATCTACCACTCTCCTATAAATGTTTTCTTCCTTATTAGAAAGTAAACTCTATGAGGTAAAGAATCATCTTTGCTTTGGCTATGTACAAATTACTTAACCTCTCAGGGTCTCAGCTTCCTCATAATAAATAAGTCAGTCAATCATTCATCCAAAGAAGCTACCAAAATAGTCTAGTCCTAATACCTTTATCAAGAAGTAACACCTCTATTTAATCAATCCATCAAAGTCATTATACTAATGTATAAAGTCATGTCCTATGGGTTTTATATGAGATATCAGATAAGTTTTGAAATGCAATATTTGAGCATTAAACAAAAAGTAGTTATATTAAGCCTATAAGAAGAAATTATTTACAGAGCAGTAGAAAACCAGAGAATGACCGTATGAACTTTAAACTTCTCATTAGCACTGAGCAGAATCCTAGGAAAAATAAAGACAGGCATCGAGCTCTACAGAGTACTAGGTACCCAGAGACAAATTAGACTCAGCTTTGTTAACTCCACAAGAGGTTCAATGATAAAAGCTATATCAAATCTAAGGGAAACTTCTTGAGGACCCAGTCCAGATACTTCTAGAAGTTGTGAATTTCTTTTGCCACATTTGTTGTACATTTGAGCTCATTTTGTCCTGGTCTCCTTGAGCAATGATAATAGAGTTTCCTTATCTTTGAACATAGGAAAATTGATAGTGGAATTTTTTTAACCGTTATTCTGCCACCTTAATAACTGTCTTTCTAAAATCTAATTGTCTAGCTGATTATTTGATTTCAATTGAGAATCATGAGAAAAAGAATGGTACTTAGGTCTTGTGAGTGATGGCATTAGAAAATCACACACACACACACACACACACACACACACACACACACAAACACGCACACAGACAGCTCTTCTGGATACCCTAGTTCCTTGAGAGGAAGTAAAAACTACTCTCTAGAAAACTGACCTGCTAGTGTTAATGGAAGCCTGGAGAATAGCTCTAAGGTCTGTGTTCCATATTAAAAGGAGGTTTGAAGACATCATCTCTCAGATCCCTTTCTGCTCTAATTCTATCATCTTTATTTTTAAGGTTTTTGCAAGGCAAATGGGGTTAAGTGACTTGCCCAAGGCCACACAGATAGGTAATTATTAAGTGTCTGAGTTCAGATTTGAACTCAGGTACTCCTGACTCCAGGGCTATCCACTGTACCACCTAGCTGCCCCTATGCCACCTAGCCACCCCGAATTCTATTATCTTTTGACCTGAAAAAAAGGCTAAACTTTTAACAGTTCATTCTAAAGGGGATTATTTGATGAACTTACTCATAGAAAATACTTAACTGTGGGTCCATTTTGAATCTTGTACGAGAAGGGACTTGAAATTAATTTTTCTGGAGCCAATATACTGATCATTATCTAGGAATAATTTATATTTTAGTTTTCTCTATGCTTGTTGATTTTAGGAAATCAAAAATAGAACCTCCCCTTTAAAATCAGCCTGGAATAATGAGAATTGATCTTGATAGAATTATTAATTTACTATGTATGACTATAGCATCATTTATTTAAAGCTGGAAGTTACCTTAGAAATCATTTAGTCAAGCATCCTTATTTTACAGCTGAGGAAAGTGGAGCCTACAGAGGCTAAATGAGTTTTGTCAAGGTCATTTGGTAGCAAGTGGTGGAGGTAGGATTGAACAAAGACCTTCAGACTCCAGTATCATGCTACCTCCCTAGTAGGAAGGAGGTGGGAGTGGCAGAGTACTAGAAGAAAGGCAGATTTGAAATACAAAATGTTTCAACATCCAGACCTTGAGTATATAAAAACTTGGGATATTATGTTTCTTGTTGATATTCAAAATGCTCAGCCCAATATTTGGGATTTGTTCTCTTCCAGCTAAAAAGGGGTTAAAGCGGAGCACAATAAGGTTTGCTAATGGAGGCTCCACATGGATTATGTAGGAACTTAAAGTACATTAATAATAAAAGCCCTGCTTTAAAAACTGACCTTGTATTTGAAAGATATGCACTTGTATCATTACCAATTAATGTGTTAGGTAACATAGCTCATACTTGGAAAGCAACAAGGAGGAGTACTGTAAATGATATTCACACATCTTAATTAGTGTCATTAATAGTTCTTTCCCCATCTTTCATGAAAGCAGTGACATTACATTGCAAGCACCTTGTTATAAGCCAACCTAAGAACTTAGATTTGAAGCCAAGTCTTAAAAGTGGTTATAAGTTATGATGTCTACATGACTAGAATGTTTCTCCAGGGCCTCCTTCCAGCTACGGGGACCTTTGGATGCAATCAGCCTCGAGATCCAGACCTGCAGGTAATGGTGACTCAAAGGCAGCATTCGTTGCCCTGTGAAATCATTCTGGGTGAATATAAAGGACCCATTGGAAATGGAGCTCATTCTTACAGGGTTTCTCTTATTGTTCAGTGATCTGAGAGTTACTGGTGGCAAAGGGTCAACATCATCTTTCATAGGGCATGAATTAGGTAACTGCAATGAAATAACTGAGGAGTTTTGGCAAACAGCTTCTGGGACTTATTGAAAGTCCAGAATTATTATCAAATCACATCAAAATCATTACAAAATGTAAACAAATTTGGGCCAAAGAAGGCATTCTCTTCTTTGCTAATACAGTGAATCACGTTCAATATTCTAGAGTGATCACACTTTCAGAATTACTGTAATGAGGGGAGATTTGGAACAAATCGTCTTGTCCTAATCCTCCCTAGATCTAGCTCCTTAATTATAAGGCTCTAGAGTACAGATCCTTAGAATTCAGACTTATTTCTCCCAGGAGACTGGTTTTTTCCTTTGTTTGAATTCTCTCCATAGTCCATAGTATGCCCATGGGTCTTCAGGCTTGTTTGATAGTCATGTCTTAAACTCAGCAGGCATTTTAGGGCTCTGTATATTACCTAAGCAATAACTGGAAGGTGGATGTAGAAAGCAGGCATTCACTTTGAGAATGTGTGAAAGGAATAATTGCAGAATCATTTTTAATGGAAAAATACAGAACATATTTTCTGGAGATTTTGATTCTCTCTTTTTCAAGGAAATGGTTCATTTGCAAAATCAACAGCAATTCAATTTATTTCAATTTAGTAAATATTTATTATACTTGAAGCAAGGTATTATTCTAGGAACTTTGAGTACAAGGACAAACAAATAAGACCCTGACTACAAAGAGCCTATATACTATGAGGGGAAGCAACAGATAATATCACACACACACACACACACACACACACACACACACACACACGCACACACACACAAATTTTTTTAGGAGGGAGTATAGTGACCAGAACCATGAATGGAGATAAGCAGACCTGGATTCATTCTATTTCAATTAATTATTAGATATAAACCTTGGTAAATCATTTTTTCCTCTAAGCCTCAGCTTCCTTATCTGTAAAATAGTTATGATAATAGCTCTTGTCTCAAAAGGTTGTAAATGGGATCAAATGACATGCATGTAAGGTGCTTTTTAAATGCTGTAGCATTGTATAAATGATAACAATTATTCTTATAATTAAAATAAGAGAAAGTAATTAAACTAAAGGGTCCCGGAAAAGCTTTTTGTAGGATATGGGACTTAAGTTCTGTTGTTTTAAAGGAAGTTGAGAATATACAGAGGGATATGGAAATGGAATATATTCACTTTGTGAATGTTAGGTATCAGGATTTAAATTGGAAATAACAAGCAGAAAAAATCTTTTTAATGAGCTAGTTGGCACAGTAGTTAAAATTCTTGACTTGTCTAGAGTCTGGAAGATCTGAGTTCAAATCCAGCCTCAGAGGTACTAGCTATGTGTCCTTGAACACTTAACCTATTACTGCCTCAGTTTCTGCAAGTGTAAAGTAAAGTTTATAATAACACCTAACATAGAGTTTGTATGAGGAAAGTGCTTATACTATAGTGTCTGGTACATAGTAGACTACAAATCAATACTGTTCCCTCCCTTCCCAACCTTATTTATATGCCTTTCTTATATTCTCTCTGTTTATTTATGATTATGTTCCAAGGTAATTACAGTGCTTTTGGTTTATGTCATCTTGTAGCATTTTTCTTTTCTTTCTTTTCCTTAGAAAAATATCACAAATGTAAACTTAAAGAAAATATGACAAGATAGAAATAGACAATGTTGGAAAAGTGTGGGACAAACAGGAGTAAGGCATTGTTGATAGAGCTGTGGCTTACTACAACCATTTTGTTGAGAATTATGAAAATAAAGTGACTAAAATATCTATGCCTTTTGATCCAGAGATCTCGTTTATAATAGCACTTTTGAGGGGGGATGGAGTGAGAAGGTAGCAAAGATCTGGAAACAAAATACATATACATAGGAAATGTTTAAACAAATTATAGTACATGAATGCAATGAAATAAATGACAGAGTGGAGAAAACATTGATTTAGAGTCAAGAAGACCTGAGTTTAAATGTGGATTCTAACATTTATTGACTCTATAAGCCTGGGTAACATAACAACCTTTATCTGCTTCTTTCATAAAATGGGGCTTTAATAGCTTTTATCTTCCAGGACTCTTGAGGATAAAATGAAATAAGATATGTAAGTGTTTCAACCACAACATGCTATATAAATGGTAGCTATTAAATATTAGTAATAGTAGAGGTGGTAGTAGTCATCGTAGTAGTAGCAGTATAGTATTATTATCATTATTATTATTATTAGTAGTAGTAGTAGTAGTAGTGGCAGCAGTAGCAGTAGCAGTAGAAGTATAGCAATATCCATAATGACTACAATAAGGTAAATAGAAAGGACATCAATCGTAAATAAAATTAATGCAACAAAGAACAAACTTGACTCCAAACATTTCCCCAATCCTTTCCAGAGATGAGGCTATGGCACATTACCTAGATTGGTTTACCTGAATTATTTTTCCCTTTTTTAAATATTATTTGCTATAAGGATGGGGTATCTGGCAGGGAGGACAGAAAGGGAGACAGTGGGAAATATAGTTGATATAAGAGCAAAAGATAGCAAAAAATATATTTCTAAAAAAGAAATTTTAAAAAATTCAGAATTTGAGTACTTCCATTGTAAATCAGTACCATTACTAACTATTCCCAGATCCCAGTGGAGAAAGCCTAAGTCTTTGGGCACAAAAAACTCAAGAGAAACATCTTCCTACACTATTGCTCTTGACTTTTGGTCAACCACTGCAGCCAATATTCAAGGAATCAACCCTTATGGTCATATGATTGGTCAACTGTCTGTTCAATAGCCTTCCTTGACTATTTCAACCCTGAAAAAGAAAGTTCTCATCACTAAAGTCTTTGGCATGATCAAATGGTTCCACAACAGTAATGTGATTTTATTAGTAAAAGATGCTTTTTCAACTGCTTTGCCTCTGCACCTGAAGGACAATGGGCCCTTTTGTTTGATTTGTAGTTAATAATACTATCTGTATTGTCTTCTCCATTAGAACATGAATTGCCTGAGAGCAGGGTCTGTTTTCAGTTTGTCTCCCAGCACTTAGCACAGTGCTTTGTACATAGAAAGATCTTAATAAATTTTTTTTCCTTGTATTCTTTCAAGAAATCAAGACTATATTCTGTAAGGAACTTTAATATTGATTTTGAACCTCTTCTGTATAGTCTTAGAATTTATTTAAAAATTATTTTAAAATCTGGTTTTAAATTTGTATCTGAGGACATGTTTTTATTCTTATAATTTTACTTTATTTATCTTGAGTTTCCATGTTATTTCCATATATATTCCATATTATTACATATATATATATATTTCTAATAGAATTTTCTAGTGATTGTTGCTCTATCTGAATAGTTGCATTTTTGTCTTCTTTTCTTTTCTTTTCTTTTTATGATATTCTGTTCAGAGCTTTATAACTGCTAGTTGGAAGGTTACAGTCTACACCACTTTAATGACATGTAACAACAAGTATTGTCTTTCATGCTCCTATTTGCAATTACAAAACAAAAACAGATCTTTCCTACTGCTGGTAATCTGAAATGCCATTTTGAAAAACATTATGAAAATGTAAAAATATTCTTTGGGTTGTCAGGTTCAATTTCAATATGAGACATTTTGGACATTCTATTTATCTATTATCCTGAAATAATTTATTGATTTTCTTAGTATCATATTGCTAGTCTGATCATATGTGACTGTATATGTGACATTCCACAGCCATGTCATATCATATCATATCATATCATATCATATCATATCATATCATAGAACTAGAGGGGGAAAGTTATCATAAATCATCTAATTTGACATCTTCTTGAAGAAACTGAGATCTTGGGAATTTTGCTCAATATTGCAAAATAGTGAGTGTACAGGTGAAATTTGAACTCAGATCTTTTGCCTTTGGGCAGCTAAGTGGTAAAATGGACAGAATTCTAGATCTAGAGACAGGAAGGCTCCTCTTCCTGCATTTAAATATGGCCTCAGATCCTTAATAGCCATGTGACCTGGCTAAGTAATTTAACCTTGTTTGTCTCAGTTTCCTCATTACTAAAATTAGATGGGGAAGGAAAAGGCAAACCACTTCAGAGTCTTTACCTGTAAAACCCCAGATATGGTCGCAAAGAATCAGACATGACAGAAAAACAACTAAAAAGCAACAACTTCTGACTTTAGATACAATATTTTTTCCTCCAGAACCAATCTGTGATGAGTGATCCTGAAAATATCCCAGTTTGGCTAGATGCTTCGAACTGTTAAGACATTCAAGGGATATTTCAGAGAAAATGTTCCATTTTGCTTTACTTTGTTTTTAAGACATTTCTGAGACAATATGCTCATAAAACAATTTTGACTTATTCTGAATAGATATGTGGTAGTAGTGGTAATAATAAAGATAATAACAACAAAAAGGCCTTAAAAATTTGTTTTACCTATAGTATCTCATTTTATTCTACAGCATACCTCTAAGTATAAAAATGAATTATTTTTGGACAATAACATGAGATATAAAGATAACCGAGGAATTGTTTTTAGGCTGCCAAAGGATCTGGTTTAGTGTTTGTTTCAAATTTGTGTGGAAGATTTCAGAAAAAAATATTTATTTACTCTATTCAAATGGGTTTCTCCTTGTAATTTATTACAATTGATAAGTTTCACAGTTTGACTCCTGGATGGAACTTTGTTTCTGTTTGTTGTTCTCAATCCTGCTGGCTAAATAATGTAGCAAGCCTAATAAATTCAAATAAAACTTCTGATTGGTTTGGCATCAGTTTAACAATCTAGAATAATTTACTGATCTCAGATACTTCATGTAAGGCTGTAATGTTTAGACTAGAAAATAATAAAATGCACTCAATTGATTAAGCTGTTTGTAGGAGTCTAAGAATTAGCATACTGTATAATGGCAAATAGTTCATAATTACCAAATAGGACTGATAAAAGGGTTCAGTGCGGTTGACTGCTGAACTTGGTAACCTTGATTAGAGGAGAATCTCAATGAAATGTAAAATCTCTATAGATTGTGTATAGAGAGAGGGCCAAGGGATGCTTCAAAGGGATGGTTTTTCCAGTTTCTTCATTACTTAACACACTGACTCTGCTCTGACACTGAATAACACATTGATCTTTGGAAGGCTAGTATTTGTACATCACATTTCATAGTCTCTCAATCTAGAGATCAAAACTGGTATTGTCTACCTTCTCTGGTTGCCTCCCCTCTGTTTTTTTCCCCTTAAGAAACCAATACTTTAACCTTGAGTTATAAAGTTAAAATTTTTAAATGAATTACACTTTTTATTAATACTATCAGTAACTGGCTTTTTCTTAAATTTTATGTTTATAGTCTAGTAAGATGTTTAGTAATTTTGTATAGCTTAGAAATAAAGTATGCTTTAGATAATGACTTCGGAGGCTAAATTGATGTACACCTCTAATTGATGGGCCCTAAACCATGCTCATAATAGGGGTGGATACAATATTTGTGAAATCATTAAGAGAAGAGCTGCAGAACTTGTGTGGATTTTTGTCACCTCCATTATGATTGCCTCCATCTAGTGGATTTTAGGTCCCTCCATGTGTCATTGCATCACTTCCCTGATGTCGTGGTCCTATTCAAGAATGGAAGACAAACAACAACAGCCCTACTAGGAAAAT
Source organism: Macrotis lagotis (assembly GCF_037893015.1). NCBI lineage: Eukaryota > Metazoa > Chordata > Mammalia > Peramelemorphia > Peramelidae > Macrotis > Macrotis lagotis. The sequence goes on along the minus strand of NC_133662.1, from coordinate 171,976,346 downwards.
CACTTCATCAGAACCTTTGGCCATACCAGTCAGTTTTGAGAATTCTCTGTATGTTAGTTCCAACTTTATCTAACTTAAGAAGAATCAGAAAATGATAGAGTGTATGAGTTGGAAGGTGCCTTAGACAACATCTAGTCTAATTACCAGTAGAAATCACAATAATATCCCTTTCCCTTACAAGTGATTATACAAACTCTACTAAAAAATACTGAGGTATGAGAAATTCACTACTTTATGAGACATTTCATTGCATTTCAGCAATGTATAGAGAATTCTTTCTTGGAGTGGCTAGGTGGTGCAGTGGATAGAGCACCAGTCCTGGAGTCAGGAATACCTGAGTTTAAATCTGGCCTCAGACACTTAATAATTACCTAGCTGGGTGGCTTTGGGCAAGTCACTTAACCCTATTGCCTTGCAAAAAACCTAAAAAAAATTCTTTATTAAATTTTGCCACTGAGTTTCCAACTTCTACCTAGTTCTATCCTAGGAAGTTATATAGAAAAAAAATCATTCCTTCTGCATAATTGCCCTTCAAATATTTGAATACAACTAGTTGTAATTGTTGCTGTTCAGTCTTTTTCAGTTGTGTTTTAAACTTTGTGACTCTATGTAGTGTTTTCTTGACAAAGATTCTGGAGTGATTTGCTATTTCCTTTTCCAGCTCATTTTACAGATGAGGAAACTGAGGCAAGAAGAATCAGATGCCTATCCCAGAGTCACACAGCTATTAAATATTTGAGGCCATATTTGAACTCCAAAATGAATATTCCTGACTTCAGATCTGGTATTCTATCCATTATGCCACCTACCTGCCCTTGAATACAGCTAAGTAGTACCTCTTAAATGGAAGGAACAGTTTTGAGGCCTCATCCTCTTGGAAACTCTCTCTCTCTCTCTCTCTCTCTCTCTCTCTCTCTCAATCTCTCTTTTCACGTGTGTGTGTGTGTGTGTGTGTGTGTGTGTGTGTGTGTGTATGTGTGTGCGTGTATGTGTGTGCGTGTATGGTTTCCAAAATAATTTTTATTGTCAAGATTTTGTCCTTTAGTTCTCCTTCTCCTGTACAATCTTGGTACCTTGGAATGGATCTGTACCCCAGGTAGCAATGAATGACCTTTCTTCCAGCTGGGGCATCTCTTTGAATGGTAGATGGTTTTCCAATATTTTGGTGATTATCTCCTCCAAAAGGATGTTCCTTAGGATTCATGGCCAGATACCCCAGATGCCAGGCTAGCAGTTTCTCTTGGCCTTGTATTTTTGGTAGGTACAACTTGTTTTAAGGATGGGTTTATCAACATGGCCTCTTCTGGCCACAGTTCTGTTTGTAGAGGAGATCACTTTCTTAGAGCCTGAAGGTAGCATCACCCATTTTTTCATGATTGCAGGATAGTGGGAAATCACTACATCAAAGTTTCTAGAAGCATGTGCAAGCTTACTCCCATCCTCAGGCTTTTCTTCAAGAAAGTTTACTACAGTTCCTTCAGGCACCATGCCAACTGGGAAGACATTGCCAATGTTAGAGTTGAATTTTTTTTATTACATTACACAAACTGGTTGTTATGGATGCCTTCAGCAACAATGAGCAATTCTGACCTACTTTTGCAAGAGAAACCCCTCTGCCTGGATCATGGATGATGTTCTTTAGGATACTTTTAATGTAGACATGGTGCTTGGTGAAGTTGACAGATCAGAGCTTGTGCTTCACATGAGCAAGGAAGATAAAGCCTTGGTCCTTCCTCTGATCATGGATCATTCAGTCCATCTTGAGGGGTCTGGCTCTCAAATCTAGAGTGGTTCCAGGAATTTCTATGTTCTGATCATCATGAAATATTGTTGGAATATTTTATTTTATATCCCTCTTCTGAACATTACATTTAAAAATATCTTTTATTGATATCCTTTTACTTAACATCTCAGTTATTTATGATAAAACAATGGATCCTTCTCTCCCTTAAATAAAACCCTTCCTTTTCATATGGAAAGACAATTAAATAGAAGCATCTGATACAGTGACTATCTGACAATATATAAAACATTCCATTCTCATGACAATCTTCCATATTAATACTGCCTAAGCTTGCACAAACTATTTTGACATTATTTCTGGTCACATAAAATATTTAACTTTCTTTTCAGGAAGTACTATTAAGATAAGCAGCTTCTGTTCCTTTTTTTGCTATTCATCTTATTAGACTTGAGTCATTCTTTAAGCATATTGAGTTCTTTTAGCTACACCCTACTTGATTTTGTACCATTAGCAAATCTTATAAGCATGTTATTCATGTTGTAATCTAATTTACTGATGAAAATACTAAATAGGGCAGAGGTGAAGGTTGAGTCCTGCACCCTTCTACTTAAACCTTTCCTCCATTTTGGCATCCATACCTTAATAAAGACACTTTGTGTTATTCAAGCAGTTATTACCACCATCAAATTACTTTTCATATTTTTCTGTCTTTCCCAAGAAGATAATATGAGTTGACTTTGTAAAATGTCTAGTTATAATTCTAATATACTAGGTCTATACCTTTACCTTACCTATATCACATAATTACCTCATCAAAAGAAATGATGTCAATAACAAGTTCCTAGTGAACTCATACTGTTTGCTAATGACAAAAGCTTCCATTTCTAAGTGCTCAAAAATCATTACCAAATAATGTAGGATTTTCTAGAGTTTTGGAGATTGATGCCTAATTCATGAGTCTCTCATTTGTGAAGTCTGCCTTTTTTTCATTTAAGTCAAGACAATACTTGCCAGTCACCTATCTTCTATTACCTTTCCTGCTTTCCATGATTCTTCTGAAAAGCAAAAAGGTAGTGATGATGAAAACAAGGAGTTTGGAAATGTCTAAAGTGAAAACCAAAGAAGCAAAATGTTTTACCAGAAGGAGTATTTCTATTATGTCAGAAAGTAGACTGGATTCCTTTTCATTCATTGCTCTGGGTTCACTCCTTCTGGAAAGCTTTTCTATGTTAATGTAAACTAAGCTCTACCTTTCAAATTCAATGTCCAGCTCACTACTTCTCTCATAGTACATTCAAGTCATTTTTTATAGATTTTTATATTACTAAATTGATTTCATGTTCATTAGTCTTATCTCCATTCTTTGATTATGAGAGCCCAAGAGACCCTAATACAGTGTCATGCCCCTACTCAGGAAGTATCAGTTACTGATAATGACATCCTATAGATTTTTTTTAAACTTTCCATGATGGGGTTCAACACCTATTTTTGATTCCTTTCTATATATCTTATATTATGTCCTCCTCTTCTATCTTCTCATTCTTTCTTTTTTTAAATTTAAATTTCATTTTTTCCAATTATACATAAAGATAGTTTTCAACATGCTTTTTAAAAAGATTTTTGCAATGAAATGGAGGTAAGTGACTTGCCCAAGGTCACACAGCTAAGTAAGTATTAAGTGTCTGAGGCCAGATATGAACTCAGGTCCTACTGACTCCAGGGCCAGTGCTCTATCCAGTACATCGCAACATTCATTTTTTAATAAGATTTTGAGTTTCATATTTTTCTACTACCCTCCCCTTTACCCTCCCTTGACAATAAGTAATCTGATATAATTTATATACATGTACAATCATGTTAAACATATTCCTATATTAGTTATGTTGGAAAGATGTTCTCATTCTGTTTCTTACAGAAACAGATTTTGTACTTCAGACAGATATCCTTGAGTGGTTTATAGATAAATCTATAGAAAAATATTTTCTCCGGATCAAATCAAATCAAATTAACAATCATTTTAAATTTTTAATTGTGTTCTAGGTACTCTGCCAAGCATTGGGGACACAAACAGAAAAACAATTCCTACCTCCAAGGAATTTACATTTCAACAAGGAAGACATATAAAGGAGCTGAAAAATAGAAAGGGAATAGGGAGTATGGTGGCAAAGTCCAAGTCCAAAACAGAGAGTTTAGCTGACTTGGTTCTTTCCTCAAAATAGAAGATTCCATGAGGAATTCATTTATTTTTTTCTAATCTATCTTCACTACATTGTAACTTTTCTGACTTCTCAATTGTGAAAATATATACCTTGATTTACTTGAATTCATAGACTCATTCCATTCTAAGCCCACTTTCCCCTTCAAATTTCTTACTTTCCTTTGTTTAAAAGGTATATAAACTTTGCCCATCAATTACTTGATGGACTGTCACCATAGGCTCAGTCCTTATGCACGTGATTTGCTTTTCTGTTTAATAAAAATGCTTTCTTTAATTTCACAGTCGTCATTGTTCTTTGGTTTTCTTCCCTTTAGAGGAAAGGAAAATTTAAATTTCAAGAACTAGTCTTTGTTTTTGCTGGGCATCTCCCTTTTAGGGGAGAAAGAGATCTATATTCTCTCAAGGGAATGTCTGCCTCAGTTTACACAACATGCCCCAGGAAGTTCTTTTTAGGAAAAGCCTTATCTTCCAAGATTCAAGTAACCTTGTATTCTACATCATCACTACCCTCAGTTCTTCAGGTCATGAATTCCAAAAAACACCATTTAAGGAGGGATCTCAGAGCACACATCTCCTCATTCTTTACTTGACTATACTACCTGGGGACTTCTATGACTTTTTCTTAATGTCCTGCTCCCCTCCACTTTCCAGTTTCCTTTGGAGGCTGTTTTCTCACATTATAACATAAGCTTGATGATGACAAAGACTGTCTTTTTCATATTTCAATCCTCAATTGTGTCTGACATATAATATGCAATTTATAAATGTTGACTGACAATTGGCATAAATAACTCACTAATGGGAGAAGGTAGTCACAAGAGTCGGAGAGTGTCAAATGAGACAAAAACCTCAAGGAATAGGAGAACTTCCAGGATGAAAAGGCAGTTGAGGTATGGTGGGGAAATCCAGAGAATGAGAATCAAAGTTGTATTAGTCACCAAATCCAATCATGGCTGATGTAAATTTACAGAATAGGAGGTGTCGGCCATGACTTACATCAGGCGTGTTCTCCATCATTACTCTACCTTTAGAACTCCTTCAAGGCTCAACTCAAGTGACACCTATTTCAAGAAGCCTTGCTTGATTACCTCAAATATTAAGACTCTTTACTTTCACATTAGTCATTTTAGCAGAATACATCCCTAGTGTCTAGCACAATTCCTCGTATTTGGTCAGTTGCTTTAAAAAGCTTTGTTGATTGATCAATTGAAGAATTAGCAATGATTGTGTAAGTTGGGTTTTAATAATTAGAAATGTGTTTATGTATATATATATATATATATATATATACTCTAAGTGTATGTAAAATATATATTGTATAATATGTGCATATCCATGAATACACACAGGGGTAGCAGTAGATAGAACACTATCCCTAGTGTCAGGAGGACCAGGGTTCAAATCTGTCTTGTGTGACCTTGGACATTAATACTGATTGCCTGGTATCAAGGGTCATCTCCAGTCATTCAGATTCATATCTAGTACCTGAACCCAGATAGTTCTGGAGGAGAAAGTGAGGGTGATATAGCACAGCCCCTCATCAAAGCTAAATCATTTGCTTTTCTTAACATCACCTCTCTGATGTCCTGGTTTTCTTTGAGAACAAAGGTCAAACATCATCAGCAACAGTATCACATGCATACACATATGTATATATATATATACATATCTGCAAAAGTAACATTACCACCATTACCAGTGTTCAAGATTTGGCATGTTATACTATAAAACAAATTGCTGTAGTTCTCCTTGAGTCATAATGGAGATCAGAGATGTAGCCACAATGTACTCATCATAATATTCTGGGTTCAAGCTGGGTGGGGCTAGTAATAGGATGGAAGTTATAGATGAAGAGGGGACTCCAAGCTGCCCACTTCATTAGAAGGGTTCCTCCAGAACTACTGAACTACTCACAAGTTCAGCTATCTCTCTATTCACCTAGAAAAGGTACTTATATGAACCTATGCTGAATAGCTGAGTGGTTCTTTCCATGAGTGACTTACACCTGATGTTGGTATGAACAGACAGCACTCCCTATTATCTAGTAGCTATACACAGGACTATAGCTGAGGTTGATTACATTTCTCTGAGAAACTTAACATTCTGATTCTAAATTAAAGTATTGATGGAAAACTTAAATGAATAGAGGATAAAAGGACCAGGACCTGAGGGTGGTGTATCACAGTTCATGAATTGGCTTTTCATTGGTGAGAAGATGAAGTTTAAATACTCCCTAAGATCACAAGGAAAAATATGTTCGGAAGTTTGACAATAGTCTAGCCTGGACACCAATCTAAAGGAGAATTTCACTACCTTGTAATTAGACGTCTCAGAAGAGAGACAGTCTCTGAGTGGCAAATGAGTACCAAGAGCATTGACAGAAGGGAGAACGATATGGTTTCTTCGCAGTCTCTGGATTTAGGATGCCATAATATATAGAATCTGCACTTTGAAAAATATCAAATTTGTACCAAATTTTTTGTTTCAAAATAAAACATTGGGAAATGTGTGTCCTGGTTTCTTACAGGGTATATGGTTGATAGGGAGCACATGTGTAAAACCATTCTGGACTCATTAACAAAGCAGAAACATTAGTAAAATATGTCTTTTGCTAGTTTCTAGGATGGAAGAGGGAACAATTAAGCTGTAAGACACTCCAGGGTGTATATTATGACCTAATAATGACATGCCCTAGTAGTTTTGACTGAATGCCATTAACTGCCAAGGCATGTCATTCTTTGACCATAATACACACCCTGGAGTGTCTTATTGGGAGGATATAAATGTTCATTCCTAAGGAATTGTAAGAAGACACCATTGCTTTAAGATAGAGAACAACACAGAAGTTTCCATGACAGGATTAAGTTTTTGAAGCAAACTGTATCAAATAGTATCAAATGCTGAAGAGACAAGCTCTATTAAAATACTTTGGCATAGTGGAAATTGCAATGGATGAGCACCCAGAAGATCACAACTCTAGTGCCTAACACTTCCTACATGATTGACCTTGGGCAAATCTGAGCTTTAGTTGTCTTCTGTGTAAAAAGGGATACTAAAATGTGTCCACAAAGGGTGTTTGAGAAGAAACAGAAAAGTGAAAACTATAAAGTGCATGGCAGACTCACAGTCGCAAAATTGCAGATTGGAAAGTAGCCTGGGACATTATCTAATCTAATCTATGCCTCAGAAAGCATCCCTACACCATACTTGAGAAATAATCATCTAGCCTTTGTTTAAAGATCTAAAGATCTCTAGTAAAGGGGGAATGACTAATTCCTGAGATAGCCCATTCCACTTAGGGATGATTTTAATTTCTGGGAAATCATTTTGTGTCTGATATTTCCAACCATTGTTTCTTGCTTTGTTTTCAATCGTTAAGAACTTATTCAAGTCTTTCAGTCCATATCTTTAAAGGAACTTCAATTCTATCAGGAAAGATGACATACACATAAATACATATAGGATAGAGATATGAAAGGAAGCTGGAGGAAGGAAGATCCTGGCAGTTATAGAGGGTGGTGTTTGAGAAGAGATTTGAAAGGAGAAATTCTTAGAGAGAGAAGAGAGGAGAGAATGCATTACAAACATGGAAAATGATCATAGCATAGATAAGTAAGTGGGAAATGTAATTTTGAACATTTGAATGTCTTCTTGTTTGAATAACAGTCATGAGACCAAATTAAATGGATTGTAGAGTATGAGAAGAGAAAGAGCTAAATAAACATGGAAAGATAGGTTGTGGACAGGTTGTGAAGGGTTTTAAATGTCAAAGAGTATATATTTTATACAACATAAAATAGAGAATCATAGATCTTTACTGAAAAAAAGTATGACATGACCAGACCTGCATTAAAAAATCACTTTGGCAACCAAGTGGAGATGGATTTGAAATAGATACTGGAGGCAGGACAATCAAGTGGGGAAGATAGATACTCCAGTCATCATGTATATGCTTAACTGTTTATACAGTACAAGATCCTAATATAATATAAACCTCTCTTCTTCCTTTATTTTTTATACCTGGTACCTAACACTGTGCCTTATCCTTAATAATTGCCTGTTGAATTGAGTTCAATTAGATTAAAATAAACTTTCTTTGTTTTTTTCTTATTTATCTTGCTTATCAATTTTCTGTCAGCCATTTTTATTTTTTTCCCTTCCATTTCAAAGGTTGTGGAATGAAGCATTCATTTCTTCTCTCTGTTGTCAGTTGTTAACATTTTATCCCTCAGGAACAATGGTCCTATAAATTCTAAGATAATCCTTTTTGATCAAACGTAACTATCAACCTTCTTTGTTGTTGTTCTTAACTTTTCTCACTAGCCTCAGTTCATTCTGAACTTTGGCACTTCTAATGCTCATCTTCCAAGATTGGGTGATGCTTTTAAATTCATTCTCAATGACCTGTTCTTGCTTCCATCTTCAGAACACACTTTATAAAAATTGATTTGGGTTATATATCTCAAGGATGTGCAAGGTAGAAAAAATAGTCCCATATATATACCAAAATGCTTATAGTAGGAAAAAAATATTTTCTGTTCAGGAAATGAACCTTCTTCCAATTGTCTTCAAGTTCATTGTCATGGATTGAACCTACTTTTTTGGGCAACTATTTTTTCTGTTTCTTAACAATCTATTGAACTATTATTTTTTAAAAAGTGACTTGGAAAAAGTATGAGTCTTTTGTTACAAGGAGAATACAGGAGAATGTAGCTGCAAACTCATCTAATTATTAAAAACCTTGAAATGTCTGACCTCCTCCTTCAGTAGCAAAGTTAAGATTATTGGAAAAGACACAGTCAGGAAGATGTAATTAGCAGTAATGGATAGAAACTTCATTGAAGTAGATTTTTGACTTGGTGTGAAGATTTACTGTCAGTTGGAGCTATCCAAGGGTAGACTGAGCTGTCTTGCAAGTGGCTTTGCCATTTCTGTATGTTGTCAGAAAGTTTACCACTGGATACTGTGGGTGAATCAATGAAGGATTCCCAGCAACCATTCTTTTTCCATATTTCTCAATTTTCTGGAATAGGGGTTTGCTGACCCTAAGATATTATGAATTTAATAACTCATCCTTTCAGTCTGACTGGACATGATTCCCCTTCCCACATATTGCAATCCAGTCAAACTAATTTTCTCATTCTTCCTTATATATGATGCTCTATCCTCTGTTTCCTAATACAAGTCATCCTCCTTGCAATGTAGGTGATTTCTCTCTGTGTTCAATTATTTCTGACTCTTCATGACCTCTTTTGGAGTCTAGGGAAAGATCCTAGATTGGTTTGCCATTTCCTTCTCTAGTTCATTTTACAGATGAGGAAACTGAGGATAATAGGGCTAAGTGGCTTGCTACCTGTCTGCAACGTATTTTTCCATATTCATTTAGCTGTTTCCCTTCTTGTACTCTGCAATCCATTTAATTTGGTCTCCTGACTGTTCTTCAAACATGAAGACATTCAAATGTTCAAATATTTATCTGAAGATGGATTTGAACTCCTGACTTCAGGATCAGTATTTTGTCCATTGCACCACCTAAGTGCTGTTTAACTCTTTACCCCCACCTCATAAAATCCCTCTTTCTTAAAGATACAAACTCAAGTAGCATTTTCTTCATAAAGTTTTTCCCAATCTATCATTATTCTTCCTCTCAAAATATTTAACTTCTTGTAATTGTTTGTATTTGTCCTCTTTATATTTATTTATGTGCTTGTTTACAATTTTCCCCTTGAAGTATAATTTTATGAAAAAAAAGAAATACAATCTTCTGAAAAGAGATTGTGTCTTTATGTCTCTATCACCTTGTAGAATTGGCCTTAAATGTTTATTGATTGATCAGAATGTTGTGAGTGAAGTTTTAAAGTTAATATCATAGCAATGATCTTTCCTAGTTTTAAATCTATGATACAAACCCTGTGAACTGTTATTATCTACATTTTACAGTAAGGAAACTAATGCTTAGACAGCTTTTTGGGTTACAGTCACACAACTTGAAATTGCTTATATGGGATTCAAACCTAGATCTTCCTCACTTCATGCTTCAAGACTGTAGGCAATTGAAAAGGTTACGTTTTGGGGGATGGGGTAGGGAGTAGAGAAGATTGCATGGTCTCCATATCTTGCCCAGTTTTTAAGTCCTGTTCCAAGAATGTTCTGGAGGTGATTGTTAAATTGTTAAATTGTCAGAGTGAGCAAAGAAAATAGGCAAATACTTTAAAGTTTTATATGTGTATGTGTATATGTATATATATATATATATATATATATATATATATATATACATATATATTTTTTCTAGATTTTAAAAAGTGATGGAAATAACATTAATAATACTGATAAAATTTAACAATATATTGTGAACTTATTGGAGATCAGTTAACCACTTAGCAGCACATGACTTGTCTAATTTCATTTTTGAACATTATAGGAACCTGAATCTTCTTATAAGACCTAGGTCCAAATTTCACCTCCTGCTTATTATTTGTATGACTTTGAACAAATTGCACAATCTCACTGGGCCTCAGTTTCCATGTCTGAAAAATGAGGAGTTGGAATGGATTATTTCCAAGGTCCATTGTTGTTTTATAACTATGATTTCATCAGTTCTATAGTTTCAAGAAATTTGTCCATGGTCACCCAGTAAGGCATCATAAAAGCTGGTACAAGAACTTAAGTCTTCTGATTCCTGGTCCCGGTTCTGTTTAGGATTTAAAAAATGATACTATTCCAGCATGATATTTGAACGCTTTGCAAATAGAAGCTGCAGAGAACACAGGATTGAATGATGGAAGCATTTGTCTTTTTTTTCCCTTTAATAATAATAAACAGCATTGCACTATTACTCATAAAATGTTAATTATTCCCTTTTGAAACACCACCCTGATTTTTAGTTTATTAAGCATGCCAACAATACAAAGCAATCCCCTTTTCAATATATTTTCAATTTTTTATTTGCCATAAATATTCAATTGGATACTTCCATTTGTGGTAAAGTTTGCTAATTTGCTGGAAGTTGATTCTTTCCCCCTGCAAATGTCACTTGGGTGGCCCTGCTGAGCTAAAATGGAAAGTCTAAGTAATGATTTTTAAACTCTTCATTCTGTGTAGGACAGAGCAGCTGTCTGCCTTATTCAGGATATTTGAAAATGACCAATGCTAGAAGAGTTATCAGAAAAGACTCATTTTAAAAAATGAGAGGTTTTTTTTTTAAGGTAGAACACAGAATTTTGCAGCTTTAAAAACTGAATGATTATGAAAGTGTGAGCTATGATTGCCAATTTATCGATCATCTGACATAAGATGTTGGGAAATACCTGGGAAATATATAACTAAATTGAAGTATGTTTCCACCTATACTAAAGCACAAAAAAGATTCAAGATAGCTTATGCCCATTCTAAACCATCAAAACCTAAACAATGTGCCACAGAGACTTGGGGCTAGTCTTTACTCCCAATAGATGAATACCTGCTAGAAATTTTGCAGAAAAGAATGGGCCAGAAGTTGTGTCTTATCCTGTCAGATTCATGTTCCTTTTCAAATAGGAGTTGTAAAAATATTATCGATGTTTCTGCTGATAACTAAGATCCACTCTGATTACTGAATTCATAATTTGTCAGTTTTAAATATGCCTGCTTTGTTCAGTGATATAAGGTTTGAATGATTCAGAACCTTTTTCAACATTACTCAGAACATTTCATTTTTTTTATTTGAACCAGTTCACTCCCAAGAAATTCATATCACTACACATGGGGACTCCTCATATTGGTGCCAGTCATTGAATTGGCTTTATCTCAACTGAAGCTCAGAACTCCTGAACTTTAACAATCCATAAACCTCAGCCTCACTTGAAATAGTGTCTCTCTGTATTCTATTACACCTGGGTCCATCTTTTATAAATACATTCAGCTGTCCATTTTGGTGGGCATGCAGAATATGTGAGAGCACGATGGTATGCAGTAAAACTGGGAAGAAAGAATAACATCTGGCTTTGGAGGGTCTTGAATATTAGACAAAGGAGTTTGAACATTCCTTGGTTAAACATTAATAGTGACAGACACTTAAGGGATCTGAGCAAAGAAATAACCAGATATATATATATATATATATATATATATATATATATATATATATATAAAATAGTGTGAAGGAAGGGTTTGAAAAAATGCAACTGAATGCATGAAGTTTGGTTAGTTGACTACTGTTTAACCTAGGTCATGGGTAGGTGCTAAATAGCTACTTATTGATTTGGGATAGAATTTTATTGGCAAAGAATGACAGATTCTCTTGGGATAGAACAAGGAGTTAATGATAAGGGTCTATATTTGTGTGGTGGCACTGAGAATAGAGAAAAGGATGGAGGTAAGATATGTTATTCAGAAAAGAGGAGATGAAGTTTAAAAAAAGGATGAGTCAAAGGTAACACTAAAATATTTCAAAAGTGGGAGATTTAGTGAATGGTGACAAATAGTAACTTCAAAAGGAAAATCTATTTGTTTTGAACAATGCTGATTTTGAAAATGCTAGTGGTGCAGCCAGGGTGAGGTGAAAGAAATAGAGGGGATAGTAGTCAGTCACATAGGTCCACCACTAGAGAGAATGAATGGTCAGGGCTGAAAGTATAGGACTTCACATCAGCCCTAAAATATTAGTATTTAAAACCATGAGATCATATGAGGAAAATGTTGAGAGAAAGAAGAAAAGAGACTCCAGGAGAGAGTGAATGACAAAACAATTAGCTAATAAACATTTTGTATACCATAATGAAACATTCTACTCCTATTTTAGTCCCTAAAGAGGTCTTGTGTCTTAAAGAAAAATGTTTAATAAGACTTAGGAAAAAAGGATCCAAGAGTTGACCTTTAGGCAGAAGAGAAAAATATTTTTTTCTTTAGTTGCAGGATAAGAATTGACTACCTCTTCTAAAAAAGTACTAATTCAGATTCTGTTAAGAGAGTATAAAGTTAAAATTTTCAACTAAACCATTTGCTGTTTTCCATATTGCCACTTCAGTGTTGACCCTTGGCTCTAATAATTAGTACTTTAGCCTAACAGACATCATCTGCAGACCTTAAGAGAAAGTCACAGATTGCTAGAAGAAGGTTAGGGTCCTACTCAGATGCCAACAATTAATTCCTCATCCCCTACCACTACCACAAATTTTTGGCAAGATGATGTAACTTAATTCTGTTTTCTTGCATTTGCTATGAATGTTGAATGATTTCCTGTTATGTGTGGCACTATATTTAGTATTCAAATAAATCATTTTCACTCTGTCTTATTAAATCCTGAGATATAAAATAAAAGCAGATAACACTTTCAGAGTGATGGAGTTGGGGTGGGGATGGGAAGGCTGTAGTTGCTACTTAATCTAACTGAATAATTCATCATACATCTTCATTCCACAGTCTATTGCCAAAAGTTGCAATTCCACAATCCTGTATCTCTGCTATCTAGCTCTTCTTCAAAATTCCCAGTTGCCACCACCTGGTTTTTATGGGATACATCTGTAGAATCAAGGAAGGTACACTTGTAAGCACTTTGTATTTCTTTCATTCAACTGTTACATTTGGTAAATGAGTTGTTTTGTTTAACTGGCTTTTCTGTCTAAATGAGGGTTTGGTCATGAATCAAGGAAATGTGTTCAAGGCCAGAAAACTTGCTAGAGTGCAAACTATAGCAATTTTATGTTTTTTTCTTAAAACCTCTCTTTCTTAAGAATACAGTAGATTTGATTACTTTCTCCATTATGAATTTTAGAAGTTAAAACCATCAACCATCAAGCATTTATTAAATAATTACAATGTACCAGGGGGAAGCTAGATGGTCCAGTGGAAAGATTGCTGGACCTAAGGTATGAAAGATTCCTTCTTGGTGACCTCAAATCTGGCCTCAGGCACTTGCTGGTTGTGAGACCATGGGCAAGTCATTTAACCCTGTTTACCTTGCTGAAACTACAGAATTCCATCTTGAGGAGAGTCCTCTTCCTTAATCTGTAGGATGAGCTGGAGAAAGAAATGGAAAGCCACTCCATTTGCCAAGAAAATGACAAATGGGGTCAGGAAGAGTTGGAGATGATGAACAACAACAAAGAGTTACAAAATGCTAATCATTAAGTAAACCCTTGAGATACAAAAGACAAACCTAGTTTTTGTGCATGTATTGAGAGATAGCAAAGAAACCATCATGAATGGAACAATACTAAGGTTCTGCTTAGTACTGATGAGTAAAGGAAAAGAAAATGAGATGGATAAGGTAGAATCAGATTTGAATAGAGAAAAGGAAGGCTAGACTCTTCTCAAGATGGAATTTTGTAGTTTTAGCAAGACTTTAGATCAATTTTTCAGTTATTGCCTAATGTCCTTTTTTCTATTAAATTTTGCCCCTACCTTATCTATCTCATCTCATTTTCTTTTTCCCCAAAAACTAAGCTATCCTTCAGTCAGGATGGTGGTTTCTGCTGTTTCCCAACTGCTCTACTCATCCCTATCTCTATGAATTTGCTTATGCTCTTCTATCTAGAATTCACTATCCACTTCAAATTCTATTCATTTTTCATGGTTGAACCTAGATTCTCCTCCTCTAAGAAGCCTTCAACATATTAAAAATCTCAACTGAGTTATCTCTTCTCTGGGTTCTTATTCACTTGTAGTCAATATCTCAAAAAATAGGATAGTCTCTCATTTTCAGATGACTCTATAATCCTGTGATTCAGTGATAAATTGGGCAGGTGAAATAAATAGAAAGGAAGGCAATCAAAGAGTCAGTTATTTATTGACATGAAAGTATGTCTCTGTTTTACCCTGATACAGAAACTTGGTCTGAATACTACCAGATTAAAACATGGAAGCAAACCTAAATTCAGAGGGAGGCTGTGACTGGAAACTGGATATATGTAAATGGGAACATGGCAGTTTATATCTTTATGATTCTGAGGTTAAATGGATTTCAATAAGAGAATCCAAGAAGCTTGCCAGGAAATAAAATAGAGAAAGAAATTTCTTATTATTCTCTAGTAGCAAATTTTCTTCAAGTAAAGAATCAGATAATGAGAGTAGTGACCAAAGGGAAGAGAGATTCCTAAGCTAAAAAATCTTAGTCTAAAAAATCTCCATGATGGTATAGAAAGTGACTGCCAAAATCATTATAGTTAGGCTAAACCAAGGAGAAAGGTTTTGAAAGCCAAATTGGGAGAGTTTTCTTTTTTTTCTCTTTTTTTAAGTTTAAGATACAAAGGTAAATAGAAGGGCTCCAAAGAATCTAGGGAGAGCGGAGGCAATTGAAAGTTCATCATATACCAGATACATGAGGAAAATAGTCATTTACATAAAATAGCTTTGGAAAATGAGATGGCTACTGCAGATCTGAGGTTCTCACACTGGGGATGGTGTTGGAGAAAGACATTCCCAAAGTCAACATCTTTGTCAACTTCAACTTATATCTAAATAGCACCTTAGGAGTTAATCTTGTCCAGACAGGATTAGTCAACAGGAGAACAAGATCTAAAAATCAAGGAAGGGAGAAGAAAAGAGTGGAGACAGCCAAGCAAAAAAAAAAAGAGGAAGATATAAGAAGTAAGGCTTAGTTCTCTGAAAATATCTATATAGGTCTAGCATTAACTGACAGGTGTGAAGTAAAAGAACCCGGGTTACAATCTCACCTGCATGAATTTGAGCAAATCCCACTTTCCTTGGGTCTTAATTTCCTTATTTGTAAAATAAGAAGGTTAGACTAGGTCTCTAATATCATTAGATTGAAAGCTCCTTGAAGGTAGGAACTATTTTTGTCTCTTTTTGCATCCCTAGTGCTTACTGACACATAGTAAGGACTTGAGAAGGTTTATTGATTGATTATTGATTTAATAATTTGAGTTTTAGAGGGGAGAGAAAAGATGTTAAGAGACAGATTTCTTTCCCTGGAACTTCCTGATACCAAAGAAATCACAATTTTATTCTGCTCCTATAGTTTGCCCATGTGAGAAGTCTTTCATCTTTGGGAAAAAGAGTCATTTTCCCTCTAGTTTTATTAATAACCACAATAAAAGAGAATTTTTCAAAATATAGAAGATCTGGACAGTTGACTTTTGGGAACATAAAAGGAATTATAGAGAAAAAATATGCAGAAAGTCTCTGAGCCTCTTTTCTGCTAACAAGTCATAAAGATGATGAGGAAGATGAGAATGAAAATGGTGGTGGTGGTGGTAGTGGTGGTGGTGGCAATGGTGGCAGTAGCAACAAGCATTAAAGCATAATAATGCTTTAAGATTTACAATGTACACAGCAAATATATTATTTTATTCTTAAAATCCTGAGCAATATGTGACATTACTGGATACATTTTACAGATAATTAAATTGAACCTGACAGAGGCTCCAAGGTCATCCAACTAATCTAAGGTTAAATTTGAACTCTAGTATTTCTTATTCTAGGTTAGATGCTCTTTTCAATGTAGCACCCAAACAATCATTGCTGCCTCTATTGGTTTCTTGCTGTCACTACTTCTTTGTGAACATGGATGTTCTCAAGACACAGCTTAAAGTTTAGATGTGTTAGGTTCCTGTTAGACTAGCTGCTCAGGAAATGTTAGGTTCCTGCCAACTAGCTTATCCTTACACAGCTGAAAGTTGAAGGGGTGGGAGACAAGGGAGACAAGGATATAAGTTTTCCTTAAAGTTCTCCTAGTTCTCCAAAATCTCCTTTTATTTACCAGAATACAAGTGCTTAAATATCCTCCCTAGTCCCTGGTCCACTCCCACTCCCATGGCACTCTCCAGTCAACCAGTAAAATAGTGCTCTGGTGCTCAAGGGCACCAGGTAATGAAGGTTTATAGCACTCCCTCACACACTAGTCCCTTACATAGATGCAAAATCTTTTTATTTTCTTTTTTCCTTCTTTCTAAAACAAAATATAGTCTTCTTATAAGTATTTATTAATAATCTCCACAGGAAACTACATGGGGGGGGGAAACAAAGATAATACAAATAAATGAATCTAGAACGCAAATAATAAAATCAGTAATCAATCAAACTGTTTTTAAGCCTCTACTCTGAATAAACCTTTCTAAGAGCAGGTATATGCCACCACACTCGAAAAGATAACCCTTGATAAATTGCACTTTTTCAGTCATCAAATATTTACTTTTTCTTGCCAACCAGACCTCTTAGAACAGCATTCTCAAATATACTGCAGTTCAATGCACTCCAGAGTGCAAATGGAGTTTGAGAAATATTGAGCAAAATAAATAAAAATATAATAAATATAGATAATGTTAATATGTAGTTTTCTAAATCAACATTTGGTCTGGAAGGATTCTTATGCACAGTTTGGCGGTTTCCATTCCAATTTGAGTTTGATTTTTTTTTATCTTTTGATGGCAGTAATCAGTGTACATAGAGTCTTTCAAAAGTATTTCTCAAGAATCTTTCTAGAACTCCTTATTAATTTTTGGCAGTTTTTTTAGTATAGATATTTAGATCTTTGCAGTTTCAAAGAAACTTTCAAGTTTCTGCCTAGAATTTACAGTTATCAGTTACATCTTGGTTTCAGTTACCTACTCCTGATTTTGGTGATGATTTAATTGATGAAAAAGTTCTAATATACCAAGGTGAAGTAAAAAGTCATTGAAGAGTCCAACTCTTTTAGCCAACATATGGTAATGTCAAATCACAATGGGAGGTGAGGAAAACTTTGACATTAAACCAATATTGAAACATCCCATTCTTTATGAAAACAAACAAAAAATTTAAAAACTAGTTTCCTTGACAGATTTTTTCTGCTGTTAATATAAATTGGTGTCAAATAGCATTAGAGGGAAAGCACAACTAGAAAAACCCAAGCTATTCTGAGGAATCAAACTGTGTATAGTATTTGTGTCAATTATTTATGCTGACCCAGGGTTGTTTTTGACAATTATAAACAGTAATAATGTTATAACCATTTTATAGCTGAAGAAGCAGGCATTGAATGGGATTTCAAAAGACATCTAAATGGAAAATTGAACTTGAGTCAGCTATTCCTTTTATTCCATCATCTCTTTTTTTCTTTGTCTAATATCTTGAAATTCACATAGAAGCCTTCCTACTCATACTCCATTTCCTACCAAATTTAGTCTGAGATTGTTAGATTGGCATTCAAGGCCCTTTGTACATTAATCCCAGTTTCCCTTTTCAGTCTTATCTCTTTCAACTCCCCAACATTTAACACAAGCTACCACTAAAGTAGCTAATGAGTATTGCTCACATTTCTTCCACTTTCATCATGCTGATCCTTTTTCTCTTCTATCTTTGCTGATGAAATATTCAGGCCCTAATCAAATAAAAATCTCTTCACAAGTTTCTCTTGATTGTTCCCAACTGGATGGGAGTATTTCCAGCCTTCAAAACATTAAAACATTTCTATCTTTCTTCTAACACTTAAATTCTGACTCTGATCATAGGAATAAGGCATATGACTGTGTTACTGACAAGTCACTTAAACTTTCAATGCCCCATGACTGTATTTCACAGGACAGTTGCCAATCTGCATTAGCGGATAGAACTTTCTCATCAGAAGTTCCCTATATCAATAAAACTAAAAGACCAGATTAAAAAAAAAGAATAGGTATATGTATGTATCTCTTATTTCTTTCTAATATTCTCATTATCCTAAAAATTCTGTGAAGCCAAGGACTGTAATATCATTCATCTTTGTCTCATTCTTTGCTACAAGGGCAGCTAGGTATTGCAATGGATGGAGCACTGGCCTTGAAGTCAGGAGAAGTGGGGTTTGGATCCAGCTTCAGATACTTAGCTATGTGACCTTGGGCAAATCATTTCACCCGGATTGCCTGGCATCCAGGGCCATCTCCAGTCATCCTGATTCATATCTGGTCACTGGACTTAGATGACTCTGGAGGAGAAAGCCCCCTTACTCAAATCCAATTCATGTGTTTGTCATGGCAACACTTCCCTGATATTAGGTCTTCTTTGCAAATGAAGGACAAACATCATCATGCATGCAACAAGGACTTTCATACAGTAGACATTCAATAAATCTTTGTTGAATTTAATTCAATTAATATTTGTCTTTTTTGATAATCAAGAGGGATTAATTTAAGTGATATATTTTCCAGGATGATATGTTTTTTCTTTTCTTTCTTTTTAATGAGAGAAAAGCAGACAATTCTACTAAGATACATAGAATGTAAACTTCTTGAGGCAAGGACTGTTTTTCATTTTTTTCCATTGTATTCTCAGCCTTGAACAATGTTTTACCAGATCAGACAGTTAATAAGTGCTTCTTTGTGAAAGAGTAAGGGAAATAATTTTTAAAGTTGACATTCATGTTAAAGAAGCTGAAATTCATCTAAGAATGGGAAAAAAAGGAATTTTTTCTTACTGTGGAACTTACTTTGAAAATAAGTGGTTTGAGGAGCCAGGGTCCCACAATATACTACTATACTTATCACATTATAGAGTCTAAGTTTTCTAAAACCAGACCTGAAAGAAAAAATTCTAATTGCTAATTTTAACCTTGGGCCTACGTATGTCTACATATGTCAAAGAATTCTATATGTTAAATAGAAATTTGAACTTTGAAAATATTGTCACATCAATAGAATCCTCTTGAAACATTAAATTCAAAGTCTACCAGAATCATGAATCCTGATTATAACTAGAGAATAAATAAGTTAAATAAGCAAAAATGTAATAAACATAAATAATGTTTATTTGTGGCTTTAAAGTCAATATAGAGTCCTCAGTTATCTCTATTTGAGTTTAACACCACTGACATACACAACTGTTTAGCTATAGGTTCACCATTTTGTTGAGGTGTGTAGTTATCAGGATAAAATCACCTTGTCTTTTTGACCATTTTGTAAGTGTTTAGCAGTTAAAGTAGGCTGCTAAAAATTTCTGCTTTTGATTTCTTTCTCCCCTAAACTCAAAATGATATCATCTCCATTAGTACCTTTCTGTTTCTTTACTCTTTTCCTCTCTTTCTCCCTCCTGTTTCATCTTTTTCTCTTTTTTTCTCTCTCCTTTCCTCTCTTCTTTTTCTTTCTTACCCTCCCCTCCCTTCCCTCCTCTCTCTAATTTAGAACATGAACCAGTGATCAACTTCAATAGATCTTGGTTTTGTCATCTTTCAAATTCTATGTGCCTTGAAAGTATTCTCCTTTTCCTCCTCCTCATCATCACAATAACTAGCACTTTTATACATGTTTAAGGTTTGAAAAGTGGTTTATTTATGTGATCTCATTTTGTCTTCACAACAACCCTATAAAATAGCTACTACTATAATCTCAACTTAAAAGATGAGGAAATTGTGCCCAAGGTAACACAGCTAGTAATTCTTTGAAATAGGATTTGAATGAAGGTCTTCCAAGCTCCAAGTCTAGAACTCTGTTCTTTGGACCACCTGGCTACCACATGAGATTTCTTTGACTTGTCCATCATCTAGAGTGCTGTAGTTTTCATACCTCTCATTTCTATTGCATGTAAAGCTTCAACAGATCACCTATGTTATGTTCCCTCCCTTTCTTACTTGATGAATAACTAAAAGTTAATGAACCTAATCATCACATATGGCTTATGGAAACCAGTTTCATTATTTTATAGTCACACTGTATAAACAAAGCTATTCCTATGCCATAATGAGGTTGACTTTTTAAAGACACATATGAGAACTTGTATATTCAAGTGAGAGTTGTCCTCTTTTAATTAGTCCCCTTGGGAAGCTCTCTTCTTATTCCAGTGATGCTGCCCTTGCTCAGAGCATTTCTGGAACATTCTTCAGGAATTACCTTCAGAACCAGCTAACATTAAAAGAAATCACATTACTTTTGGCCATAAATGGCATTTTTAGTTGGATGACCCACCTTATTCAAAATAACTATTTGGCTATTTCAAAAAATCAATTCCATCCTCAAAGGGCAAATTTTAACACTCCTTTGAATTGTTGAGTTTGGTTTATTTTTTAAAACGATTTTGTCTGAAGGCAATTCCAAAAGAGGAATCAGATACATTATCAATGAATGTAAATTTGGAATTAGTGTAAAACTTCTCAAGGCAACTGGATGAGACCAGCACTCATTTGGTTGTATACATTATAGGATGCTTGTTTAATCAATAATATAATTTTGTGGTCATCTCCTGTATAACTATCTATTAACATATTTTTATTAAATTAAAAATAAACAGTAAGCATTGAAAACCTATTATGTTCAAGACATTTTATAGGAAATGCAACAAAATGATTCTGTCTTAAAATAATTAGAAGATAGTTTGAGAAGGAATTCATAAGAAAGTTGTTTTCTAAAAGAAGTTGAGCAACATTAATTATATGGACAAGTGCAATAAGAGACACTTGAAGAAATGGAATAAACTACTTATTGAATCACTGGAAGTATTGCTGCACAGATGATAATAGCTGCCATTCGTTGAAAACAGAGAAAAAAGATAATTTCAGTCTGGAATAATCAGACAACACTTTATAGAAGAGGTGAACTTTGATGTAGAAGAAGTGATTCTTGAAGATATGGATATCTTGAGAGGAGAAAAGAGGGCTTTCCAAATGTATTCAGTGTATGACTTCTCAAGGCAACACTCATCTGATTATATATGTTATGGGATGCTTTTTTAAAATATCAATATTATACTTTGGTGACCAATGATTGTGGTCATAATTTGAAAATCAACAGCACAATAATTACAGTCAGGAAAGAGCAGGGCATATTGGAGGAAAAGTATATAGTGTGAAGAATTGGGGAAAGTAAGAGACAAGACTGGAAGAATAGATTGGGACTAGATTGTGGAAAGTTATGATTAGTAAGATAAGGATTTTGGATATAGAACTAAGGATTTATCCATGGATAGATCATTGAAATTTTTTGAACAGGAAAGTTACGTGATTGAATGTTCATCAAACTTGGTTTGTCTGACAATATTATCCTATATGTATTGGAAGGATGAGATGCTGAAGGCAAGGAGATCAATTCAGTGGTCAGTGATCAGAATGGAAATAACTTTATCTTAAAGGAGTTGAATTAGGGTAGCAGAAGAGAGGATAGGCAGCTATATTTCCAGATGTGAATCTGGAAAAAAGAGGAAATGGCTGGAGAATTAAAGTGAATAAATGTCAGAAGGAAAAGCTGCTTTAGGAATGAAAAAAATAAGCTTAATTTTTAAAATGATAAATTTAATGAATGAACAGAAAAGCCAAATTGTCCAGCAGGCAATTGTAAATTTGGTACTGTAACTCCTTCATCTTAGATAACATTTTGTTTTCCTCTTATGAATCAAGCATATTTATTTTGTAAATATGTATTTATACCAATTATGGACTCCTTTAGGGTAGGTAATATGTCTAAGTTGCCTAGTTCCAAAGATACCACATTTAACAAAGTAAATATTAAAAATGTTTGTTGACTGAATAATTAAGCATAAGGACTAGAGATTTTGGAGTCATACACATAAATGAGCTAGTTGAAACAGAAAATGGATGAAATCTTTAACAGAAGAATATATGTAACCTAAATAATGAACTGAATGCTCAACCTTGGTGAATAATCCATATTTAAGGGGAAGGAGAAAGACGAATTATTGTTTAATGGTAAAGGATCTGAAGTCAAATTAAAGCTATTCCATTTATTACCTGGGTAACCCTGGACATTCTGTTTTAAAGAATCATAGATTGATTTAGAGATAGAAAAGACCTGGAGTCATTTAGTCCAATTTCTTAATTTTACAAACGAAGGTCCAAAGAGATAAAGTGTTTTGTCAATGAAACAGGTAGCAAGTAGCAGCACAAATTTAAGCCCCAGTCCTCTGTCTACTATATCATATTATCTCTCTAATTATATATTTCAAAGTACCTTTCCTGCTCACAATGGAGCATATCTTTATATATAAAAGATAGAACATTGTTATATCCAATCAATTTATATTAAACAAGAATTTGTCCATTTTCTGTCCCCCTATTACTCCCCCACACTCTTGTGAACACCACAAATAGTGGCCATCAGTAGCTACTAGTGTTGTACAATGCAGCTTGTTGGTATAAAATGAGATAATGGAGAAAAAATGTGTATTTCACAAATGCCATCCAGAATTCATCACTCTTCCTAATAAACTGCGTCTTTATTATAAGGTTCTGGTTCTGAATCCTATTTATACTGCCATTGGTTTTCAACCTCCCAAGCTTGACCAGTTTCACCAAGGTTTAATTCTAATTATAAAAATCTAGTCATTGAGTCCTATTTGCTGAAGTATTTAGTTAAATTAATGATATTTCTCTCTGTGTTGGGTAAGGGTAGGAATATTTATCTCTGGATTTCTCTTAGTTTCATTAGGGGAAAAAAATATTATACAAATATTGATGCACACTCAGAAATGCACATATACTCTTTTTCAATCATGTAAGACCATTCATTCTGTTATTAAGTGATTTAAGTAGGTAATTATCAAGATTGGAAAGGGTAGAAATAAATTTGCTCAGGGTGGCAAAAATTGTTACACGTAATAGGTCTCTTGGAGCAAGACCCAACCCATGCTTAGAATTAACTTACTAGGAAAATGATTCTAAGTCAAAGGTGAGAAATGTCACCTATTCCCTAAATTCTATTACTGGTTATTTGCACTAAAAAGGACAAAGAAAGTTCTGATATAGATGAAATTATTCAAAAAGCATCTGGAAACAAAGTAAATTCCTTCAACCAAGGAATGACTAGACAAATCATAGTACATGAATATAACATTATATCATTGCACCATATACATAATAAATATGAAAAATTCAGACATTTGAGAAAATTGAGAAAATTTGAGAAAAGTCACATTAACTGATACAGTTAAAAGTAGAACAAAGACAGCTATATGGAGAATGACTAAAATAAAATAAATTGAATGCTGAATAAATTTCAGTGGTCAATCTTGACCCTGGATAACAAATGATGTAATAAATCTTTCTATTTTTAGTAAAAACTGAGAATAGAATGTTGAACCTAATGCCAGAAGTGCATACTATTTAGGCTGGTTTTGCTTAATTATTATTATTTGGGATAATTAAGGGAGAGAAAGGAGATATACAGTTGAAATGCTTATGCTTAAAAGACAGCATCAATAAAACTTAAATATGATTATGATTATTTCTTATTTGGATTGAAAGCTTGAGCTAGTTCTCTACTCTCTGTTATAAATACTACAAAAGGACAATTTTCATTAAAGTTTCAGGATGCTTTTAGATGCTTTTATAGATTACACCACTACAAAAACAATTATTTTACAATGTTTTGTGGAAACGAAATAACATAGAATCTTTGTGATTCTTTCTAAGAAATAATCTGTAACAGGGTAGAAAGTTATCACAGTAAGACACCACTTTATTTTTGCTATCAAAGAATTCAAAGTATTCAGGAATAGAATTTTAGTCGCTATTTGCAACTTAGATTATTCTCTTCCCTCCTCTTCTCCTTCCTGCAACCATTTTTGCAAAACACAGGCCAAGTCCTTCCTGGAATTTGGAAACATTTACTTGACTCATTTCAACATTTGTAATTTCCCACATTCCTTGACCTCAGCAGTTTCTAGTTCTGGTCAAGAATTAAAGTCAAAAATCCTCAAATTGGATGTTGTTATTTTTGAAGGGACAAGAATCAGAAGCTCTCATGAGAAAACATTTCTTCCCTATACATTCTCCTCTTCAAACCTTTTTAATATTCACTCGGCACTGGCAAAGTTCTTATCAGTTATCGCTAAGCATCATTACTGCAGGTCTTTCTCACATTCACCTATTACAACTTTAAACACAGAATTTTTAGGATTTTACTTTTTCAACTCTTAACATATCAGGGTTGTTGCAATTTTTGCTTTGGGTAAGGGTTCGACTGGATGACCTCTAAGGTCCCTTTTAACTCTGGGATTCTGAAACTGTGCATTGCAGGCATTCACAAATCAGGTTTCATTGGCATTGAAGAAACTGTAATGAGAGCCCTCGCCGAGAACCTCCATGGCTTTTGCTTCTGAAGTGTTGGTCTCTAAACACTGCTCTAGTGCCCTACATTTTATTAAAAGTAGGAAATTGGCTTCTTTCTAAGAAGCTGAGAAATGTAGAAGTGCAGTTCTAATTTAGTTCTTGATTTACTCTAAAGCAAACATCATACAAAAAGGACCCCTACTACATTTTTTAAATTCAGCTTTTTAGAAAGAGTAGGAGAGGCAGCATGGCACAATGGAGAAAAGGTCGGCCTTATAATAAAAAATAAGTCCTGGATTCACTTCATGTCTCTGATATATAATAGCTTTGTGTGCATGGGCAGGGTAATAAAATTCTTGGGGACACAACACAATTCTCTTTAAGATATGCAGAGTTCCCTGTACTGAAGAAATCATAGGTACATACATATACAATAAATGCACCCACATAGTAAATGTATATATATATATATATATATAAATATATATATATATTTCTAACTATCCATCCATCCATTCACATTCATTCATCTATCCATCATTTATCTATCTCTCTATCTCTCTATCATCTATCTATCTCTCTATCTATCATCTATCTCTCTATCATCTATCTCTCTCTCTATCTCTCTATCTCTCTATCTCTCTCTCTCTCTATCTATCTATCTATCTATCTATCTATCTATCTATCTATCTATCTATCTATCTATACCTGTAATACAGGCCAGCTAGGTGATAGAATACCAAGCCTGGTGTCAGCAAGATTCATCTTCCTTACTTCAATTCTAACCTCAGATACATTATTATTTGTATGACTCTAGACAAATCACTTACCCATATTTGCCTCAGTTTCTTCATCTGTAAAATGACCTGGAGAAAGAAATGGCAAACTACTCCACTGTCTTTGCCAATATCTATGTGACCCCAGCGGGAGTCGCAAATAGTTATGACTGAAAAAATAACTAAACAATAAAGCACACACATACACACAAAAACACACACAAACACACACATATGCATGTATGCATGTGTGCAGCTATGTATATAATATTATTGTCATGGTTTTTCTATGACCAATATATATCCTTTTCTCTTGTGTAGTACCTTTTCTTTTTTTGTCATGATCCTTTTCTGGAATTCCCCATATTTAAAAACTTCTATATTTTAAACGTTTCAGGTTGGAAATGTCCAGTTTTCTAGTTTGTTGTTGTCTCTTTGCCTGTGATCATAGGGGAATGAAATTAATTAGACCCACCTGAGCAAAAGTTCATCCCTTCTTTAGAACATCTGACCAGCCCTGTTATCAAATCTACTGATTTATGATTTAGACCTAGGAGATCTAGATTATTTTGGAACCTTTTGGAAGGTATCTTTCATGACTTGAAAACTTCAATGACCCTAGGTTCTCTAGGAACATTCCTGCTTGCATCTACTTGAAGGGAGAAGGGGAGAGGAAAAGAAGGAAAAAGAAAAAGCATTTATTAAATACCTATTATGTTACAAGTCCTGTACTCATACATTACAAATATCTCATATTATCCCCACTCCAAACCAGTGAGGTAGATATTATTATTATCTACATTTTACAATTGTCAAAACTGAGGCAGACAGTAGTTAAGTAACTTCAGTCAAGTCTGAAGTAAGATTTGAATTCAGATTTTTTTTGACTCTAGGCCTATATATGGATATATTATCACTCCAATAGAAAGTAAGCTTTTTAGGGTAGGAACCATTTCTCTTCTATATATTTCCAATATCTAGCATAGTGTTTGGCATATAATTGGCACTTAACAAATGCTTGCTAATTGGTTGATATTAACCTTTCTCCCATTGTGAAGTTTGTTTGGAGATGTTAATCTTGGCCCTACCATAAAGGTCTTATTGAACCACTCTAATTTCCATCCCTTGTTGTCTTTGCTTCTGCTTTTCTGACTTTTTTACAATTAAATCATGAGGTCTTGCTCTAAACATGCTAAAAAGATGGTGGGAGGGGCTATTGTCAGCAGACTGTTCATCTAATTTTTCTGTGAAGTTCTTTTAGAACTCCCCCCAGTGAACTGGAACAAGCAGGTATAATCAACATTCATCTAAAATTTTCATGAGAGGGTATAGCTCTAGAACTATGGCAATCCTCTTCTCTAACCCACTTATTTTATAGTTGAGAAAACTGTGGTCCAGAGTTAGACAGATGATAAGCAGATCTCCAAATCTGTGTTCTTGCCACTGTACACATAAAAGTTTCCTTGTTGTGATAAGTTTTTTGGACCTGGTTTCTAAAGTTCATTTATTTATTTATTTATTTATTTATTTGTTCGTTTGTTTGTTTGTTTGTTTGTTTATAAATGATATTTTATTTTATTTTATTTTTCCGATTTCATGTTATGAAAGTTTTTGACATTCATTCTTTATGATTTTTTATGTATAAATTAGAACTTTTATTAAAAAGTTGAAAGATATATATTAGCTCATATTTGTATCATAACTAAAAATCTATAATTTAGAAAGTTTAAGAAAATATAGATGAGTAGAGGTAACAAAATACAAAGTCATCCTCAGTCACTATTTACTGCTGGTTTTCCCTTCAACTCATCTCATTTTGATTGACTTACCTCTTTTTTATTTTAAAGTTTAAAAAAATTTTTTGTACAAGTAATTTTTATACATTACTAAAATATTCTTGCTTAAGAGTAAACATAATACCCCCCTCCCCCACAAAAATAAAGAACCTCATGAGAAATAAAGCAAAAGAAAGAAAAAAAATATGTGTTTCAGTCTGTGTTCCAATACCATCAGCTCTCAGGTGGATCACATTCTTAATGATTAGTCCATCACAAAAAGTTACTTCCATATTTTTCTACTGTTGTTGTTGCTGATTGTAATTCCCTCCATCCATACCTCCCCATTACCTTATATTATATTCCCTCTCTCCTTTCACTCTGTCCCTCTTCTAAAAATGTTTTGTAGGGTAGCTGAGTGGTGTCACATACTGAGCATTGGCCCTGGGGCCAAGAGACCTCCAGCCCCCATAGCACCGCAGAGACCCAACAACCACCAGGCCCCATGGTCCCAGACAGGCTACCCAATCTTAGCCCCTTGTAAGAAGTAAAAAAGAAAATGCGTTATATCTGACTATTTGTTCCTATGATCTACCCTCTCCTCTATCACCCACATCCCCCACCTTCCCCCTTTCCCCCTTCTCTCCTTTTTTATAGATTTCTATACCCTATTTAGTGTACATGCTGTTTCCTCTCTGAGCCATTTCTGATGAGAGTGAAGGTTCTGTCATTCTCCCTCACCTTCCCCCATTCTATATCATTGCAAAAGCCCATTGCAAAAATAAAATGTCTTTTATATGAATAGCTTAGCCTATTCCACCTCTCCTTTCCTCTTACTCCTAGTATGTTTCCCTTTTATCCATTGACTCCATTTTTACAATATATTATAATCTACAAATTCAGCTCTCTCCTGTGCTTTATCTATAAAAGCTCCTTCTACCTGCTCTATTTAATAAAGGTTCATATAAGTATTATCAGTATCATTTTTCTATGCAGGAATACATGCAATTTATCATCATTAAGTCCCTCATATTTTATCCTTCTCCTCCACTCTCTATATTTCACCTGAGTCCTGTATTTGAAGGTCAAACTTTCTGTTCAGCTCTGGTTGTTTCAACAGGAACATTTGAAAGGCCCCTGGTTCATTGAAAGTCCATTTTTTCCATGCAAGAGGATGTTCACTTTTGCTGTATAGTTGACTCTCAGTTGCATTCCAAGTTCTTTTGCCTTCCAGTATATTGTATTCCAAGCCCTACGAGGAGCCCTTAATGTAGTTGCTGCTAAGTCCTGTGTGATACAGACTATAGCACCACAATAATTTGAATTGTGTTCTTCTGGCTGCTTGTAATATTTTCTCTTTGACTTGGGAGTTCTGGGACTTGGCTGTAACATTCCTGGAGGTTGCTTTTATTTTTTTTTTTTTTGGATATCTTTCTGGGGGCAATCGGCAGATTCTCTCAATTTCTATTTTGCCCTCTGCTTCTAGGATATCTGGGCAATTTTCCTGTAGGAATTCTTTAAAAATGAGGTCAAGGCTCCTTTCCTGATCATGACCTTCAGGTATCCAAATAAGTTTTAAATTATCTTTCCTGAATTTGTTTTCCAGATCAGTTGTTTTTTCAATGAGTTGTTTCACATTTTCTTCTAAATTTTCATTCTTTTGGTGTTGAAGTACTATGTCTTGAGTTCTTGCAAAGTCATCAGATTCTACATCTGAGGGATTTGTTTTCCTCAGAGAGCTTTCTTATCTCCTTTTCCATCTGGCCAATTTCGCTTTTTTTTTTTTTTTTTTTTTTTTTAGTTTTTGCAAGGCAATAGGGTTAAGTGGCTTGCCCAAGGCCACACAGCTAGGTAATTATTAAGTGTCTGAGGCTGGATTTGAACTCAGGTTGTCCTGACTCCAGAGCCGATGCTCTATCCACTGCACCACCTAGCTGTCCCTCCAATTTTGCTTTTTAAAGTATTCTTCTCCTCAATAATTTTTTGAACTGTTTTATACATTTGACCTATGTTGGTTTTTAACATGTTATTTTCTTCAGCATTTTTTTGGATGTCCTTGACTAAGCTGCTAACTTCTTTTTCATGTTTTTTCCTGCATCTCTCTCATTTCTTTTTCCAATTTTTCTTCTGTCTCCCTCAGTTGATTTTCAAAATCTTTTTTGAGTTCTATCATAGCCTGAGTCCAACTTTTGTTTGTCTTGGAGTCTTTAGATGCAGGAGCTTGTATTTCCTCATCTTCAGATTGAGTATTTTGATCCTTCTTGGGATCATAGACAATGTATTTCTCAATGGTGTTCCTCTTTTTTTCTCTCTTTACTCATTTCTCCAGCCTTGGTTTTGGGGTGCTTCCTGAGCTTTTGAGTATTATTGGGACACACCCCCACAGGGTCTCAGTGTGTGAAACTCTGACTTCCCTCCTGGTCTATGGATGACCACAAGAGCACCACTCTGCCACAGGGCTGAGGCTGTTCTATGGGGAGGGCCTAGACTGAGATCAGAATCTGAATGTGGTCAGTGCCCCAGAGTACTGTTCCAGGTACAGAGGACAAATCTTAGAAATCTCCCCTACCTTACTCGGCTTCAGTTGCCTGGAGGCTTCTGCTTGCTAACTCCAGGCCTTTTTCTGTTTCCTGGATCTGGTTTGGGGGGGCGTCATCCTGCACTGACTATGCTGACTGCAGCAACTGCCCTGATGGCCTGGACTTTGCATGCTTGCTTTGGCAGAAGTCCCCCCCATTGATCTCCCAAGTTGTGCCCAGTATTTTCCCTGGTGTAGGTCAGAAAACTGCCCCATGCCTGCCCTGAGCTGTGACTTCCAGGTGCCCTGGGGCTCCCTCCAAGAGGCTGACATTTTTTTCAGTATGGTGGGGCTGCCCCTCTGAACCTTTGTAGGGGAACCTTTCCACTATTTTCCAGGTTACCTTGGTCTGGAGAATTGCCTCACTATATCTTTCTGTGGGTTCTGTCTCTCGAAAATTTAGAGTTATAATTTTTGAAATATTATGGAGAGAACACCTAGGTGAGGATCTTCTCCTGTTGCCATCTTGGCTCTACTCTGGTTTCTAAAATTAAAAAAAAAAGCATCTTGTGAAAGCTTTGGCAATTTAAAATACCTGCCATTCAGAACACTAGGGAGAAGCAGATGACTTGGGCATAAAAGTGTCCAGTAGAAGATGAACCAAGTAGGTGGTCAAGAGTTTCACTGTCTTTCCTACCACTGATCCTCATGTCTAACCTGCCTTGCTTCTTGTTTTTGAATTTGGTTCTTGCTGACACCCTCCTTTATTAGCCTCTAAACTTTCAAGTCTTAGATTCACAATGTGAACCAAACCTCTCAGTTCTGACCTGTGTCACCCTGATCATGATCACCGTATTTCTGTCTCAAATCTTATAACCTGACCCCAACTTCTGATCATTCCCAGGCTTGTCATTTTGATTGGAGTACCCTTGACCTGCACTTGTTCCTGGCTCATATTAACCCAGACAAGTGTTTCAACTAAAAGAGTCTCAGCCTCTTTTCCTGATGCCTGAGAAAAGTTTGAATAAGAGGTTTGAGTTTAGATAAGTACTCAGGGTTCACAAGCTTATTCTAATCAATCAGTTTAAAAAAAAAAAAACTTCAGTGAGAAATCTTGAGGACAGCCCATCCAGTGAGATTTCTCATACCTTCTGCTGCTGATTACAGTAGAAGGAAGGGCAAGAACAGCCTTCCTCCAATTGTACTTCACTATTTCCGCTTGTAGCCCCAGGCAATTCTAGAAAGTACAGGCACACTGAAATGAAACAATTAAAACAAAGCTTATCAAGACTTTCCAAACTTCACAAAAGATTTGATTTGAATTCAGGTGAAGCCTCTATGAAGCCTTGCTGAAACTGATTTCCCTGGATCTGAGAGAAGCTTTTCTAGATTAGCCAAATGGAACGATTCACTTTATTCTCATTATATCCTGTTACTTTATGTCTGTGTATGTCAGGGTAATGTATAAAGCAGGAGATTTTGGTCAAGTTTATTGACCAGGCTCTCCACTGAGAACATTAAGTTCCTTCAATTCAAACTCTGGGGTTCTTAATTTCAAATCTAGTCTCATATCTAGTAAGTATTGTAACATGTCTATATAGGAGTGGGGAAAGATTTTGAAATGGGAACACCTAAAACTGGTCACTCAGAAGAAATTATTATTAATTGGAATTGGAAAGGACAAGCCTAAACAAGATTTCTTAGAATCACAGAATCTGAGATTTGGCAGGAGCCTCGGTGGATCATCAGGCCCACTCTCCCAACCTAACCAGCAACATGAATTACTCCTAAAGAGTCTTTTCCTTTTCCTTGCTGCCTGGTCTCACCAACCCTGTGGGGAATACCAAGTCTTTAAGAATTCCAATGATGGGGAGCCCATTATATTTGCTTTTGAGTACCTTTAATTATTAGGAGCTTATGTTGATTCCAACTCTTTCTCTCTTCACATTGTACCTATTACATCTAAGAAAAATTTTAAATCTATGTTATTGCATAGGAGTTCTTAACCTGGGTGGGGATATCTGTGGCTATTTTTCAAGGTGGTCTCTAAGCTTGGATGGGAAAATGTACATGTATTTCAATATAATTGATGTTTTTGGTAATCTTTTATTTTATGCGTTTAAATATTATTCTGAGTAATAAGAAGTTATTCCTTCACTGGTTAGTTAGAAGAGATACCTTCCAATGTCATTTGCTTCTCTGATTATTTTAGAAGAGAATGGCTCAATCGGCAAACATGTATTGAGTGTCTCAGGTATGAAGATCTAAATATAAAGAATGAAACAGTCTCTATTCTCAGGGAGACTTCATTTTATTGAAGGAGAAAGCATACATACATCCTATAAGTATAGGACCTTCTCTAGATTTCATTCACCCAACTAGTACTCACTTTCCCAAGGGAGGCCCCTCAGAGAGAGCACTATGCCCAAGCATTATGCTCAAGACTTCTAGGGGGAACCCCAAGGAGCTCAGTTTCTCTCATAAGTTTCTCTTGGGTTCTTCCCATAAACAATTAGAAAGTCAGATTTAATTAACATTTAGTACAGGTAAGAATAGTTGGTATGGTACATTCTTCCCAATAACTTAGGAGGTATTCTCCCCACAAATAGGCACAGTTTCATGGGGGGAAATGGTCTAAGTTAGAGTAGGTTGTGAATTACATATCTGAGATATATGTGTACAAAAGCATAGCTCACAATTTCTGGTGCTATGTGGTCTAGAAGATTTTTCTTGAGTCGATGGCCAATGTTCTTTGAAACTATCCCCCCATGAGCATTTCTGTATTTTGATATCTGTTTGTACTCAAGCATTTTCATTCTGCTCATGTGTCTCCTACTGGCCCAGTATTTCTGAAGACATGATCAATAACAGTAAGTGGTTGAGGTTCATTGAGAAAGATTCTCTACCCTAAAAGCATTTCCATCTCAGAGGTCTGGTACAATTTCTGACCTTGAAACCTCCACTACTGGACTGGGAAACCCTGTAACTGCTATATTTTTACATAGACCCAGGAAGATGCATGTGATTCAGCCTGGATCGAAATACTAACCGTTTCCCACTTAGGCATGAGTTCTTCGTGTTCTGAAAGTCTTATTTTGGTGGGGTAAGGCAGTGGGGGTTAAGTGACTTGCCCAAGGTCACACAGCTAGGTAATTATTAAGTGTTTGCTGTCACATTTGAACTCAGGTCCTCCTGACTCCAGAGCCAGTGCTCTATCCACTCTGCCACCTAGCTGCCCCCTGAAAGTCTTTTTATAAGTCCTTTGTTTATCATTCAGTTCAGTGACCCAACAATTTCAGGAAAAATGCCAAGAACAGAAGAGAGATCTGTATACAACTTTTGTAGATCTGACCAAGACCTTTGATACCATCAGTCATGGGGGTTTATGGAAAATTATGTCAAAATTTGGTTACCCGGAGAAGTTCATTAAGTATTGTATGTCAACTTCACGACAGGATGCATGCCCAGGTTCTGGATAGTGAACAATGCTCATGAGATTTCCTAGTCACCAATGGAGTCAAACAAGGCTATGTCCTTGCTCCCATACTTTTTAGCATGAAGTTTTCAGTCATGTTAACAAATACCTTCACTGAGAACATGCCCTCAAGGTCAGCTACTGCACTGATGACAAATTCCTTAATCTGAAAAGGCTCCAAGCCAAGACCAAAGTGGAGGCAGTGTTGGTGTATGATCTTATGTTTGCAGATGATTGTGCTCTCAATGCATCCTCTGAAGCTGAGATGCAACAAAGTATGGATTGATTCTCTATTGCTTGTGTGAATTTTAGTCTAACAATTAACACCAAGAAAACACAGGTGTTCCATCAGCCAGCAAAATACCATCCATATGTGAAACCATCAGTTACAGCAAATGGAGAAGTTTTCAGTACTGTGGACAAGTTCACTTACCTTGGCAGTGTCCTCTCCAAGGAGGTACATAATGACAATGAGGTTGATACATGTATTGCCAGAGCTAGCTCAGTACTTGGGAGGCTCTGAAAGAAAGTGTGGGAGAGAAGTATTATGAGGCATTCTCAACTGAAACTGTGCCTATTTGTGGGGAGAATACCTCAACTGAAGGTCTACAGAGCCATTGTAGATAGCATATCTGCATATAGCAATGGAAACCTCGACAGTCTACAAGCGCCATGTCAGGAAACTGAATCATTTCCACTAAATTGTCTTAGCAAGGTCCTGAAGATCACCTGGGAGGAGATGATAGGAGACACTGAGGTCTTTTCTTAAGATAAACTACCTAGTATTCCAACATTACCACAGAGAGCACAACTACAATGGACTGGACATGTTGTTAGAATGCCAGGTGTACACCTGCCAAAAAAACCAAAAACATTTTATGGAGAACTCATACAGGGTCAATGCTCACAGTGGGGGGGGGGGGGTCAGAAGAAGTGATACCGAAACACCCTGATGGTCTCATTGAAGAGAGGGGAGGGGGCTGCACTCTATGAAGAAGGCAGAATTGAAGCAGCTCAAAGGAAATGTGATATACACAAGTTTAGAGAAACTACCGTAGGTACTCACATGGATTATTTGTGTCTGACCTGTGGTAGAGCATTACAAGCTTGTATTGGTCTCATCAGCCCCAGTTAGACACCCTGTAATTTGAATCAAACATAGTGCTGTTATTTTGGTTTCTTCAATAACAAAGGACAAGAATCAACCAACAAAGACATGCTAGCCATGAAATCTTTAATAGTCAGCCTTGTAAATCATTACCAAAATCTTAATTGTCTACTTGGGCAACCCATTTTTTTGGAAAACTCAATAACAGATTGGCAAGGAGCTCACTGATAAACTGGCCAATAGTTTTGGAGAGCCAGAGGCCACAATTTCTCATTTAACTTTCTCAGTTCCACAACTAAAAGGGTGAGGGCCAGCAGAGTAGGCCTGTATGGTTCTTAAAAGAATCCCTTTTTGCTAAGCCTTAGACTTCATATTGTTAAGGAATAATGGACCCTCTTAGTGCCCAATATATTGCCTCATGAATATACTAATGAACTACCCAGAGGGGACTGCAAGGACCACCAGAAGCCTCTGCCAGGCCACAGTTGGGAGAACATTGATTTAGAACATCTTTTCCCAGGTTATTAATGAGTATGTCATGTGGGACAGAATCAAAACCTTGCTGAAGTCAAGATAGATTATATCTATTATTTCTCTTCAATCTACTAGGCCTGTCACTCTGTCACAGAAGGAGATTAGATTAGTCTGGACTTGTTCCTTACAAAGCTATGCTGGTTATTACCCAGTGACCTGTTCTATTGTAGATGTTTGCAAATTGATTTTTGGATGATTTATTATTCAATTTTTTTTTCAGGTAGAGAAATTACTGGCCAGTAATTCTCAGGGACTTTTTCAGAGGGGCAGCATGATGCAGTGGAAAATGTTCCAGTTCAAGAATTAAGCACCTGACTTCTATTCTGGGTCCTGAAACCAATGTATAGAGTAACTATGGGAAAGAAAATGTCTGGGCCTTGGTTTACACATCTCTAATAATTTAAAAGTCTAGTTTTCCTGTGCTTCTTGGGTTGAAGATCTAATCAGTCTTTCCTAGGAATTATTTAAAATGTTCACTGTGAAGACTTTAGTTAATTTTTTAATACTTAAAATGAAATTGATCATAGCAATATATCCAGTTTATTTTACTTAAATGTGTTATTTTCTAGGTTAATATGGTTTCCCATGTTCATACACTATATATGGATAACATTTTAAGGATTACCAAAGCTTAGCAATATAATATATAATAAGAAAGAAAGTAATTTCTCAAATAAAAACCATAATTTCAATCATTTAAATTGGAGCATCACTAAAAAGGAAGAAAAAGTAGCACATTGTTTATATTTTAGAAGGCAGTTTATATGGAAAGTTAAAACCTTAAATATTTAGGAAAGATATTGGTATTGAGAAGCAAAATAACAGAGGAAACAGACATTTTTTGAACCCAATACTCCTATATCTCCTCAAAAATAACAACTAATTCATCAAAGTAAAAGAACAATCAAACAAAAACAAAAACCTTCACCAGAAAGATATTCACAATAAGGAAAAATATCAACTAAAAAGTAAGCACAAAGAAAATGGCAACACATTGAGTAATTATCATTGGATAAAAGAAACTAAAAAAGCAGGCCCCAGAAGGGAATATATAGCTTCAAGAGTGTACTGTATTTACTACAGGGTTTTACAGAATAGTTAATATTCCGTAAGCTCAAAATACATTTGTAAGCTCAAATATTTGTAAGCCCAAAATATAAATTAAAGAAGTTCTTATATCTGTAAATATATAATTTAAATCAATGAAGGAAGAGTTGCAAGAACAGGTAAGTCAAGGAATCATACACCACTTTCCAGTGAGAATGTTACAAATGAAAATAATGAGAAAAAATGAAAAACATGGAGAGACTACCTGAAAATTGTTAGTGTCCCAGAAAATGGAAGGAAATTAAAAATCTAAATGCTATCTTATATAAATTTAAACAAGAAATTTTTCTAGATGTATGAGGACTAATGTCTGAATGAATTTTTATAACATACACTGATGTTAGTAAGTAGGACACCCAAATTCAGCACCCCCTAAAATGCAATTATTGAATTCCAGAGGTAGGGAACCAAGAAAGAGTTCTCAAGGAACTCAGACC
This sequence comes from Macrotis lagotis, assembly GCF_037893015.1. Lineage (NCBI taxonomy): Eukaryota > Metazoa > Chordata > Mammalia > Peramelemorphia > Peramelidae > Macrotis > Macrotis lagotis. The sequence goes on along the minus strand of NC_133662.1, from coordinate 171,939,707 downwards.
AAAGAAAATCACATGAACTATAACCAATAGTTATGATCACTTAAGAAGATAAAATGGTTAAAAAATGAGTGAATTAGTGTGATTCACAGGATTTGCTTTGTGATATTTCAACATATTTTCTCGGAAGGAAAAAAGTATCCTCTTTTAAGTTTAATCTTGCAAAAGGGATATCAAAGGAAGCTAGCTAGAAATTGATTGACAAATTCAGTAGATCTAGGGAACTAGGAGGACTATTTGACTTGAAAGATGGGGACAAAAGGAATGAGAATTGCCTTGAGTATGGGGGTTTCAGATTGAATTGCAAGATAGTGAAATGAGAGGGATGGAATTTTGGGTCATTTCTAAATCATAAACTTATCTGAAACTATATCAAGGAGCTTTTAAATGATTATTTTAGGGAAATTAAGAATCTATGTTTAGAGTTAGAATAAAGAGGACATGGAAATATGAGGGTATGTATAAAATCTCCAATGAGAATGGTATTGATAAAATAATTGATTTTATTCCCAATACTGATGATTTTTTTTGTATTTCAATTTTGTGTTTATTTCTTCATCCATATGTACATGTATATTTATTTTTAAGTTACAAAATTTCCTTCTACACTCTTCCCACCCTCCTCCCCCAGTGGCAGACAGTCAAGTTAGCATTGAACATACATACTTTTGATAAATGTGTTTACAGATTAATCACCTTGGTATGAAGAATTATGATTAAGGCAAAGAGATACATACGAGATAATTTTTATAAAGTGTTCATCAGATCCTGAAAGGTTTGTTGTTTTGTTTTGTTTTTCTTCCTTAGGATGGGGATAACATTGTTCATCTCACAATGTTGTTGTTGATTGTACATTGTTCTCTTGATTTTGCTCCCTTTGCTCAGCATCAAATCCTATAAGTCATTCAATGCATCTCTAGAATCTGATCATTTATGATTTCTTATATAATAATAATAATATTATTCCATAGTATTCATGCACTATATTGTTTAGCCATTCTCCAATTGATGGACATCTCTTCAATTTCCAATTCTTTGCCACGACAAAAGAGCAACTATGAATATTTTGGAACATGTGAGACTTTTCCCATTTTTTTAATAATTTCTTCTGGATATAGGTCTAGAATTTAAATTGCTGAATCAAAGGGAATGAACAACATTTTTTCTCTTTGTGTATAGTTCCACATTATTCTCCAGAATGGTTGGATCTGTTCACAGCTCCACTAGCAAAGCAGCAATTTCCCAATCTTCCCACAATCTCTCCAACATTGATCATATTCCCTTTTTTTCATCTTGGCCAGTCTGATAGATGTTTTATTATTGTTTCAATTTGTATTCTCTAATCAATAATGGTTTGGAGGATTTTTTCATATGATTATATGTAGCTTTAATTTCTTCATTTGAAAACTGACTATGCATATCCTTTCACCATTTATCAATTGAGGAATGATTTCTCTATACATTTGAGAAATGAGACCTTTATCAGAAATCCTAATTATGAAGAGTGTTTCCCAGCTTTCTGCTTTCCTTCTAATTTTGGCTGCATTGATTTTATTAGTACAAAACCTTTTTAATTTAATATGGTCAAAATCATTCATTTTGCACTTTATAATGTACTCTAATTCTTATTTGGTCATAAATTTATTCCCTTTCCATAGATCTGATAGATATTATTAGACATTAGATAGATATTAATTTATCTATGATGTTGCCCTTTATGTCTAAATCCTGTATGTATTTTGACCTTATTTTAGTAGAGGGTGTGAGATGAGGCTACGTAGTACTGACAAAATTAACAGAAAAGTACTATGATGAGAAACAAAAAAGACAAATTTTATTCATGAATATCAAGCAGTAAATAGACTATATCCATTCATAGGCAGACAATTTCAAAATGGATTTTTAAAAATGATCTAATAATATATTGTCCAATAGGAAAAAACATGTCCACCTAAAACAGAGGGAAATTTATATGTTCAAAATGACTCCAAACATTTAGATGGCATAGTCATGGTTTCAGAAAAAGTAGAATCTAAAATATAGAATTGTGTTAAAATGATATCAATCTTAAAGTCTCCATAGACAAGTAAACAATAAAAATATTGAATAAGCATGCATCCTAAATGTGTTTTAAATTCAATTTCATTTTAGTTTCTCCTTTGAATTGTCTTCCTTTCAGCTCTCCATTCTGCTACATTGAGAAAAATAAGAAAGAATCATTAGAAACATATATTTTTGGAGCAACAGAATCCACAAAGGAACAGAGGGAAATATCTTCCAGCAAGGTCTATTGCTGGAGGAGGACTGTGAGGTGTTCCAAGCAGACAGCAAAAACCCAGGCAGGGTGAAATGGAAACTAACCTGTAAATCCTGGTGATGCAAGTAGAAACTGTTGCAGTGTGTGTATTGGGAGAGCTGTAATGGGGCTTCCTGGGTCACCCATTCAGTCAGCCTGAGAGAGCTCAAGTCAGAAGCTTCTAGAATTCCCAAAAAGTCCCTGGTGTTCCCTAGTTTAAACACAGAATCAGCCCAAAGTGTTCACATCTTTCCCATGTCCTGGGTATGGGCAAAACTTCCCCAGTGGTGACTTTCCAGAGAGTACCTCTGGTGTTTCCAGCCCTGATGTACTAGTCTGGTGACTGGGTTGCTTGGGGACAGCCTAGATCCATCCTCAGACCTAGGGGGTGGGTGGCTGTCATCCCCAACACAGATAATCTAGAGAAAGCTTCTGGTGTTCCTTACTGGTTGGTCTACTGAGTAACCCCTAGAGTTCCTAACCCAGTAGGCAAGGTCTCTAGGGTTCTCCACATTGAAGTTCTGGGACCCACCCTCTTCTTCAATGCCCTAGGGAAAGATAACATCCCAAATGAAGAAAGGCCAGTACAAAACAAGGTCTATTGAATGTTACCTTGGAGATAAAGATACTAGCTCAGAAAAGGAGGACAGAAGAGATGCTATATGTGAAGCTTAAGAGGAGATGAATTAATCTCTAGTTCAGAAAGACTTCATAGAAAAGATCAGAAAGGAGTTTAAAAATCAAATGGATAAACTGAGAAAAGAAGTGCAAGAGATAATTAACATTTTGCAATAAAAAAGACAGAAGAAAACATCCTTTAAAATACAATTGGACAAATGCAAAAATAAAATAATTCCCTCAAGAACTCAGTTGGGCAAATGGAAAGAGATAGCAACTCCTTTAAAAATAGAATTGACCAAATGGAAAAAGAAATGCAAAAAGCTAAAGGGAAATGTCTCCCTTAAAAATGGATTGGGATTAATGGAAGCTAATGAATTTATGTGACACTGAAAATCTGCTAAACAAAATAAATGAAATAGAAAAAAATAGAAGAAAATATAAAATACCTCACTGGTTAAACAACTGACCTGGAAGTTAGATGCAGGAGAGAAAATTTAAGAATCATAGGACTACTTGAAAATCTTGATTAAAAAAAGAGTCTGGACTCCATTCTTTAGGATTATAGTTAAGGAGAACTTCCCTGAAACCCTGGAATGAGAGGGCAAAATGGTCATTGAAAGTACATATCAAGATTATGTCAACTCTGTGCACATTTGTGTTTATATCACAGAGAATAAAATCTTTTAATCCATTCTACAAAAAAAAGAAAAAAGAAAAGAAAGTACATAACAATCACCTCCTAAATGAGATCCTCAAATGAAAGCACCAAAGATCATTGTGGCCAAACTCCACAATTATCAGATGAAGGAGAAAATTCTGCAGGCATCCAGAAAGAAACAATTCAAACATCAAGAAGACATAGTCAGGATTACATAGGACCTGGATGCATCAACATTAAGAATTGAAGAGCATGGAATATGATATTCCAGAGATCAAGGGATCTTGGATTGCAAGTAAGAATCAACTATCTAGCAAAACTGAGCCTTTTCTTTCAGGGGAAAAGATGAACATTTAACAAAGTAGGTAACTTTCAAACTTTCCTGATGAAAAGATCAGAGTTCAATGAAAATTTGATCTTCAAACAGGAGATTCAAGAGATACATGAAAAAGAAATGGGGAAAAGAAAAAAAGAGTGTTATCCAGAAAGATTAAACTTGTTACATCCCTACCTGGAGGAAGATTCCCATAACTCTTGAGAATTTTAACTCTATTAGAGGAGATTATCTTTAGGCTTAAGGTCTGAACATTCATGGTATGTCCCTGACTTTGATGGAGTGATTTAAAAAATTTAGGACATTAAAAAAGGGGATAGAACTGTGAAGAGACAGGAGGAAGGGGGAAGTAGAATGGGGTAAATTATGTCACATGAGGACATTGTCACATCACAAAGGACCTATTGCAATGGGGAGGTGTGAACTGCCTGAATCTTACTCTAACTGGATTTGATTCAAATAGGACATACATACATACACACACACACACACACACACACACACACACAATTGAGTTTAGAAATTTATCTTCCTTTCAAGTATTAGGAGTGGAAAAGGATGGGGAGGGAAGATGGGACTTATGGAAGGGAGGGCAGGAAGAAGGGGAAAAGGGGAAAGGGGAAAAGACAAAGGAGAGTGTTGAATAGAAGGGGGAACACATTAAGGAAAGTCGTATTCAGAATCAAAACATTGGGGAGGAGGGATAAGGTGAAATAAGGGGGGAAATATAAATAGAGAGGAAATAATGTGGAGGGTAATAGTAATTTTAACTGTGAATGTGAACGGGATAAATTTTCCCATAAAATGGAAGCAATAGCAGAGTAGATTAAAACCCAAAATCTTACAATATGCTGCTTGCAGAGAAATACACACAAAGTAAAGTAAAAGACTAGAGCAGAATATATTTTGCTTCTACTGAAGTGAAAAAAGCAGGGCCAGCAATCCTTATCTCAGATGAAGCAATTGCAAAAAATAGATCTCATTAAAAGGGATAAGGAAGGAAATGATGGTCTTCTAAAAAGTAACATAGATGAAGTAATTTCAGTTCTTAATGTATATGCACCACAGGGTATTAGTATCCAAATTCTTAGAGGAGAAGCTGAATGAGTTACAGAAAAACAAACAGCAAAGCTGTACTGGTGGAGGACCTCAACCTTCCTCTTTCAGAATAAATAAATCTAACCATAAATTAAATGAGAAGGAAGTTAAGGAGGTGAATAGAATGTCATAAAACTTAGATATGATAGACCTCTGGAGTAAATTGAATGGAGATAGAAATGAATATACTTTTTTTCTGAGCTACATGTCACCTACATAAAAAAAAAAACTGACCATGTATTAGGGCATAAAAATTTCATAATCAAATGCAGAAAGGCACAAATATTCAATGCATCCTTTTCATATCATGATGCAATAAAAATCAAGTTCAATAAAGTGTTACAGAAAGATAGACCTAAAAGTAATTGGAAAATAAATAGCATAATTTTGAAGAATGAGTGATCAAACAACAAATAGTAGAAAGAATTAATAATTTCACCCAAGATAATTACAATAGTGAGATAATATGCCAAAAATTATGGAACACAGTCAAAGCAGTTATTAGGGTAAACATTATATCTCTATATGCTAGAAAAATAGATCAATGAACTGAGTATACAACAGAAAAAGAAAAAGAAAGAACAAATTAAAAATCCCCAATTTAATACCTAATTTGGAATTCTGAAAATTAAAGATAAAATTAATAAAACCAAAAGGAAGAAAACTATTGAACTAATAGATAAATACAAGAGTTGGTTTTATGAAAAAACAATAAAATAGATAAAACTTTGATTAATTTAATTAAAAAAGAAAGAAAAACAAATTACCAGTATCAAAAATGAAAAAGAATAGTATATTCATTTAATTAGCATATTTAATAGTATATTCATTTAATTCCAATGAGGAGGAATTAAAGTAATAATTTGAGACTATTTTGTCCAATTCTATGTCAATAAATTTGAAAAATCTCAGTGAAATGGATGAATACTTACAAAAAAATAAACTTTCCAGGTTAAAAGAAGAAGAAATTAAATACTTAACTCCATCTCACAAAAAATAGATTGAACAAGCCATCAATGAACTCCCTAAGAAAAAATTTCCAGGACCACATGGATTTGCAAGTGAATTCTATCAAACATTCAAGAAACAATTCTTTCTAATTCTATATTAACTATTTCAAAAATAGGGGAAGAAGGAATTCTGCCAATTACCTTCTATGTTGCCAACATGGTGCTGATACTGAAAGTGATACCCAAACCAAGAAAGAAAATTGTAGACCAATTTTCCTAATGAATGTGGATGCAAAAATTTTAAATAAAATATTAGTAAAGCAATTACAGCAAGTTATCACCAGGATATACACTCTGATCAAATAGGATTCATACTATAATTGCAGAACTGGTTCGATGTAAGGAAAACTATCAGCATAGTTGACCATATCAATAACAAACCTAATGGGCTGAAAAAGCTTTTGACAAAATACATCACCCATTCTTTTTAAAAACACCAGAATGCATGAGAATATATGAAATGTTCCTTAAAACAATAAGCAGTATCTATCTAAAACCATCAACTATCAACAAGCAATGGGAATGAATTAGAAGCAATCCCAGTAAGATCAGGTGTGAAATAAGGATGCCTGTAATCATCCCTATTATTCAATATTGTATTAGAAATGTTAGCCTTAGCAATAAGAGAAGAAAAAGAAATTAAAGGAATTAGAATTGGTAATGAATAAACAAAACTCTCACTCCTTGCAGATGAATCCTAGAAAATCATCAAAAAACTATTGGAAAAAAAATTGGCAACACTTAGCAAAATCACAGCTAATAAAATAAATCCACATACATCCTAAGCATTTCTATATATTACTCCAAAACACAGCAGCTAAAGACAGAAATAGAATCTCATTGAAAATATCTGCAGACATCATAAAATACTTGAGAATCTACCTGCCAAGACAGACTCAGAAACTATATGAAAACAACTATAAAACACTTTTTCACACAAATAAAATCACATCTAAATAACTTGGCAAATGTCAATTGCTTATGGGTAGGCCGAGCTAATATAATAAAAATGACAATTCCACCTAAATTAAATTACTTATCCAGTGCCATACCAATCAAACTTCCAAAAATTACTTTAATAAGACAACTCAATTCACTGAAGGAACAGTCAAGAATATCAAGGGAATTATTGGAAAAAATACAAAGGAAAGTGGCCTAGCCCTACCAGATCTAAAATTACATTATAAAGCATCAGTCATCAAAACTATTTGGTACTGGATAAGAAATAAGAGTAGTGGATCAGTGGAAGAGGCATATGAGTCAGCAATCTATAGCAATCTACTGTTTGATAAACCCACAGATACTGGCTTCTTCCATAAAAACTGCTAGGGAAAACTGGAAGATAGTATGGCAGAAACTAGACATAGACCAACATCTCACACCCTATACCAAGGTCAAAATGGGTGCAGGATTTAGAAATAGAAGGTTATATCATGAATCAATTAAGACAACAAGGGATGGTTTACCTTTCAGATCTATGTAAAGGGAAGCAATTTGTGACCAAAGAAGAGAGATAGAGAATATTTAAAATGCAAAATTGATAATTTTGATGACATTAAATTGAAAAGGTTTTGCACAAATATAACCAACGCAGCAGGAGATTAAAGGGAATATAATACATTGGAAAACAATTTTTACTACTAGTGTTTCTGACAAAGGATTCATTTATAAAATATATTTTGAAATGACTCAAATTTATTTTTAAAAAGTCATTCCCTAATTAATAAATGGTCAAAGGATATGGAAAGGCACTTCTCAGACAAAGAAATCAAAGCTATCTATAGTCATTATGAAAAATTGCTATAAAGCATTATTGATTAGAAAATGCAAATTGGGGCAGCTAGGTGGCGCAGTAGATAAAGCACCAGCCCTGGAGTCAGGAGTACCTGGGTTCAAATCCGGTCTCACACACTTAATAATTACCTAGCTGTGTGGCCTTGGGCAAGCCACTTAACCCCATTTGCCTTGCAAAAACCTAAAAAAAATGCAAATTAAAACATCTCTGAAGAACCAGATTGGCCTCATACCTACCAAATGAGGCCAATATGACCAGGAAGGAAATGATCAATATTGGAGGGGAATATGGAAAAACTGGGACACTAATGGATTGTTGGTGGAACTGTGAACTGATCCAAACTTTCTGGAAAGCAATTTGGAATTATGCCTAATGGCTAATAAAAAACTGTAGATAATTCAATCCAACAATACCACCACTGTCGGTATCCTGAAGAGATCATGAAAAAAATGATAAAAATTCCAAATGCACAAAAATATTCATTACAGCTCTTTTTGTAGTGGCAAAGCATTGGTAATTGAGTGAATGTCCTTGAATTGGTGAATAGATAAACAAATTGTGATATATGAATGTGATGGAACATCATGAGGGATTTCAGAGAAGTCTGGAAAGACTTGCATAAATTGATGCAGAATGAAATGAGCAGAACTAGAAGAACATTATACACATTAACAACAACATGGGGTGATGATCAACTATGATGGACTTGTTCATTTCAGCAGTACAATAATCAAAGACAATTTTAAAAGACGTGATGGAAAATACTATCCATATTCAGAGAAGGAGCTGTGGCATTTAAATGAAGACCAAAACTTATTATCTTCAATCTTTAAAAGTTGTCTTATGTATTGTCATTTTTTTCTCTCTCTCTCTCTCTCTCTCTCTGGTGTTTTCTCTCTTCCTTTTGGATTTGATTCTTCTCTCACAACACGATCAATATAAATGTATTGTTTAGCATGGTTATAAATGTAGTGTCTATATAATATTTTTTTTCTATCAAGGGAAAGGGGGGGAGAAGGGAGGGAGGGAGAAAAATGTGAAACTCAAAACCTTGTCAAAAATGATAGGAAAACTTATTGTATTCAATTGGAAAAACAAATAAAATATTAAAAATAAAGATAATTAAAAAGTTGAAGATGATGACATTAGCTGTGTAATGAACAAAGATGAAAGAATGTGATGAGAGAGAAATCATATCATTAAGGAAGAAACATACAGTATAAGAGATAGCAAAATTACATAATAAGATAACAGCTTTTTTCTAAATTAAAGGTAATAGTCTTCGGTCTTTCTTCAAACTCCACAATTCTTTCTCTGGATACAAATTGTATTCTCCATCACAGAGACCCCAAAATTGTGCCCGATTGTTGCACTGATGGAATGAGCAAGTCTATTAAGGTTGGCCATCACCCCCATGTTGCTGTTGGGGTATACAATGGTCTGGTTCTGTTCATCTCTCTCAACATCAGTTCATGCAAATCCTTTTAAGCTTCCCTGAATCCCCATCCTTCCTAGTTTCTAATAGAACAATAGTGTTCCATGACATACATATACCACAGTTTGTTAAGCTATTCCCCAATTGATGGACATTCACTTAATTTCCTATTCTTTGCCACCACGAAGAGGGCTGCTATGAATATTTTTGTACATGTGATATTTTTACCCTTTTTCATAATCTCTTCAGGGTATAGACCCAGTAGTGATATTGCTGGTTTAAAGGGTATGCACATTTTTTTTTTGCCCTTTGGGCATAATTCCAAATTGCTCTCCAGAAAGTTTGGATGAGTTCACAGCTCCACCAACAATGTATTAGTGTCCCAGATTTCTCATATCCCTTTCAACATTGATCATTGTCCTTTCTGATCATATTGGCCAATCTGAGAGGTATGAGGTGATATCTCAGAGATGCTTTAATTTTCATTTCTCTAATAAAGCAAAAATATTTTAAATGAGAAGCAAAATTAGTAATGTGCAATGGTGGAAAGGGAATCAATCCTCCGATAAATCTTGAAATTAGTATTCAAAAGAAATGAATTACTTGTGAAAACCTATTATATATTAATATGGTATCACTAAAACTTAAAATTTAAAATAAATAAATCACTACCTACAAATTCTATGAAATAATACAAAAACTTTGACCCAGTAAAAAAGAACATATTAGGGCAATATATGGGCTGCCATAAAAGGAAAGCACATCTAGTATTAGATGTTTTCTTGGTACAGAATTATCTTTCAGATTATGATAGTTCACTTCAAAGATGTAAGACAATCGCACTGGCAGATGACTTAATCAGAGTAGAAACAAAATAAACCCACTCATACAATTATCAGTATATTCATATACAAAACTCAGAAAAATGAGCAAAAAGAGAATTACTATTAAAATAATCACAAAATCTACTTTTAAAATCCTTATTTAGGAAGAATGAATATACAGAGACATAAAAAGAAAATATAAATATAATTATAACATTTTTGTAGAACTAATGGAAAAACTAAGTAATTAAAGAAGTATTCAGTTTTCCTAGCTAGGCCAGCCTAATTTGGTAAAAATCTGGGTTTTTAATAAAGTTTTATTTTCAAAACTGCCTAAACTAATCTACAGATTTCAAATATTAATTTATTAGATACTTCATAACAATAGACAAAATAAGAATGTAACCTGTGTTTCTTTTTTTCTAAGAGAATGACTTTAATTGGAATAAAAATAAAAATGTACCCATTATCTTTTTATTTTGTTAGAAAAACTAATAATTAGCATTTAAATATCATTTTCAGTTTTTCAAAGTACTCTCTATTAGTTTGTTTGATCATTATAGGCAACTCTGCAGATGTAAATATTATTTCATTCTTTTTTTAAATTTATTTTTTATTCTCATTTTGTACAATTTTTTTTACATTAATGAAATATTCTTGTTTACAAGTAAACGAAATACCCCTCTTCGCCCATGAATATAGATAGACTTGCTTGGGCGAAAAAAGTAAAGGGGAGAGAAAAAAATTAAAATAAAAAAAATAGTAATAATTGTAGGTATGGCCAGGTGGCGCAATGGACGAAGCACCAGCCTTGGAGCCATGAGCACCCAAGCCCATATCCAGCCTCGTAAACCCAACAATCACCCAGCCGTGTGACATGCAAGCTCCCTGATCCCCACTGCCCTGCAAAAACCAAAAAGAAGAAAAAAAAGACCCAAAATAAAATAAAATAGTAATAATAGTAGGGGTGGCTGGGTGGAAGACAGAGCATCACCCTTGAGCCAGGAGCACCTGGGTCTGAATCCGGCCCCAGACACCCAAATATCACCCTGCTATGTGGCCCCAGGCAGGCCATCCAGCCCCACTTACCCTGCACCCTCCCCCAAATAATAATAACAAAAAATATGCTTGAGTTTTCCTTCCAACACCAACAATTCTGTCATGGGTGGATCTCATTCTTTATAAGTCCATCACAAAAGTTACTTCCATATTTTGCCACTGTTGCCATTGCTGATTGCAACTCCCTCCTTTCTTATTTCTCCGCTACCATGTACTCTATTTTCCCTCTCCTTTCACTCTGACTCTGCTGTAGGGTTGTTGACTGGCTCAGCAGACAGATCCCTGGTCCTGGGGCCAAGAAGCCCTGAGCCCCCATACCACCCCTTAGGCCCAGAATCCACCTGGCCCCATGGTCCCGGACAGGCCATCCGATCCCAGCCCCTTGCAAGAAGTAAAAAAGAAAATGTGTTATATCTGACCACTCTCCCCCCATGGTCCATCCTTTCCTCCATCACTCACATCCCCACCCCTTCCCCCTGCTCCCCACTCCTTCTTACTCCAGATGTCTATACCCCATTGAGTATATGTGCTGTTTCCTCTCCTAGCCATCTCTGATGAGAGCAGATTCCCTCATTCCCCCTTGCCTCTCCCCTTCCATATTATTGCAATAGCTCATTGTAATAAAAAAAAATCTTATGTGAAATATCTTGGACTATTCCCCCTCTCCTTTTTCTTTCTCCCATTCCATTTCCCTTTTTTTCTATTGACTCCATTTTTATACCATATTTTATCTTCAAATTCAGCTTTCTCCTGTGCTTCAACTATAAAAGCTCTCTCTAGCTGCTCTATTAACTGAGAAGGTTCATATGAGTATTATCAGTGTCATTTTTCTATGCAGGAATACATGCAGTTCATCCTCATTAAGTCCCTCATATTTCACACCCCCTCCTCCAATCTTCATGCTTCACCTGAGTCCTGTATCTGAAGATCAGACCTTCTGTTCAGCTCTGGCCATTCCAAAAGGAACATTTGAAATTCCCCTGGTTCATTGAAAGTCAATCTTTTTCCCTGGAAGAGGACATTCAGCCTTGCTGGGTAGTTCATTCTTGGCTGCATTCTAAGCTCTTTTGCCTTCCGGTATATTGTATTCCAAGCCCTACGAGCTTCCAATGCAGTTGCTGCTAAGTCCTGTGTGATCCTGACTGCAGCAACACGATATTTGAACTGTGTCCTTCTGTGTCCTTCTGGCTGCTTGTAATATTTTCTCTTTGACTTGGGAGTTCTGGAACTTGGCTATAATATTCCTAGGGGTTGGTTTTTTGGGATCTCTTTCTCGGTGGGGATTGGTGGATTCTCTCCATTTCTATTTTGCCCTCTGCTTCTAGAATATCAGGGCAATTTTCCTGTAGTAATTCTTTGAAAATGATGTCAAGGCTCTTTTCCTGGTCATGACTTTCAGGTATTCCAATAATTTTTAAATTATCTTTCCTAAGTCTGTTTTCCATATCAGTTGTTTTTTCAATGAGATATTTCACATTTTCTTCTAATTTTTCATTTTTTTTTGGTTTTGAAGTATTGATTCCTGATTTCTGGTAAATTCATCAATCTCCCTGAATTCTATTCTTTGTCTGAAGGATTTGTTTTCCTCAGAGAGTTTTCTCATCTCTTTTTCCATGTGGCCAATTTTGCTTTTTAAAGCATTCTTCTCCTCAATAAGTTTTTGACCTGTTTTATCCATTTGACCTAAGCTGGTTTTTAGCATGCTATTTTCTTCAGCATTTTTTTGGATTTCCTTGACTAAGCTGCTGACTTCATTTTCATGTTTTTCCTGCATCTCTCTCCTTTCTTTTCCCAGTTTTTCTTCCAACTCTCTCATTTGATTTTCAAAGTCTTTTTTGAGCTCTGTCATAGCCTGAGCCCAATTTCTGTTTTTTTCTTGGAGTCTTTAGATGCAGGAGCTTGTGCTTCCTCATCTTCAGACTATTTTGATCCTTCTTGGGCTCATTTGCAAAATATTTCTCAATAGTCTTCCTTTTGTTTCTCTGCTTGCTCATTTTCCCAGCCTGGGCCTGGTTTGGGGGTGCTTCCTGAGCTTTTGGGACACTCCCACAAGGGTCTCAGTGTGTGAGGCTCTGACCTCCCTCCTGGTCTGTGAATGACCATAAGCACCTCCCTCTGCCATGGGGCTCAGGTGGGGGGCCCTGATGTTCTATGGGGGGGGGCCTAGACTGGGATCAGGATCTGAATGTGGTCAGAGATCCAGAGTCCTCTTCCTGGGGCAAAGGACAGAGCTCTGCAGTCTCTCTTCACTCCCCTCCCTCAGCTCAATGGGCTCATGCCCTGAGGGCTCCTGCTTACAGGCTCCACCTGCTTCTGTTTCCTGGTCTGGGCAAAAGACCAAGCTGATTGCTGTGTGCCCTGAGGGCTTGGCTCCACATGCTCATTATGGCAGATCCCCAGCTGTTCCCCCACTTTGTGCCCAGTGCTCCTCGGGGTGCAGCTCAGGAGACTCCCCCGCTGCTGTGAGCCCCAGCTCCCAGCGCCCTGGGGCTGCCTCCGGGAGGCTGAAGTTCTTTTGCTCTGGTGGGCCACCCCTCTGGCAGGCTGCCTCTCCGATCCTGGGGAGCAGAGCCTTTCTGCTCTTTTCCAGGTTACCTTGAGTAGGAGAACTGCCTCACTGGGTCCCTTTGTGGATTCTGTCTCTCAAAAGTTTAGTTAGAGTCCTTAGCTGATGAGTTTTATCAGAGAGCTCCTAAGACTCAATAACTTCTTATGCCATCTTGGCTCCGTAACCTGTGTTTCAATGATCATTTGCATAAAACTCTCCTTATTAAAAGATATTGATAGCTGGCACAGTGGATAGAGCACAGGTTCTCAAGTCAGGTGGAAAGACCTAAGTTCAAATCTAGCATCAGACACCTACTAGATGTGTGATCCTGAGTTAGATATGTGACTCCTCCTCAGTTTCTTCATCTGTAAAATGAATTGGGGAAGGAAATGGCAAACCACTCCAGTATTATTATTAAGAAAATCCCAAATATGATCTCGAAGAGTTGGACTTGACTGAAATGACTGAACAACCACAATTAATCAATTTTTCTGCCAATATGAAAGGCAGAGTTGATTTGAGAAATGGGAAGTCCTGCTTTCCACTTGGAGAGAAAGGATGTGGTTACTGACTCCCAGGATCATGTGCTGAGGGGGCAGCAGGGTAGGTACTCTGCCTCATCAACCAACTTCAAGTCTCTGGTGAGACTCTTCAGTACCTGAAGGCAGAGAAAAACTCTAGGTAGAAGCTGACATGTAAGGAACAGACAGCTTAATATCCATCTCCCCAATTTACTATACTTGAGTCTCTGAGGAAATTTCCCCTTGAGTGAGATCTGAGACTTGACTGGCTAAAATTCCTTACTGCTAATGAGAGAGCTCATTTGCTCTGTGTATTGACTAATATATATTCTCATATATTTACTTTCTCTGATTTGTTTGCTATCTGTTGAGATAAGTAGGTTTATTTCCTATTTGTTATGTGTGTTCATTATGGAATTGACATTTGGTGGAAAGGGAATCAAGCCTTGGACAAATAACTTGAAGTATTCCTTCCTTAGTAAGGGATACTCAGAAGGCAGATAAGTGGTGCAGTGGATAAAGCACCAGCCCTGGAGTCAGGAGGACTTGAGTTCAGATCCAACCTCAGCACTTAATTGTGTAGCTATGTGACCTTGGGCAAGTCACTTAATCCCATTGCCTTGTTAAAAAAAAAGGAAAATAAGAGATATTCAGGTGCCCATCTTGAAGTTAAAAATAATTTCCCTTAGACTAATAATATGTGAGGGAGTGGATAAATATTTCTATTTTTAGTATCTCCCTCCTCTCTGAGTAGAATAGCCAACTACTGATACCAGTTGTCTGCTCATCTCAGGGCAGTAATCAAAGTCTTTCTTAGAGAAGAGTAGGGGCCAAGGAAAAGACTCTAGAAATGTTCAATCAGGCTTTCCTCTGAGCCACATCTATACAACCCATATGGACACATACAATTTATCAATTTGTGTTTACACACGCACACAAAACAAACAAACAAAATTCAAATGAGAAAAGTATACAGAATGCTTCACATATATTATCTTATTTGATCCTCAAAACAATTTTGTGAGTTAGGTGATATAATCCCCAATTTTGCAAATGAAAAAACTGATATTAAGAATGAAAAATGACTTTTTTTTAGGATTACACAACCAGTAGATAACAGAGGTAGGATTCTTCCTGGCTTCAAATCCTCAAAGGAACCAAGAATGCTATCATCAGATTTCAAATCCTATTATATAGAAGTAATGATCAAAGCTTACTGAATATGAAAGAAAAAAATAAGTTAGTAGTATGTTTAAATAAACAAGATTTATAAACAAAGGTACACTGTGATCTTCAGTTTGATAAACCAAAATATATAAATTGTTAGAGGAAGAATTTGCTATTCAATAAAATCTTACAGAAAAAAATGAGCTAGTGTTTGATACAAAAATAGGACTAGAATAACAATTTAAAATAATAATAGATCATTTCTGAAAATAAATTTCAAATTAATTAATATAAATTGAAAGGGTTTTTGGGAAAGCCATGGTATAAATAATATCAGAGGAAACTTATAGATTATATCTTATATAATCAGAGATTGAGGGAAAATTATTAAGCAGGTATAATCAATTACAAAAAATAATAGTATGACAAATTCTATATTTAAAGTTTTTTTCAAATGAAAAACACATTCAAAATAAAATGGAAAGATTTGGACGGGCAAACAAAAACTGTATTAAAACAGATAAAATGCCTGATACCTAAAATCTATAGTGAATTCATATAAATTTATATAATTAATAATCATCCTTCAAAAGAGAGTCAAATGTGGTAAACAGACAATTTTCAAAAGAAAGTAATTAGATTATAAAGAACCACTAGAAAAAAGTGCTCCAAAACACTGATAATAAAAAGAAATCCATAATCTAAGCAACTTTAAGAAAGGACCTGATACCTATCAATCTGATAAAGATGATAAAGGATGGCAAATTCAGTATTCATGGAAATGTGATTAAATATGTAAATTAGTTCATTGCTGGTATTCACTGTGAATTGATTTTGGGCAACAAAATGGTATTATAACATAAATGGTCAGAATTTTTTATAACTCCTGAACCAGCATTTCCACTTTTAGTAAATGTCTCTCTAACCTTTGGTAGGATAGGGACAAATGAGAAAAAAGTACTCATTTGTAAAAAAAAAAAACAACAAACTCAAATCATAATATTACTATTCATAATAGCAAAACTAAAGACATATTAGGTACCCAATATAAGGGGAATAGCTAAATAAATTGAATGGAATGGAATGTCATTAAACCATACAGAATGATGAATATCAAAAATATAAATATGGGAAGACATAGTAGGTGATAGTGAAAAATAGTAGAACTAAAGAATGCACATACTAATAATACCTACAAGAAGAAACATCTATGGTAGGTAGAACAGATAATGTTCTTTCTTCCAAGTGAAAAATAATTTCTTTGATCAATTAGTAATAAACAAAAAAGGTATAATTATAGGTACACTCTTTCATAGTCAATTTATTTTATATTAAAGATAAAGACTGGATTTATGATTTCATTGTTATCAGGAGCTTCCAGCTTCTACCTATGCAGGTGAGTATCTGCTCTGCAATTTGAGTCCTAGAGAGTTGTATCAAACACATAAACATTTAAATGATTCATACCGGGTCACTCTTAGTATTTTCAGAGATGTGATATATTGCTATAAATGATGAGTAATAAAGTAGTACACCAAAACTTACTTTGGGGAAATACATTCCATGCAAGAAGGGAGGAAAGATTTCCTCAATCATTTTCTACTCTTTTTCCAACACAGCTGTTAGTTTTAGGGCTAGCAGAAGGAACTAGGGACACAGTTTCCAAACCCTTGAGCTATATTCAGTGACTTCTAATTGTCCCATTCACTAAAGAAGAAAAAGAAAGACATGGCAGTTAGGGAAGACCCAAGTTCTGGTCCAAGTTCTATTACTAATTCTACGACTTTCAGTGAGCCACTTAGGATTCCTGGGTCTCAATTAAAATAAGCTTAGCTTAAATAATATCTAAGTTCCATTTCCCCCCTTCTCCCAAATTATATCTTTTCATTCCTGCTACTTTAATCCCTTCCCTGTTTCTCTTCTATTTTGATTGTCTATGGACAAGGGTGATGTGAGATTCAAAAGAGATGAAAGTAAAGCATTTAAATGCAGATCACCATCACCACCATCTCTATCATTATCATTATCATCATCATCATCATCATCATCATCATCAGACCTTCATCATTATCACTATCACCACCAACATTGCTACCACTATTGTCTTCATCATCATAATCACCACCACCACCACCATCAGCAGCAACAGCGACAGCAGGAAAAGCAGCCTACAATCACCAATCATCTAGTCTGGTGATGACTTCATTCTCTAAGACTTCCACTGCATTCTTTCTGAGTTTAAACAATATTTATGGAGCAATATAGGGATGTGATAGCAAATATTTAACAACCAGATTTTTGGAGTGAGGTAATGTATGCACTCTTATTTCAATTTAATCTGAATTATTAACATTTTGTTAAGCCTAGACAATCAACCAAACAATAAATAAAGACATAATTTGTGGCAATTGTTGATTTCTGAGGTGAATATGCTCACTTCAAAACTTTTTCAATTTCTCTTGCAGGTCATTTTGAGTTGAATTCAGCTCAGGGTATAGGTCTTTCCTACTTTAGTATCTCTAATCTCATTTAACTTCCTGTGTTAGATGTTCATAGAGCATTTCTTACCCCCCCCTCCAGTTTTTTCTTTTCTTTCTTCAATTTATCTTTTCTTGACTATTTCTATATCACCACCTAAGGATGTTTTGCTTATTATGTGGATCCATAACCCTTCCCCTGGTGACTTTTCCACCTTGTCCCCACTCAGGGACCTTGTTCCCCCATTAGAATGTAAGCTCTTTAAAGGCGATTACTGTTTATTTGTATTCCAAGCACCTAAGAAGTATCAGATGCATTATAAAGTTTAACAAACATTTTCTCTAATATAATCCAAAATCCATTATTTTTATAGAAATGTTGGAAGATACAAGAATATCTTATTTATTGTTGCCATGGTAAAACTGAGGTAGTCTTGTGGATCATTACTAAAACAAACGGTCTTCCCAAAAAGAATCGAATGAACCAGTCAACACTCAAAACAGTGGGCCCTTTAACAGTCATATTTAAAAAAAAGTTTACATTGGCTAAAGAGGAGATAGGAAGGATCAAAGGGCAACAAGGAAAGATTATCAGTATGGCATCCACTCTAACCTTCCCCCCAGCCCTAATCTGAAACAGTAACTGAAGGCATGGAACAGTGGAAAGAGGGTGCTGTCTCTGAGTTAGAAGACCTAGATTTAAATACCATCTCTAATGTTTATTATCTGTGACATCACCACCTTATTTTGGTTTCCTTATCTGTAAATTGAGGAAATTGAGTAACATGGCCTCTTAGGTCCATTCCTAATCTAGATTTATGATTTCATGCTCCTGTGATCCAGTGACCTCAAAAACTAGGGCAACCTATCCTGGAGTTCAGGTTCCAATACTTTCAAATTAGTCAAGCCCCTGAAACTGCAGCATTCAGACCAGGAATGATGATGGTTCCTTAGTGGGATGCAGAAGGAAAGGGATTGAATACCATTCAAGCAACTCTAGGGTACCTCTAACTTGGTTAAGACATAGACAGTTGAACAGAGAAGCTATCATAATTAGTCATTAATAATAACAATAACAATTGAGGGGTGGCTAGGTGGCATAGTGGATAAAGCACTGGCCTTGGAGTCAGGAATACCTGGGTTCAAATCTGGTCTCAGACACTTAATAATTACCTAGCTGTGTGGCCTTGGGCAAGCCACTTAACCCCATTTGCCTTGCAAAAAAAAACCTAAAAAAACAATAACAACAATTGAAATTTACATAACTCTTTAAGTTTATAAAGCTCTTTACATTATTTCACAAAAATCTTGCAGTGTCAGTATTATGATTATTATATTTTTGCAAGGCAATAGGGTTAAGTGACTTGACCAAGATCACACAGTTAAGTAAGTAATAAGTATCTGAGGCTATATTTGAACTAAGTTCCTCCTGACACCAGGGCCGGTGCTCTAGCTGCCCCTAGTTGCGATTATTTTTAAACCCATTTTACAGATAATGTTATTGGGAAGTTAAGTACTTAAGATGGTCATTCACTTAGAAAGTTTTACTTCAAAATTTCTACATTTATGAACATACCCTTTGACACAGCAATACCACTACTGGGTCTATACCCTGAAGACATGAAGAAAAAGGGTAAAAACATCACCTGTACAAAAATATTCATAGTAGCCCTGTTCATGGTGGCAAAGAATTGGAAATCAAGTAAATGTCCTTCAATTGGGGAATGGCTTAGCAAACTATGTTATATGTATGTCATGGAACACTATTGTTCTTTTAGAAACCAGGAGGGACAGGAATTCAGGGAAGCCTGGAGGGATTTGTATGAACTGATGCTGAGAGAGAGATAAGAACCAGAAAAACACTGTACACCCTAACAGCAACACGGGGGTGATGTTCAACCTTGAAGGACTTGTTCAGGGGCGGCTAGGTGGCGCAGTTCATAGAGCACCGACCCTGTAGTCAGGAGTACCTGGGTTCAAATCCAGTCTCAGACACTTAATAATGACCTAGCTGTGTGGCCTTGGGCAAGCCACTTAACCCCGTTGCCTTGCAAAAACTAAAAAAAAAAAAAAAAAAAAAAAAGGACTCGTTCATTCCATCAGTGCAACCATCAGGGACAATTTTGGGCTGTTTGCAATGGAGAGTGCCAGAGTGCCATCTGTATCCATATAAAGAGCTGTGGGGTTTGAACAAAGTTCAAGGACTGTTCCCTTTAATTTAGGAAAAAAACCAGTTATCTTATTGTCTGATCTTGTTATCTCTTAGACTTTTTGTCTCTTCCTTAAGGATATGATTTCTCTCTCATCACACCCAATTTGGATCAATGTACAACATGGAAACAAAGTAAAGACTGACAGATTGCTTTCCGTGGGGGGAGGGGCGGGGGGAGTAAGATGGGGCAAAAATTGTAAAACTCAAATAATATCCTTAATAATAAAAAAAATAAAATAATTCTACATTTAGAAATTAGGTAAAGGAAATCAAATTGTCTTTATGATCTCTTTGTCTGTTATGTGCCCTGTTTTCCTTCTTAGCCCCCAAAATTGAGCACTTAAAATGAGACAATTATCAAAAAATTAGAGAGCTAGAAGAGGTAAAAATCTAAGTTGATTATATTTGTGAAACCGGTGAGAAATTTCACTGATCTAATTAACACTTTTGATTGCTCAGTTTGAGATGAGGTCATCATAGGAATCAAAGATGACCCTTCTGATCTCTTTGCATTTAAAAAGTCCTACCAAATTTGAGAAAGATGGCATTTTTTCCATCATAAGTACAAGAGCTCAAAACAAGAAGTGGAAAAGTCCCAGTCTTACTGTTGATTTTACAATGGGGATTTGAAATATATAGAACCAAATTATAAAAATATGGACAGCCAAGAAACTCTTGACTAAAATTGGCCATTGAATAGTTCAATTGATGTATCTGTTATAAAACTAGTCAGTAATTAGCATCCATAAACATGTATTGATAGTTTAATATCTTCACTTAAAGTAACAATATTAACTTTACTGTGAAGTTCACAGCAGGTAATGCTTATTTGTTTGAAAAAGCTTCTCCAAGTGGCCCTTCCAATTAGGGAGTTCTGCTAAATAACTTGAAGCAATGGCAGAACCCATGTGATTGCTTAAGTATTCAAGTCTGGTGGAATCAGTGAGAACTCCTAGGGAGATGGGAATTTTAATATCTGTGTGGGATATTTTAATAATGTGTGCTCTTAAATGCACGTACAGGCTTTGAGTGGGAGAATTAAACACATAGAGAGATTGCAAACAAAAGGCAAGATTTTTTTGGTAAGGAATGCTAGAATTAGTTCATTTTAAAAAAGTGTTATAGTGGACCCCTAATTTTTTGTGAGAACATAGGGAGTCAGTCTGATGCCTAGAAAGTATCCTGGATTACATATCTCTAAGCTTTGCTACTTCACTGCCTGTGTGACATTGGGCAAGTCCTTTGGCTGATTAAATGAATGAGTTTGCTAGGTAAATGCTAAAATCCCTTGTTTCTCTAAACATATGATCTACTGCTCTCTAAAATTGCCCAGATAATCAATAAAAACATTCTTAAGCCTTCTGTACACTTTTGAGGAAAGAAACTATTACAAAAAATGGGATCAATATGATTTAGTATTAGATAGACAGATATTTAATATTCAACTCAGCAAATTCAACAGAAAATATTTTTATTTTACACTTAATACTGACAAGGCACTATGTTACATACTAAAATTAACAACACCAAATAAGCCACAAAGTCTCCAGAATGCGTTGTAACAATCTATGAACTGAAGGTTCCCTTATCATAATGAACACAGTTCTCTTTCTGCTAGGCCAGGTCTATTTTCTTGGAGTTTCTAGCACAGAAATAATTTCACTGTATTCTCTGCTGCTATGTGAGATCCTTTTGAATGATTTAGTGGGCTAGTACTTTGTTATTATTATAATTTCAATAATAATAACAACAATAATAATAAAGTCATAAAATACTACCTTTTGACAATACCCTTTATATTAACAAAACACGCATTATTTCATCTCCTTCTAATTAATATAATGTTTAAGAGGCAATCTTACTTCATGTTAGGTTCCAGCATTCTTTTCAAAAGCATCTAGCTTAAGAATTTTTACTAATTTAATTGAGAGCAGTCTCAAATTAATTGTATAATTAATCTTGTCAAATTAGGTAACATTTCATACACTACCTTATTAAAAAAACTTGAATATTTTAAATTACCATGCTATTAGACATTAATAAAGAAGTTCTGTATTGTTCTGCTGTATAACACAAAGAAGGTAATTGCAATATAAATTGCAATATAAAAGCTCATTTCTATCGTACATTAATAATTAGATACACATTATTTCCTATTATATCTTTTTCTTATTAATTCAATCACAGACTGGATGAATTTTTTTTATAAAAAAGAGAAAAGTTCCCCCTACACCCTACCCAAATGTCTACAAAGCTGATAGTGAGATTTTCTTCTTTTCTTTCTTTTTTCCCCTTCTCTTTTCTTTTTCTTTCCCCTTTCCTACTTTTCTCTTCTTTCTGTTCTTTTCCTTTCTCTTCCCTTCTTTCCTTTCCTTTCTTTTCCTTCCCTTCCCTTCCCTTTTCTTTTTCATTTCTTTTCCTTTTCCTTTCCTTTTCTTTTTCTATTTGCCTAGTTCAAATGCAAAAGCTATATTTAGGCAGCTCAAAGGTCAAGTTGCATTCAGCTTTAAAAGTTTTTGGTAACTGTGATGACTTTTTTTTTGGCATTGACTGTACTGATGTTTGGGGATATAAAACCCATTAAAGGGAGGGAAAAGCTATGATCTTTGATAAATCTTGAGGACAATAAAACACATTCACCTCACAACAACAACAGAAGGACTTTCCTCCAGAGAACTGCAGGTGGAAACTATGAGGATGAGATACTGAAACAGGAAATAAGATATGGTAGTGGTGACAAGGGTCTGCTTTGGAAACAGGGGAGTGCATAATAAGAGTGGAAATCAATATTTTATGAAAAAAATGGAACTCATGTTCAAGGTCAGGAAGCATAGCTTCTAGACATTTGATCATGTGTGTACTTTCAAAAATATTGGTTCTGAATTTTAAGTTTTCCAATGAAATACCCAAATTAATTTCAATGTCCTTTTCCAAAAACATATATATATATATATATATATATATATATATATATATATATATACTTGCATGCATACACATAGATACACTTATGTTTATATTTATATCTCATGTATATACATATTACATGTAATCATATGTGGGTGGTATGTTACAGCATAGTGAAAGGTGAGGTTAACTGGTTTCTTGATCTCAATGATCTGACTTTAATTCTTGACTCTGACATATATTAACTATATCACTCTGATGAAGTCCATTATTATTTCAGTTCCCTGCTCTGCTTTTCTAGGACTAAAACCTGGGAGAAGGTGCCAATCTTTTGCTAGAAGATCCTCTTTACCAAGTGTTTCCTATGTTATATATATATATATATATATATATATATATATATATATATATACATATACATATATATACATATATACATATATGAACATGCATTTGTTACACATATATGTTTTTCATTTTTATATCTAATACATGCATTTAAACTATATTTGGTTGAGAAATGATTACTTGCCTAGAGGTATATAGCAAAGCTAAGGCATAAAGAGACAATGCTTACCTTATTATTGAGTGTAAAATATTAATTTTGATTAAGATATTGAAAAATAGTATATATTTTCAAATTTATATTTTATTCTTTTATTTATTCACATTATATTTATTTCAAATACATTTTCTTTTCATAAGTAATCCATTTCTAAAATATTTAATATTTGATTGAAAGAACTACTTTGATGATTGTACATGGGGCTAAGTCTTGTTAGTAGCATAATATTTTATGTTGAACTAACTCTTGCCTAGGGGACAACTAGGGACCCTCTTTTGGATCTGGAGTCAAGAAGACTCATCTTCCTGAGTTCAAATCTGACCTTAAGTACTTACTAACTGTAACTCTGATCAAATCACTTCATCCTGTTTGCCTCAGTTTCCCCATCTATAAAATGAGATAGAGAAAGAAATGGCAAACCATTCCAGTATCTTTGCCAAAAAAAAAAAAAAACAACCAGCAACAAAACAACTCCAAATGGGGTCATGAAGAGTCTGAGAAACAACTGAAAAAAAAAAGACTGAAAAATGACAGAACAAGAACAAACTCTGAAACAAATATGGACAGCAGCTTGAGAGAACATGAAAAAAGCAAAAGAAAAATGAAATTAAATCAGTTAAGTCATTGTGATTTAAAAATCAGCTTCAACATTCTGGGTTAAATATTCTCTCTTTTTTTGTTATCAAATTTAAAATGAAAATACTGTGTGAAAAATGTCAGTGTAATGGGTTAGAGTACATCTAGCTTTTTCTACTGGAGCTAGTAATTGTTTATCCAGGAAGAAATAATAATAATAATAATAATAATAATAATAATAATAATAATAATAAAGAAATAGGAGAAAGAGGGGAAGAGGAGGAAAGGGTGATTATTTAATTGGATAAATTACTGATTCAGATCAGTGCAGGAATTTCTGTGTCAAAAATTCCCATATTGATGAAATCACATGCTTGAACAACAAAAAAAATACCATCATCATTAGTCATCATGCTCTTGGTAGCTACAGTTGCATCTATCCAATCTTAAAGCACAAGATGCATTTAGTTAATAAAAATCATTTTATTATTCAAATGAAAGCAATATAAAGCCTTATCATCCTTGTTTTATTAGCACACACATTTTTTCCAACACAGTACAATGGGGGGAAACAAACCATACCAAAACAAAATTCTGATCTTCAAATTATATAAATTATGATCCAATCCTATCTCGTCTCTTATTGTCTTTTAACTTTTAACAAACTGCTTAACTTCTCTGGGATATTGTTCATCTGTAAAATGAAGAAACTGGACTAGAAGGCTCTCTAAAGTCCCTTTTAGCTTGAGTCTATGATCCAATATGTTATTCTTTCTGTGAATTACTTAAAAAGCATATGCATCCTATACAAAATACTTGTATGATCATTGGATCATCCCTATTCCCTACTATATATATATATACATATATATATATGTATATATATGTGTACATATATATACACACATATAATGAATTTCTACAAATGCTTCTTAATGAAGAGACTTCATAATCTTATAGATTTCTAAACAAATTGACAATCCAAATATATTCTGCTAAATTATAAATCATGGTATCCTAGGATGTCAACTCTTTAGAATAAGTTTTTTTCCTCTATCTACACAATCTTTCGTGATAGGGGCTGCATTACTTTTCCTTGTGTCTTGATTTCAGATCTGTCAGAAAGACCAGGAAACCTAGCAAAGACCTCCTGCTGGCCAAAGTCTTCAACTCTTAGAAAGCAAAGTTGAACTGTATAGTTTTCTTTAAAACATTTATAGCTTTTCCTACTCCCAGAGAATATTCCTTCTTACTTTTTATTTTATTTAATTTAACATTTACTTATTTTTAGATTTTTATTTAAATTTAAAATTTAAATTCTGTTTTCTTGCTTCCTATCATTTCATTTGAGTAACAGATTTAGAACTATAAATTACAGATTTTCTTACACTATTTTTATTTTCAATGAATCTTTTTTATCCAAACCACTGTATATCTTACTTGTTCCAAATGTGAAATTTTTATACCATTCACTGGTAGGGGACATGTGAAGCTGTTGTGGTATGCTTTTGGTGTTATCTCACCACCTCTAAATATTATGACTCTTATGGTATTGGAGCAGATGTTTTATTTCTGTATATACTATATAATGTATTAAAGTTAGAGGCCAAATGGTAAGGGAAAGGATATTTCTCAGACTCTGGGGTCTAATGTACAATTCTATGAAAAAGAAAAGGAATCTTTTTTTTTTTGCAGAAGTCAAGCAGGAAAGAAAAAAAAGAGTATTCATCAATTTCTTTTGACTGTCAGCAGCCTGAACAGCTGTGAAATAAAAGCCAATAGCTGCTAAATAAATAGACCTGATTTAGGGTGGTCCAGCAGGGATACTTATTGAACCCCTACTGTGTGCAGAGCACTCTAATAGGCACCGTAGGAGGATGCACAAGGTTTAGAAGCATCAGTTCTTTCCTTAGCAATCTTATCACTGACTTGAACTGACAACATAACCAAATACACATTTGAAATGAATAAAGAACACGTTTAAAAACAACATAACAAGAATAAATTGCTGTCCGTGAATTGAGTACATAAGTGCAAATAGATAGAAAGGACACCAGAGAGGAATGACCCCAATTTCCAAATTCATTCACTGTTATAATATGTGAGGAATCAATCAGGAGACAAAGCCCTTTCATGTTTGGGCATATATTCTGTTTAGGAAACAGAAAGAGTGGAAAGTACCTACCTTCCTGGGGTTTTATTGTTGCAAAGAGAAAATCTGAATTCAAGTGAATTGAGAATAACCAGTGGTCACACCACATTTAAATTTTCTTCCCCAAATAGTTAGCTCCTTGTGATTTTTAGATAGACCCATAGTTTCTGGCACCATTGTGATCAGCATATGAACATATATAAGGGAAAGGAGAATGATAATCTCAAATCACAATATGCTCCAGTGCAATGCAACATACATTGACTAAGTGATTGTTGTATGCAGAGCAATCATCTGTGATCCTAGAGGTGGTTGCTTAGCAACACAGGACTTTTGAGTAGGCTTTGGAACCAAGTGGTGGTTTTTGTTTGTTTTTTTTTTCCTGACCCTTTGGATTTTCAATGACATCTGACTTGAATCTGAGTTTGGAATTGGGACCAAGAGACTGATAAAATACAGCTTATTGATTTCTCTCTATTGTGCCGGGCCAGATAAAATGGCAAGAGTAGACATATTCATCCAGATTTTTTTGTTGTTTTTTTTTTCCTAGGTTTTGACTAGAGAGTCTTTCCTGATATTGTAGTAGTCTTGGATGAACAATGAGCTCTCTATACAAAATGCCTTGATAACATGACTGCATCCTCAGAATGATAACTTCTAATGTAGAACAATCTTGTGGAATTTATATAATTCTTCTATAAGAAGGAAAGTGGTATAGTGAAAAGATTATTGGAACTAGACTCAGAAAGACCTGGGTTCAAATTCTGCCTTTGATATTTGTTTCTTTCTGATCACTGGCAAAGAGTCCTGCTAGAACAAACAGTAAACGAGAATGCCAATTGTTTTTTTTTCAGTCTGTTTCAATATATTCCCCTTCCTGTAGTCTAGAATTCACCTAAACTGGCCTTTTAAAAAAATCCTTAGCCATAAATGTTGGTTCATCTCCAATCTCCTTGCCTTTGTTTCAACTTTTCCATGCCTGGAAATCACTCATCTCTCACTTTTTACCTCTCAGAATTCTTTGTTTCCCTAGACACTGAGCTAAAGCACCACTTGCCATATGAAACCTTTCCTGATTCTCCTAAAATACTAGTATTCCCCTCCACAAATTACCTTTATTTCTATTTTCTTATATAGTTTTATATTATCTTTTCCACCCCTTGCCATAGAAGGCAAGTTTTTTGAGGGCAGAGACATTTTTTGGTCTCTGTAACATCAGTACTAACACAGTATCTAACATATAGAAAGCACTTAAGCTATTTGATGATTGATTGAACAAATTAGCTGAGAATTACTGCAACTTGTGCCTAATTGGTCTTCTTGCCATCTCTGCCCTCTCCAAATATACACTCCAAATAGCTGTCTTGAAATTTAGATATGAATTTGTCAGCCCACATCTCCCTAAAACATCTTCAGTATTGTCTATTATCTCTTAGATAAGATATAGTATCTTCATTCTGGAATTTAATTCCTTTTACCATTTGACTTCCATTTATCCTTCCAGGTCTGTTGTTTCCTTCCACTCTCTTTCCATTCTGATTAAATTGACCTGCTAGCTGTTCTTTGGGGTAAGTAGATGGTATTGTAGATAGAGTGTTGGACCTGGAGTGAGGAAGACTCATCTTTGTGAGTTCAGATCTGGCCTCAGATTCTTACTAGCTGTGTAATCCTGGGCAAGTCACTTAACTTGGTTTGCCTGTTCTTTACCTGTAAAATGAGTTGAAGAAGAAAATGTAAAAACACTCCAGATCTTTGCCAAGAAAAACCTAACTTGCTAATGAAGAATTGAACACTACTGAAATGATTGGCATTCTTTTTTACTATTTACTATTAGTTCTTTCACTTCTATGTCTATGAACAAGTGGAGCCCATGTCTACTTATTCATAGACATGGAAATGTATTTCAAGAGTATACTTCTTCCTCATCTCTGTCATTTAATATCCCTTTCTCTAAAATGCAAATCAGTTCCCTCCTTCTACACTAGATGCTAGCTTCTATAGAATGTCTGCCCTGATTTTTCTAAATAGGAGAACTATTAGCAATCTCTCTGTCTTAAGCTATTTTATATTAATAAAGTACAATTACTAATTATATAAGCAAAAATATCAGTTTTGCATTTACTTATTTGTGTACCTGCTGTTGTAAGTCATCCCTTAACCCATGTAAACTCTGTGAGGTGTCAATTTATGATTGAATTTTTCAATGCCTAGGACAATATCTTGTATAGCACAGGCAGTAAGTCAATCAACAAGAACTCCCTGAGACCAGTAACTATTTATAAGCCTTCTTTTATAATGCCAGTGTTTTATACAGCATTTGGAATGTAATGAATGTTAATTGACAAACTTGATTTATTTTTATTATTAATTTTTTTATTTCAGTAATTACTAAATTTTATATAAATTTATTTATTATATATTTTATTTTAGAATTTATTTTATCTGTCCTCTATAAAATGGGGTTGCAACATTTGCATCACCTCCCTCAGAAGCTTACTTCCAGAAAAGTACTTGTCAAATCTAAAAGCATCATGTAATGAAAAGGTCATATTGCTAGTTTTTTATTAATCCTATTTTGCCATCACTCCTTGTCCAATGGTGGAAAATGCTGAGAGTTAAACAGCAGCTAAAATCTTCTCTAAAATATATCTTTTTCTGGGCTTCTATTAACCAGGACTCTATTGATTGGAATATACTGATAATGGATATTTAAAGTCATGAGTTCAACACTACTACTACTTAGAACTACTGCTGCTGCTGCTTCTTTTGCTGTTGCTGCCACTGCCATCATTACCACTACATCACTATCACCATCACCACCACCACTGCTACTACTACTACCACTACCACTACCCCAATACCACTCTACAGCTCTTATTACTACTACTACTACTACTACTACTACTACTACTACTACTACTACTACTACCACCACTACCACCACCAGTACTACTATTATTTGCTACTACTGAATAAATATAGTTCTTTAAGGTTCATGTGATATTTTTATATATATCTATCAATAGCTCATCTCAGCCCTATGAGTTGTGTGCCATCATTGTCCACATATTATAGAAAGGCATCAAAGCTGAGAATAAAATATTTTCCCAGAGTCACACATAGCTAAAAGGTATCAGAGTCAGAATTTAACTCAGGTTTTCTCCATTCCAATGCTTTTCCAGGGTTCTTTTCCATTGGGCCACTTTTCCATTCAAATCTTTCCCCAATTCCTACCCCATTTTTAGTCACCCAAGACTATATTTGGTTCAGTATAATTATATGTTTTTAAATTTTTATTGATGTATTTTGTTTTCTCACCTCATATTTATTGATTACTCCCCCTCCATGAGAAGACATACAGCAAAATAAAAGATATTTGATAAAACTAACAATAGAATAACCTCATATGGAAAGTACATGCAACATTCTGAATCAACCCTAACACTTTCTTATATAAATTATTTTATTCAACTATATTAAAAAAGAGAAAAGAAAAAAGATTGTACATATTTATATGACATATGACACAGGTAGTCATTATGACATATAATTCTATACATGCATAAAGTATATAAATTTTATTTTATCATATGTTTATATATTATATATACACTTGTGGTTTTTTCTGTACTCTAAATATATGACCTATCTTCTAAAAGGTGGATAGTTATGTTTCATTATTGGAACTCTGGAGTCATGGATAATCACGAAGGTATTGATTTTAGTCCCTATAAACAATTGTTTATCTTTATAGTGCTGTCTAATTTTAGTAAAACAATAAAAGTTTAGTAACTGGTGTTTGGTGCATTTTATAATCATTTTATTTGGAAATTATTCATATATCTGTGGTAGTTTCTTGTTTTTTAGGATACTCTTGATTAGCTAGAAAACTGTCCCATGGCCAGATGGGTAAAAGAGAATGTGTTATTATTATCCAGGCAGTCTTGTATTTATTTTTCATCTGTGAAACCTCTTAGTACTAAGCATGCATGATCATTGAAAACCAGACTTTTTTCTACAGTTTGTGGGGTCTGATTTTCAGAATTTTTTCTATCTCCTCTTTTTAAAGTTGAGCATTTTAAATAAAAAGTAAAAAAAAAGTAAATGGACCTTTTTTAGTTTTTTGATTGAGGATACTAGTGCCTACTTGACAGAGACAGCTTATTGATAGTGGTGTTCTTACTCAGTGACACAGGTGCAAAGATTTCTCCTTTTTCCAGAAAGAAGTAAAACAATAGAGCAGAAAATAGCATTTGATTTGTCTCAACCACCTGCTCCTGCTTCTGTATTTCTTTTATTTATTTATTTATTTATTTATTCTTCTCAGGGTCAGGTGGAGTATTTCCATCTTAATCAAATGTTATCATTAGTCTTCCAAGTTGGAGGATCAATGAATCTGCTCTCACTCATTTCATCTTAGTTGATGTGCTAAAAGTTAAGACCTCACAAAATAATTATAATAACATGATAGTCAGAAAGGAAAGTTATTAGCAACAACCACAACAGCTATAATTTTAATAAGTATAATAAATAAATGGAAAAAATAAAGCAAAAATGTGGTGATTGAAATATTAGGAAGTATGCTGACAGAGTACTCTAATACTTGAACACTATGAAAATCTCACTATTCTGGCACCTAAATGATATAGTAAATAAAAATGCTGGAATTGGAGACAAGAAGATCTGGGGTCAAATCCTACCTCAAACACTAATTATATGACCTTTGGGCAACTCACTTAATTTCTTTGAGTCTCAGTTTCCTCATCTATTAAATTAGGACAATAATAGTAACTAACTCACAGTTGTTAAAATCAAATAAGTTAACATGTAAAATTCTTTGTAAGTCTTATATCATTACATAAATATTATATGTGTGTGTATATATATATACATATATTATCTAAAATTTGCAATTCCTATATATATAGTTTTTTACCTTTAAACTAGTTTACCACCTTTTTCCTCTTTGGTTTAGACATTTTATTTTCTGTGAAAGATATTCTTAATTGGCACTAAACTGAAGTAGTTATAATTGTAATGGATTTTAATGAACTCAAAAGTGGAAAAAAGATCTTATAATATCCCTTTCAGTTCCATTTAATAAGCATTTGTGAGTGCTATCTGCAGGTATGGTGTGTATGTATGTATGTGATGTGTATGTTTGTGGGGTATGTGGTTTGTGGGGGGGGGTGATGTGAGTGTGAGTGTGAGGAGCTGGACATAAGACAAAAATGAAAAGTAGCCTTTCACCTTAAGGCTCTTGCATTCTACTGATAAGAATGATATAGAAACAGAGAAGTAAATACAAATGCGACATAAAAAAAGTTCAGAAGATATAGCTTCTGGGTAATCATTTTATTAATCATGCTAGCAATAATAATATGGGTTAGTAGCACTCTTGAATACCAAAGACCCCCATCATGGAGCCACTCAAGTCCTTGGAAAAGTGAATGTTCCTGAGAGTGGAAATCAACTCTGATTGGTTAACGAGCAATGAGAGATAACATTATAATGAAAGATAGGTCAATTCTAATGAGGGACTGGAGGACTTGACTTTGATCATGTCACTTACTTCCAAATCACCCCCTTGTTTTGGAAAATCTAGAAAAAGGATCTACCTCTTTGTCCAAGCCTGCCTAAGTGGAACATGATGGACCTGAATTCATTTTACATTAAATTCTTAGTTATTTATTTATTAAATTTATTTATTTATTAAATTCTACTTGGGTGAAGCAACAACTCCACCTAGAGAAGATAGTCTAGATGGGGTAAATTTTTGGGACAGACAAGGTTTCCTTAATAATTTCTTATTTCATGATCTTCTCTGTCACAGGATAATCTGAGGAGGAAGAGAGTGGTAACTAATAGGAGGATGTAGGCAAAGTTTTCCTCTAGCAAAGGGGTTCTTAAGCCATGTATATGTGTGGGTATATATGTATGTGTGTGTGTGTGTGTGTGTGTGTGTGTGTGTAAAATGGACCACTTCAGTAGTCTGTAGAAGCCTTTGAATGTCTGTTTAGTGAATCCTAGCTTATCTGGACAAGCTCAATTTACGCAACATAGTTTACGCAACCTTTGGAAGGTGTACAGAATGCTTAGGATGGAGGGTACTGCATCCCTTACCACATGGATAGGGGTAATTTCCTTTGTCTGACTGCCCACTTTTTTAAAGCTGGTGAATCTAAACACTTATTTTCCTTCTACTGTTTTTTCTTCAGAAATGGATGATCCCAGTTTAGGGCTGCCTAAATAGGTCCCATGAACTGAACTGGAGAGAAAAGAGAGATTTCTTCCTCTGCTCTTATACTTCTATATCACCTCCTAAAAATAGGACCTGGGGGTGATTGCTTCTTTTCCTCAATGTGATTCTCAGTTTCAGGTACCTATGGTGATCCTCACCTAAGTCAAATTAGAGCTGTGGTGGCCTTGGAGCTGGGATTGCAGCCAGGATGGTGCAAATAGCCTGAAAAGTCAAGGTACCTGAGGCTATAACCCATGCAAGGCTTTGGATTTGAAACTGAGACTGTGATTTATAGAGACTCAGCTAAATTATGAACCTAATCCCTTTTCTTTCCCCACAGAATGAAGTGGTGCAAAGTAGGGGATGAAGAGGAATTATTTCTCTCATGTGTTGGAGGAGTCTGTTTGTAATTATACCTATTGAAGTAAATATTCCTTCCTTGCCTAAATGGAACTGGAGTCCTCTACACATGCTACTTTTGGAGGGAAGACCAATGATGGATGTTAGAACCATTGGAAGAGAGCCTAGACATCCTCCCCACCCCTAATCCTTTTGAGGATACAGAGAACCTTGGGGTAGAAAAATGAAATCTAACCCAATCTGGCCTTCATGTGTTGGGGGCTGGTATGGTTTTATGACATCAGAAGAAAGTCTTTAAATACCTAAACTAAAATACTAAGATTACAAAGGAAATCATTTATATTATATTGAAAAACAAGTTCACAGGACTTAGGTTAAGTTTCTCTGTATCTAAGAGGTAACATCTGAATTTGGAATACAAAGATTCCAAGATGCAGAAGGTTAGGCTAAAGTTCATTCTGTGTAAGACAGATGACCTTAGTGAAGAGACCAAAGCTCATTTCAATTTCAGTCTTCCTATATTAAATTCTTCTAGTGATCAGTTCTAGGTTATTATATGGCAAAAGAAGAAAATGGCATGGCATCTAATAAATCAATGGAAGATGATTTTGCTTGAATTGGCTTCCATTGTAGAAAGGTAAATATATATACATACATACAGATATATATATTTATTATATATATAATATATATATATATGAAAGACACACACACACACATATATATGTATATATGTCTTTTGTGTGCTTTTATCCACTTGTTTCTTCCCTGATTTATAACTTTTCTGTAATGAATGCATGCACACTGTTCTTTTCTTTCTTCCTAAATAATTTTCACATTATCGAAACCCCAAGAAAAAAACTGAAGAGAGTGATCAGAATGAACACTCTCTTTGATGTTTGTTAAAAATCTTGAGCAGAATTGCATAATTTGAAACTGTCCCCCTATATTATATTTTAAATCCTGGAGCTTAGCAGCAACAAAGGAGATTTCAAACCTTTAAATCTAGATATCACCAAAATCATCTGGCAAAGGACTGACACTGTCAGAAAAAAAAAAGTAACTGCCATAATTATATCCCATGAGTGTCTACTGGGGAAGAGAAGAGTAGACAGCAGAATTGATCTGGTCATGTGACAAAAGCAACAGGCTTAGAAAATACAGTACAATTTCATTGGGATCAAAGGATAAAGCATGGGAAAATATACAGAAACAACTTAGCATAGAAATATTGCCACCTCAAGGGAAAATTGCAGGTCACAGGAGAACTTGCTGTTTTTGCAATCTTCTTCCTTTCTTCACTATTTCATTAATAATAAGACCTTATTTATCTGTAAAATGCTTTACTGTTTCTGTAGTACTTTCATACACATTATCTCATTTAAACCTCGCCACAACTTTAGAAAGCAAAGTAGACTTTCTCGACAAACCCCTCCATTTTATATATAAGGAATCTGAGATTCCAGGAAGATAAGTAATTTGTCCTGGATACGTCAATGAGTAAGAGGTAGAGTTAGGATCATAACCAGTTCTTTGGGCCCCTAGTCCAATGTTCTGTTGGTTAAACCCCTCTGTGAATGTAGAATATAGGTTTGAATATTTCCTGCATCACAAAGCAATGTATCACAAGTCCAGTACTCTGGAATGATCTTCTGGATCATTTTAAGCCAAATATTTGCAGAGGTAGATGATTTTAAGGGAATGAACAGTGTCAAATACTGTTCTAAGTTCTAGGTATACAAACACATAAGAATGATAATCTTTGCATTCAAGTAGTTTAAATTCTAGTAGGGAGAGACAAAACATAGAGAGGAATAGAGGCCAGGAGAATGGCATTTTGATTTGGGGAATTCACAGGGAACTATAGTAGAAATGATTGAAAACCCCTTTTTAGAAATAATGGTTTCGTTCTAATTTCTAAGATCAAGAGAATAAAAATGTACTGGGATTGGAAATTATATGCATGTGGCCAATTAACTGCCATGAGAAATACAAAAGACATTCTATGGACAGTTGGATATCTTGGGATATATGGGAGTTTGTGCTTATTCTCTGTAGTACTTAGTCCCAGGGAAGGAATTTCATAACTAAGAGACTGACTATAAAAGGCAGGACTAATGCCTTCTATATGGGTAGACCAAAAGACAGCATCAAGGGGAGTGGGGAGGGGGAGAAGGACACTTGATAATATTGCTGGCATATTCCTATTGTGTTTGTTTTATTTACCAATTTAATCATTTGTCGATACTATTAGTCATTTCAATGTTAATATATTTTTATAAATGAAATTAATTTTAATGTCAGAAAATTCTATTCTCTATGATTCAGCCACAGTTATTTTGCATTACATTTCATGTAGGCTACAACAAATATGAGGGGTGGAAAATTACACAGATATTACAACTTCAAAATACAGAGTTATACATTTCAAACCTTTCTTTGAGTTTACCATTTCCTCATTCTGATTTTGAGTAGGACATATAATTGACAGGATATAGGATTTGTAAGAAATAAGACAGATGAATTTCAGGTCCTGATGTGGGTGACAGCATCATGACTCTGGGATGAAGGGGTATGAGAAAGGAAAGGGGAAAATTTAATTGAAAGTGATATAGGGGGCGTGGCTAGGTGGCACAGAGGATAGAGTACCGGCCCTGGAGTCAGGAGTTCTTGAGTTCAAATCTGGCCTCAGACACTTAATAATTACCTAACCATGTGGCCTTGGTCAAGCCACTTAACCTCATTGCCTTGCAAAAACTAAAAAAAACACAGTGATATAGGGAAGAAGTTATCAAAGACAATATTTACCCACTCCCCTAAGGATAATATTTTTTACCTGATTTGGAATCCAAAATTAGGATGATAGCTAAATAATTATAAAAAAGGAAAACCTAAATGTTTGCTGTCATGGTGGAATAACTGAATATGTGATTGAATTTCTCTATTTAAAATCTAGATGCTTGCCCTTGCATATGGCCTAAGAGTCAAGAGAAATGGTCAGTCTGTTAGCGAGCAGAAATAGAAGAGGGAAATTACTGTTTGCCTAAGTTCAGTAAGAACACATCATTTGATACACTAGTTAAATTTTCTTGATTTAATTGTTTTAGTAGATATGTATATGAGAGGAATGTTGAAGACATCTGAGATTCTTCTTACAAATATAGAAACACATGGACTATGTTGATAATACATTTAGAATCAGTTGAGTGACTTGCCTCAAAGATGGTTAACTAATGGCAATGTAATCTTGTGGAATGCTCCAGGACTCCATCCATTGTTCTGTGCTATTCAATATTTTAGTAGTGATTTGGATTGGAGTATAGCTGAGAAGCAATGACATAAATCTGGGAGATAGTAAATTCAATGAATGACAAAAAAAGATCTTCTCTAAGATTCTGACACATTTGAATTTTGACATAGATTAAAGCTAACTAAATGAAAGTTTACAGGAATGAATGCCAAATCCTTCATGTGATTTGAAATATAAACCATACTTTTATAAGATAAGGAAGGTATGACTAGATGGCATTTAATGTCAAGTCCACAAATCAAATAATCAGTAGCATTTATGAAGCACCAACTGTATGCCAAACCTTGGAAGGGGATAAAACTAGGGATTCTATTGAAATAAAAACTCAGGAAGAGTCAGGCAGTGGGATGTGGTAGCCAAAAAATCTAATTCAATTTTAGGCTGCATGAACAGAAATATAACATATGATATAAAGGAAATAATATTTCTTTAAATATATAAATAAAATATAAATTAGAGCAGTCCAAAAGCAAAAAACAAATGGTCTATCTTCAGGGTCAGTAATTTACCATTGGAAGTCAACAAGCAGAGACTGACAGAACACCTGTTGGAGATATAGTGGATAAGAGCCAAATTTGGGAAAAGGTTAGGCTGATACCCTTCTAATTCTAAGTTTTTGATTTTATAATTCATCTTTCAATAAATCACAACATTTTTCTGTATGCTTCATTCTCCATGTGCTATAAAGGCTAATGAAACAAATGTGTTTGTAAATCTCCTTGGAGATGCATGTTATATAAACATAAGATGGCATTTCAAAACCAAAAATTAACTAAGACTAGGCAATATGTAAGAAGTTTGAGATACATATTGTACCAAGTACAGCATGCATAGTCAGAGTTCCTTGTTTCAGTGCCATTCTCTAACAGATTTACTCTAAGCATGTATTTACAAAAACTTGAAGCAAATTGTTTGACTTTAGACATCAAAATAAAACATTTCCTGAAAGAATTTTTTAAGTTCACAATTAATAAGCTAAAAATCTTTCCCAGAAATATATTTAAGACTCCTGTTCAACAAATTATAAATCATGCAGATAAAAACTCTAGAATTTAATTCTTTCAAATGACAGTCAGTTGCATAGTTATGATTAAACCTAAGACTTTGTGGAGCTTAAGAAAAGGACACAAGTACACAGGTTGTGTTATTGATGTCTTGCATTTGTAATCATATATAAGGAATTCTAAATTGATACTACAATCACATATTACAATTCATCATTATGTGTGTTTTAGGTCCCATTCTGCAACTATTTACCCACTTGATATTGGTATTTTAATTTTCCTCCTCCTATTTCCACAGATACCAGGAAAATGTGAGATTGTGCCCAGGTTGAAACAAGGTTCATGCAAGTATAGATGAGAACTGGAAAATAAAGACATCTTTGTAGTGGACCACTTAGAGCAATCTGACCAGTGACCAACTTGCTTTTCTGTACTTGCTAAGTTTTGCTCTAAAAGTTGTTATTGCTATTATTATTATTTTCACCATCATCATTATTATCATTATTAATATGGGAAATGATCTATGGGAATGCCTTTTCATTTTTGTGACATGAACTTTTGGCTCTTTTCAGGTTGTCCTTTTATTTCTGTTGTCATAATCTCATATAAGGTTCTCCTTGCTCAATTTAAGTCACTCTCCATCAGATTATGTAAATATTTTGATGTTTTTCTGTAGTCATCATAGTCATAATTTATTATGGTACAGAATTATTTCATTAAATTATTATTCCATTATTTTTAGCCATTCCCTAGTTGATAAGCATCTACTTTATTTTCAAAATTTGTTACCACAAAAATAGATAAATTTTCTGTTGTAAATGCTAACTTTGACAATCATCCTAATTCTTTTCAAAGGACTAGAGGTAAACACACAACACACATATGCATACATATAAAATATATAGATATATACACACGGATGTATATTATTTTATGTATCTATATGTATATGTGCATATGTCATATATAATCTTTTATTAAGAGTCCATCAGTCTATACTTTAAACTTTGGTTCATTCTTAGATTCAGTCTTCTTAAGCAACTATTCATTTCTGTTAAGTAGTCATTTTTGACCTATTTACTTCATTTATTATCTTCTAAAGCCCATGTCTTTGAATGCTATAAACAATACATTTGTCTCTTAAATCATCAGTTTCTTTAACCATGATTTCATAAGTCCTAGCAGTGCTTTCTAGGCTCCTTCTAGGAGTATAATTTGTCACCCTATGAATCACCAGGAATATGTAGTAGTTGTCAGGTTTGACAAGTCTTGGGAGGCTTTCCATCAATTCCCAGATACACTCTCTAGGAAGATAGCTGTATTCTCTATTATCTGTGCAAACAGCTGCAAATGCCCATCTCTTTCCCTCTAGTCTCTTCCCACAGTGATGGTTTATTTTATGTCTGTGAATCATGGAATACTATGATGTCTTACAATTTTAAAAAAATTACAAATAACTTAAAGGTTAATGGGAAAAATCATAGCAAACAAAAAAGCAGGTTGTATATTAGCAATGATGGTGCTCACCAGAAAATGTTGTGAAAAACATCATTGAATTCATGTATAACTGGAAAAGAAGCTAACTAGAAGAGGGGAGAATAGAAGCAGTCTCTGCTATTCATTGGTACCTCCAAGCTAATAATAAGAATTAGAGAAAGGTCCCTAGAATACTCATTAAACCTTTTATGTGGGTTTTATAGGATTTATGTGAAGGATATAGAAAAGAACCATATTAGATGAGAAAGCATAGTAGGGATGGATAGGTTCTGATGTACATTAAAAGAGGGAATACCTACACTGATACAATCACAAATCTCCCAAAGTGCAAAAACGTAAAAAAATCAGATTATCCAAGTGAGCTCCTGGGTGCCATAAGGCAGGTAGGTCATAGAAAGTTGGTCCTGAGACATAGAAGCATATTTGCCAACATGTTACTGGGAGACAACTACCACTGGAATCAGAGGAAGAAAAGGAAAAAGCATTGGTCTTGGAGTCAAAGGTCTTGCATTCAAATCTCAGCTTTACTTCTTATTACTTATATGAATTTAAATTAACTTTGGTCCTCAGAGACTCAGCCTCTCTGAGCCTGTTTTCTTATATGTAAATGAAAAATTTGGACTAAATGTTCTTTCATATATTTTCTAGTTTTAAGTTCTAGGATCTTATATATCCTATCTAAATACTATATCTCTTTTACCAATACAGAAATATCAAAACTTAATTTGATATAGTTGATCTTTAGAAGGTAAATATATTGGCAATATAATATAACCTATGTCTTAGTTCTTTCAAGGGCTAGGGAGTTAGAATTCCACTTTGCCCTCATCAGATACAACAATCAAAGCTTAGGATGCCCCTAACCAATGTGAGCTATTGGAAGTTCTCATTTTTCATCAATAATTTCATCTATAATGCAACCCAAATGCCCAATCTCTAGGTTTAAATCCTGGCTTTTCCATGTATTGTATGTGTGATCTTAGTCTTTTATT
This sequence comes from Macrotis lagotis, assembly GCF_037893015.1. Lineage (NCBI taxonomy): Eukaryota > Metazoa > Chordata > Mammalia > Peramelemorphia > Peramelidae > Macrotis > Macrotis lagotis. The sequence goes on along the minus strand of NC_133662.1, from coordinate 171,900,051 downwards.
TTAGTCACCTTTGGTTCAATTTTTTTTCTCTTTCATCTTTGGCAAAATTAGAAGGGCTTTATAATGCCTGAAATTCAATACAGCTCCAAATTCTATTATTCTTATCTGTCCCTCTATTTAAGATAAATGGAAATTTCTGTATTGTATCTATGTTGATTATTTATTGATGTTGCTAATTTTCCCTTTTTTTTTTTACAAATGCATCGAATCAAGAACTGTCTAGTTTTCACTATGGTTTCCAAATACTTAAATTCCCCTAGATTAACTGATATTCAAAGGTTTTTGAAGAGAGAGACTTGATATAAAAAAACTACAAAAAATGATTTTTCAGTATCATAGGAAGATGATGAAACCCAGACAATACAAAAATGTACCAAATTCCTGATTTTAAAGAATGGTCTTAGTATTTTTAACCTGATAGTCTTACAACTCAATAGAATAATATTTTAATACTTCAAGGATCTGTGATTTACAAAGAATAAATGCACCTGTATAAACAATAATAAGAAGTCTGTGTATGTGTGTATGTTTTGTCTAAACCCATGATTTTAACTGTGCAAGGAACTTAAAGTTTGGAAGAAATTTCTTTGATCATAGATCAAGAACTCTCTTACACATCATAGCCTTAATAAATTGTCTGGTTGAGAGGTAGCACAGTTTAGTGAAAATAAGTCCAAATTTCTGGAAAATCTGGCTTCAAGTCTTGCTTTGGTCACATGGTTTCATGACTTGTCTTACCTGGCTTTGTGGCCATGGGCAAGTCTCCTAACTTCTCAATATCCAAGGTATTTCTCTAATAATGCCAATAATAACAATACTAATAATCAATTTACATGATTTACTATTACAAGCAGAAATCCCTCTTTGTCTTAGGAGACAGTTAATGTGAATATTTTGACCCCAAATTATTCATTTGGACCCCTATTTATATCATTCATCAGTTACCTGGGTATTTTTTCTTTAACCTTAACTGATTTTGGGATTAAACACCAATACACAAATCCTTTCCAGATGTTGAAATTTGCCCTTCTATAGCCAGGGTCATTTAAACTCTGAGATATCAGGATAGTACTTTAGTAAAGCAATGAATTTATTTTTCAATTTACACCATAGAAATGCTTTGCATGATTGCATATGCATAGCCTATGTCAAATTGCTTATGTTTTTAAGGAAAGGGGAATGGAAGGAGGAAGTAAAAGAATTTGAAACTCAAAATTATAAAAATATTAAAAATTTGTTGTTATAAGCAGTTGGGAAAAATGCTATTTAAAAAGATAAAATAGAAATAATATTAGTCCCATAATTTATCATTACAGTTAAGGTCTTGACTCATTGTACATCCTCACTGCAGCTGTTTCATCTGTTCTATTGATCAAACAAAATACTAAAAGAGATTGCAGATTTAATCCCAAATATTCCACTGGAGTAGGGAGAGACTTGAGGCAGATCGATTAGAAGATTATAACAAAAGTCTAACTGAAGGATGATGAGTCCTAAACTAGTGTGTCTGAGGAGAGAGAAGAGGTCAGATGAAAAAGATATTCAGGAGATAGAACTGTTGAGACTTAGCAAGTGACTAAATATATGAGGGTGAGGGAGACAGATCAATCAATGATGATTGATTCCATGGTTGTTTTCCAGTCTGATTCCATATTATTCCTCCTCATACTCTCTTTACTTCTGCCAAATTAACCTACTTGCTATTATTTCTCCCATCTCCATGTCTCGGTGGAACATATCCCCCTCACCTGAATTCTCTCATTTCCCTTTCTGTCTTTTGGAATCCTAGCCACAATTTAATGATGAGTTGAGTGAGACCATTTTTTAATCCCCTTTAATTATTAGTACTCCTTCATTACTTTCATTTGGGTGATTAAATGCCGCCGTGGATATAGTGCTGGCCCTGGAGTCAGGAAGACTCCTCTTTGTAAGATCAAATCTGGCTTCAGATTCTTCCTAGTTGTGTGACCTTGTTTGCTTCAGTTTGTCACCTATAAAATGAGATGGAAAACCATTCAAACATCTTTGTCAAGAATATCCCAAACGGGGTTACAAAGAGTTGCATTTGATTGAACAACATAGCTTTTGTTTACTTTTTATATATTTTTGTATTGATCCATCTTTGCATATGTAGTTTGCCCCTAGGAGAAGTAATCTTGTATCCCCAGTGTCTGCCAAACTGCCAGGTATATACTAGGTATTTCATGTATAAATGTTGATCAAATTGAACTGGATGAGTGAGATCAGTACATATCTACCACCACTATTTATCTAATAAAAACCAAAAGCCCACCTCAGATTCCCTTGTGACTATGAAACCTCTGCATATATAAAAGCAATCATTTTAATCTGTCTTGGGTCTCAAGGTTCTTTAGTATAGACATTCTTGGGACCTGGTTGGCCATTAGTTCATGAAAGCATACATCATCTTACAGCTTCTGTGCTGTGACAAATCTCATTTCAGTGTTAAAATGTTAGTGACTGTGCAGCACTATTTGCTTGGTGCCCCACTTAGCTCTAGGTCACTTATATTTTGTCAATCAGTCCTACAGTGTTATTTATTTATCTATCATTTAATAACCATGCAACAGAGAATAATTTCTCTGGCATAGCATGGTAATTTGTAGCATAATTTCACCCCTGCTGTTGCAGACTTGAATTCAGCCACTGCAATGATTGCTAAAATGAAGATTTCTAGGTCACTTTTCAGGCTCTGTGGTTTCTGTCTTTCATAATTTCGTCCCACTTCATCTTCTTCAATTGTAGAATCATTTATCAAATAGAGAAGCAATGACAAAAACTACCAGTTGTTGCTCACACTATATGGAATATTGGGGTGGATCAGGGAAGCTTTCCTCTGTTTAGATGAACTTGGTTTCTATACTTGTCACATATAACCTAAAGTAAAATTCACAAGGTTTTTTGAATGTCCAGTCATGTGTAGAAATAAGGGAAACAGTAAATAGATGTGAGCATCTTTAGAATGTTGCTTTAATGATTTCTGGGAAATTTCTGGATATGTAAATAAAAACAAGTCCTCAAATGGAAAAGATGTTGCCATTCTGGAATGACTAAATGTGACCCATCCAATATCATTTGGCTATTTTGTTAAATATAGTATAAAATACTGGGGGATATAGGAATTTTACATAACTATAATATAAAATAATGCTTGATAATGGGATTGAATTTAGAGAAGTACAGAGTAGAATGTTATTTTTTAAAGTTGAAGATGGAGGATAGGGAAATTAAGAATACAAGAGATATAATACTATTTGTGTGGACTATCAAGTAGGTCAGTGAACTTTCAGTTCAGTGTTAAATGGAGAGTAATGTGTAAAAAGACTGAAAAAAGTCAAACTGAAATGTTTCTACTTGATCCTCAATTCAAAGGAAAATCTCTGGAGTTTATTGAGCAGAGGGGATAAGAAAAGTATTGATACTAGGTCCCTTTCATGGCTGTGTGTGCCTGGGGAAGGGGGATTATTCTTTAAAAATAGATTTTTATTAAAAAATGAATTTTTATTGCTATCTTTTGTTTTTTAATCACCTATTTTTTTTCCTGGAATCATTCCTTTTTCTCCCTCCCAGAGAATTACTCCATATAACATGTAATTTTTTAAAGTAAAAAGAGCAAATTATCAAAATTGATCAATAATGAAAAAATTGAACATCATATGTAGAATTCCACATTGAGGTCTTCCAATCTATGCAAATTAATGGAGGAAGCATATTCTCATAGCTCTTCCTTAGAGCCACATTTGTCCTTTGTAATTCTGCAGCATTCATTTTCAATTGGTTTGAGGTTGTTGGGGTCTTTTCATTTACATCATTGTAATCCCAGGGTATACTGGTTTCCTAGCTCTATTTGTTTCATATTGTGTGTTAGTTCATGCAAGTATTTCTATGCTTACTTGTATTCATCATATTCATAGTTTCTCATGCACAATTATATTCCATTATTTTCGTGTAAAATATTTGTTTAGTCATTCTCCAATTAAAGGGCATGAAGTTGCTTCCAGCTCTTTGCTATCATCAAAGAATGGCACTACAAATATTTTGGTAAATATGGAGACTTTCTTTGCCAGGGATCTCTTTAGATGATAGATTACTAAGCAAGGGAATATCTGGGTGAATGTGCATAAAGATCAGCTATTTTATTTGCATAATTCCAAATTCCTTTCCAAAATAGCTAAACAAATTTACAATCCAACTAACAATACATTAATGTCTTCATATAAACACACATACACACAAATACACACACATACACACAGACATTAAGTTTCAATCTTTTGTCATCTTTGCAAATTTTCTGGGTATGAGATAAAATTCCAGTGTTGTTTTGATTTCCATTTCACTTATTATTAGTGATTTTAATTGCTTTATATGGTCAAGAATGAAATAGACACTGTATAGGACTTATTGACTTGATTTGATTGGAAATATTTTGAAATTCTTTTTTTGAAAACTATTGCTTATATCTTTTGATCACTTTTTTAAATTGGATAATGAGTTTTAAGGGAATTTACCTTTTTCAATTATAAACCCAGGTTTCCAGTCAATCTAGGAACATTTTGCATAATACTTTCCTAATAAATAGAGAGAATCAAAATAGGACACTGCATGTTTTTGTAAAAAGCATAGATGGCATGGGGTTTGGGAGATATTCAGGGAGGACTAACATCACTGGTGTGATGATTTGTTGAGTCATTTTTCAGGGCTGCTCATCAATCTTTAAGGTCCACCTTTACTTAATTTTCAACTATGACTACAAGAAACTAAGCATATTCAGCAACCATACCCTGGTAAACTGTTTCAGCAGATGGATTAAACCAGGTTGAGGGTAACCCACAAACCTGAAATCTGTTAGTGAGTTAGGGTGATATCTTCTACCCCAAGCCCATAGTCACTCCATTACATCTCATGTGAAGACTTTCTTGGATAAATGGGCAGATGAGAACAATTGTTCCAACAGTACCAAGGGCTTCTGAGGTAGATACTGTGAGTGTTTAGAGCTTGGTTAGACATTGAAGATGCCAAGTTCATCCACTGCACCCTGGGTCAGCTCCAGTCATCTTGACTTTTGTTCTGTCATTGTATTTTAGTGACTCTGGAAAAGAGAGTAAGACCAATGACTTTGCACAATGTTATGTAAATGAAATCAACTTATTGCTCAATTCAAGGTATCATCATCTGTAATGTCATTTGTCCTCTTTGAAAAACAAAGGACAAATGTTAGCCTCAGCAAAAAAAGAGAAGAAAAAGAAATTGAAGGAATTAGAATAGGGAAGGAGACAAAACTCTCACTCTTTGCAGATGACATGTTATACCTAGAGAATACCAAAATGTCATCTAAAAAACTACTAGAAATAATTAGCAACTTTAGAAAAGTACCAGGATACAAAATAAACCCTCATAAATCCTCAACATTTCTATATATGACTAGCAAGATACAGCAGAAAGAGCTAGAAAGAAAAATCCCATTCAAATAACCTCAGACAAAAAAAAATACCTGGGAGTCTACCTGCCAAGGAAGACTCAAAAACTTTTTGAAAAAAATTACAAAACTCTTCTCATACAAATAAAATCAGATTTAAATACCTGGGCAATCATCACTTGTTCATGGATAGGTTGAACTAATATATATTAAAAATGACAATTCTACCAAAACTAAATTACCTGTTTAGTGCCCTACCAATAAAAATTCAAAAAAATTACTTTAATAAGTTAGAAAAAGTTGTAAGTAAATTTATATTGGGAAATAAAAAGTCAAGAATTTTCAGGGATTCAATGTAAAAAAGTGCAAAAGAAGGTAGCTTAGCCTTACTAGATCTAAAACTATATTATAAACCATCAGTCATTAAAACTGTCTTGGCTAAGTATTGGCTAAGAAATAGAGTCATGGATCAGTGGAATAGACTAGGTGCAATAGCAGGAAACGATTATAGTAATCTGCTGTTTGATAATCCCAAAGAGTCCAGCTATTGGAATAAAAACTCTCTCTGATAAAAACTGCTGGAAAAATTGGAAGTTAGTATGGAAGAAACTTAGACCAATACCTCATACCCTCATACCTAAAGATCAAAATGGATACATTTATACATAAAAAAGCAATATTATAAACAAGCTAGAAGAACAAGGAGTAGTTTACCTGTCAGATCTATGGAAAGGGAAAGAGTTTATGACCAAGGAAGAGATAGAGAACATCATTAAAAACAAACTAGATAATTTTGATTACATTAAATTAAAAGGCTTTTGCACAGACAAAATCACTGTAACCAAGATCAAAAGAAATGCATCAAATTGGGAAACAATTTTTGCAACTAGTATTTCTGACAAAGGACTCATTTCTAAAATATACAGAGAACTGAGTCAAATTTTCAAAAAAACAAGCCATTCCCCAATTGACAAATGGTCAAGGGCTATGCCAAGACAACAAATGAGTAAATGAAAGCAATCCATAGTCATATGAAAAAATGCTCCAAATCATTACTTATTAGAGAAATGCAAATTAAAGTATCTCTGAGATACCACCTCACACCTCTCAGACTGGCCAATATGACCAGAAAGGACAATGATCAATGTTGGAATGGATAGGGAAATCTGGGACAATAATACATGAAACCAATGTAAAGACTAATGGAATGCCTTCTGTGGGGGGTGGGGGGAGGGAAGCAAGAATGGGAGAAAAATTGTAAAAATTCAAAATAAATAAAATCTTTCTAAAAAAAGAAAAACAAAGGACAAACAATAACAACAGTTGGCATGAGAACTTTGGAGAGGAGAGACATTCTTCTTTTAGAAAAAAGGCACATATGGTTCCAACTATCTTTAGGATGAGACCTGTGGAGAGAAAAGACTTTGGAAGTAGAAGATATATAGAAAGAACTTGGTTCTTCCCTGATATCTAGTTACACCCCTAGAAACTGGGGAAATAGAGCCTTGAATGAAAGCAGGTAAAACTAAGATATCTCACTCCTAATGGGAAAGTCAATTTATCCAGAGTATTTTCTAGTATGTTCTAATCTATCAAACTCCCCCAATTCTGTTTGATAGATGACAAAAGGCGTTTAATATGTTATCATGTACTAGGCATAATAGAGCTACAAATATGAGCAAAAGAGATTATTCTACCTTCAAAAAAACTTACATTCAAACGTGGGAAAGGAGGGAGAAAGAGGGAATAAGCATTTATTAGGCAATTATTGTCTACCAGACATTTCAGAAATATTATTTCATTTGATCCTCACAAAATTCCTACCCTGTATTCTTCTTCTTCTTCTTCTTCTTCTTCTTCTTCTTCTTATTATTATTATTATTATTATTATGCCCATTTTATAGTTGTGAAAACTGAGGTATATATAGGTTAAGTGAATTGTTCAGGATCATACAGCTAGTAAGAGGTGAATTCCAATTCAGGACTTTCTGACTCCAGCCCAAGTGTTCTCTCTCTACTCTACTATGTAACAACCACAAGATAAAACACAAAAAAGGAGGTTCAAAATGAGGGGTGGGGTTGGAGAGAAGGTAGATATCTCATTACATGATCCTGGAATTCAGATAATCAGAAGCACAGTCAGGAGCAAAATGAAGCCTGGCCAGTCTGAGCACCTCCTCAACATGGAAGAATTGAGAGAATCTCCATGGGAAAAGGAACTGGCAGGGGAGAGAGATATTCCAGGGTGAAAAATCTACAAAGATGAACATTACAAGAAGAGTCTGCCCCTCAGAAACTTAAAGAAGTTCTAAAGGAAGGCTGCTTGGATAAATGGATATTATGTCTAGAGCTGTGATATTTAGGAAGATAGATAAATATAATAATTGTGGGGTCTCTATTGGTGAAATCTGTAATAAAAACAATAAGGGCACTATGACCAGCATATAACCTTGCCTGTCTGGGATTTCAGCCCCAAAAGCCTTGATATGGGACCCAGGTATCTGGGTCCCAAGCCCAGTGCTGAGCAGAGTAAACCCCAAAATATCAGCCAATCCCCACTAACTTACTCTATGACTACTCCTCCCTTGATCTGATTTCTATAATTACTATGGGGCTTTTTTGTGGGGGTTGTCTTTCCTAAGATCCATTATGTTGTCAGGTCAGGTCATCATCCCAGACTGCCCTGATTATTAAGCTACTTATTTGATTATTAAACTACATATCTAATCAATCTGTAACTCCCTGTCTCTACCTTCAGTATCATGTTGGACTCCTTTTTGGGGGATAATTTAGGGCAAGACAATACTAGTCAAGTATGTTCTTTCTCAGAATTCAAACAATTTACCTAATAACCTATTCAGTCCTAGCAAGGAAAGAATCACATCATTCTTTTGAGGGGTTTGGATAAGATTATAGTAATATCTATCCATGCCTCCCCACCAGCTGCATTATATAATTTATGTAGACACACATATCATAAAGAGACAAGTTTTACTCAATCATGAGTCTTTTTGGGGGGATTTTAATAAAATCATAAGCCTCTTCTCTTCATAAAAGCTTTCTTTCCCTGGGAGTCTGAAGAGACAAATGACAAATCAGAATGAAAAAAAGAAATTTTCTTGCTTTTGGCATCAGATTTCTAGATACCATAATCCAAAGAACAAAGTTTCTTTCTTTTTCCCTCAGGCAAATCTCAATTTTCCCTGATGGCTCAAGTGTTATTGCTGTTTGTTTGTTTTTATTCTTGTTTTTATTTATTTTAAATTTATTTTGTTTCACTTGGTTGTGATTTTTAGTGGTCAATTTTTCTAAGTAAATTTATAGAGACCCCAATTTTTGTTAATTTTGTTATCATTTTTTGTTGTTCAGTCATTTCAATTATGTTAAATTTTTCATGATACCATTTGGTTTTTTTATTGGCAAAGGTACTGGAATAACTTACCATTTTCTTCTACAGATGAGGAAATTGAGGCAAACAAGGTTAAGTGTTTTGCCCAGGATTACAAAGCTACTATCTGAGACCAGATTTGATTTTGCCTCCAGGTCTAGCACTATCCACTGTGCCATCTAAATAGTACAGATAAGTTTATTTAAGCCATTGAAAACTACAATGTCATGATGAAGTGTCATTGTCATCATCATTGTTGCTGTTGTTCAGTTGTTTGAGTTCTGTCATTTCACCCCTTATCAAAGAAAGATTTCATCATATTTTATGTGTTCTCTCTTTTTACTTGTGCTATCCCCACATCAAAAAGTTATATTTTGAGGAGTTAGGTGGCACAGTGGATAGAGCAACAACACTGGAGTCAGGCGGACCTGAGTTCAAATGAGACCTCAGACACTTAATAATTACCTAACTGTGTAACTTTGGGCAAGTCACTTAACTCCATTGCCTGGCAAAAATCAACCAAAAAACCCCCCTCAAAAACAAGCAAAATAATGACATTTCCCAGAGATTTTAAAAGTTGAAAATATGAGAAGAGTCAAAACAGCCAAAGACAATCACTGACAGTAAGGTTCATAGCCAACACAGTCCTTTTGGTTCAGTTCAAAATTTCCTATAAATATGGATCTATTCAAAATTCAAAGCTCCTCTTTCTTCTCCTTAGACTCAAATTAAGATTTTATGCAGCTGAACTGCAAAGGAAAGACTTGGAAAAGATCTCTGATAAAGCTGGTGGAGCTTTGGGTAGTCAGTGTACACATTTCAGAGTGGCTGGGGCATCTCCCAGGGAGCCAAGTACTGGTTACGCTCTCATTTTCCCATCATTATAGGAATTAGAGACACAAAAAGTCTGGCACTGATTGGCTTACAGGAAATTCAGCACAGGATATCTACTTTTTACTAAGCAACTCTCTCTTGGCCTTGTAATTACTATTATTTCAAACCCAAGATTCCTCAATCCACATTAATCCTTAGCTGAATATTTTTAAATTAATTATTTGTTCATCTGGTTTCTGAATCAAGGAAGATTTCCTATCAGTCTGGACAGACCTTAAGAGTATGTAAACTATATTCCTTTCACCTTTTTTGTATCTCATGCAGTTTTTTTTGTTTCATTTAGAAGGATGCCTTTTTGATAGCACAATTTTATCCCCCTCATACTATTTGCTTGCTCACTAGTTTTTATAGCTGGGTATTATATTTTGGAGGAAGATTTGATTCTCTGGTGGTTTGAATATCTGTAGTCATCTCTCTACTTGGATCTATTCTTCCCACACAATTCCCCTACAATTCTTATCCCAGTCTCTCTGATCTTTCTTTACAAGGTTGGATTGGCAGTATCTGCATGGGAGTCAACACTTTCATGAAAACGTGTTTAAATGTGTTTAAAGTTAGCTCAGATGGCTTTTCATCGAATGTGATGACTGTAATTTCCAAGCAGCATCAGAATAAGGGGGCATTTAACAACATAAGTCACATAACTGCTTGCTCTTATATTATGGAACTGTTGCAGCAGGCAAGCAAGTGAACTCAGGGATCAGGTGGACTTTTCCTGTTTAAATTGTTTTGCCATGCCTAGATTTCATAGCAAACAAAATGACGGCATGTAACATCCCTTAACTGCTCTGGATTTTTTTGCAAAGACTGCGCACGAGTGAGTTAAGACCAGACTGGGACTGTTCAGTGATGGCAAAGCCCATAAAAGCTCAGAGTGTGCTGCCAGCCTGGTTTGGCACATTAGATCCTTTACAATGTATATATTCTATCGAACTGTGCTTTCCTGGGGAGGCGCTTTCAGAGCATCCCAAGAAGCCTAGGGGACTCTCTCAAGTAGAATTTCCATATGCATGAATCCCATTAAACCCTGTGGATTTTACAGGATATAGGACCTAGAAGGGAAGCAATATATTGGCCACCAACACATATTGTTCAAAACCTTTGGGTACCGTGAGAAAACATCATATTCCAAATGGTAAGTACATTCAAGTTCACAGTCTGACCCATTCCACCATCAACTAATAACTCACAATGGCTCATATTGATATAACTCTTTATCATATTGATATAAGCTCTTTCCTTGCAATATGTATGCTATTATAAGTAACTAGTAAACCTCTGTTGGGACAGATGACTAACTTTTTTGGTTTCTGATTCCATCCTAATCTCTTCTCCTCCTCTTTCTGCTCCTCTTCTTCACATAGCTTCTCTTTTCTAGAATTTTTAATTTCTAGACTATACCATGCTAGGAACTTCCAAATTCCTGTGCCAGCTTGTTGACTGGTCCCTCCCTGATTGTGTAAAATAAGAAATGGATAATGAATCAAACTTCCTATTAGCCCCTAGTCCTTGCCTCTCCTTGAACTCCTCTGCAGAATGGAATAAATTTTAGTATTCCTTCTCCAAACGAGGAGGACTAATGAGCTCCTCATAGAACCTAAAGATCAGGTCAGAAATGTTCCCACCCCATTCACAAACGCAGGAGCATTGGCTTTTGTCCCCCTCCTCCTATAGGTATCATACCAAAAACCTAGGCACTTCTCTGTGCTACAGATCAAATCTGGCTCCTGCAGGGATTCAATTGTACCTTTTCCTTTATTTGTGGCTATATTGTAGCTGTATCCTTGCCCTCTCTTTCTTTGTGGGTTCATTTTACATCCTCCCACTTTGCCAAAGTTGTTAATTGTTTCAAGTAGTTTTTTAGTTTATATTCTAGCGTTCTCTAAGTAGACCATCATCTTATCTGCAAAGAGGGAGAGTTTTGTTTCCTCACAGACCAAAATTTTTAACAACTACTGACTGGTCTGCAGTAAACTACAGTGGACAGGGCTTTAGAATGTTAATTAAGGAGACAGATTTTGATTGTGATGTGTAAATCTGGTGGAATAACTTAACCTTTTGAAGCCTAGGCATCATCAACTGAAAATGAGAGAGCTGGACTTGTTGGCCTCCAAGATCCCTTCTAGTTCTGAAACTAGGATCCTACAGAAATATCTAAATGCCTTCATTATTTTTCCTTTTTTTTTGTCTACTTAGTCAATCTGATAGGCATGAGGTATGAGCCACCTATCACATTGGTTAAGATGACAAAACAACTCAGAGTTGTCAATTTGCAATTCTCAATATATTATATTTCTCTATACATTCTCCATAAATATATACATTTCTCTATAGATCAATAATGATTTGGGCCATTTTTTCATATAGCATAGCTTTAATTTCTTTATCTGAGAACTACCTATTTATATTCTTTATATTTATCAATTAGAGAATGATTTGTATTTCTATAAATTATTATAAATTGAATGGGAGCTGAGTAATTCAGTGCTGGTCCTGGACTCAGTAAGAGTTCAAATATTGCCTTTTGTTTTTTCTAATAAAGTACAATATAAATGCTAACTATTATTATTACAAGGATTATTATCCCTATTTTGGAGATGAGGAAATTGGGATTTAAAACATAAATAATAAGAATGGAAATAAGAATAATAACAGGATTTATATTTATATTTTACCTATCCTGATACCTCATTTTTAAAACACAGGAATCTTCTTCTCTTATATATTTCACTTGGATATTCGAAAATACTTTATAAAAACAAAATACTTTACAAATATTATCATACTGATCCTCACATTAACCTTGGAAAGAAATTGTTATTATTATTATTATTATCCCCATTTTACAGTTCAGGAAACTGAAGCACACAGAAATTAAATGGGTCACAGTAAGTGTTGGAGCTAGATTTGAGCTCAGATCTTCCTTGCCTCAAATTCAGCTATTCAACCTCCACCTGAAAACTGGGAAACCAATATTGTTGTTGGTCAGGAGGCAATAAAAACCCCACATTAATAGTTCTCTTACAAGGCAAGTCCCAGACCAGTATTGTTTCCTGACCTGTGTTGATCTCAATCCAAGTCTAGTTTCCAAGCATTATAGTTTAGTATTTCATTAAATAGATTGTTCTTGTGAATTATAGTTTTCCATACCCTGGTTCCCAATCCCTATAACCAGTTTCCCTGAAAATGAACATCAGGTTTCCCTCACCATTACATTAATGCTGTCCATTAATAGGGTCATGCTTTGCAACTAAGTAAGAATGATCATAATCTGTGCTTCACATGGACATGCTCTTCAGGATTGTAAGATCAGCCATGTGCTACTAGGTGGTTCAATAATTAGAGCACTGGATCTGGAATCAGGTTCAGATCAAAAACTTACTGGCTGGATGACCCTGAGCAAATCATTTTAAATTCTCATTGCTCCTTGCAATTATCCAAGACTCTCAATTATAAGCAAAATGGAAAACCGCAGTGCTTGGGTATAGTTTCTACGTGGGAGTGTGCCTCTAATTCCAAGGAAGTCTGATTCTGGAGTCAAAAAATAAAGGGTCCTAACTGAGTCTATGGAAGAATTTCCACTTCCATCTGGTTTCTCAATGTTTTCTTGTTTCCTAATGCTATATAACATGAGGATATTTAAAAAAAATAAAAAAAATTATCTTGCATTATGGGTAAGAGGAAAATGAAAGTGAATTTGTTGTATTAAATTAATCAGCAGAAAAAAAACAACAACATAGGAGTAGCAGGCAATCTCCTCCTGAGTGCCCAGTTCCAGGACATCAGTATCCATCAATATTTATAAACAAGTTTATCCTTCTAATAGTAGCAATGAAATAACTATGCTCCAGGCTCCTCTGGTGGTGGTAGATAAACCACAACCTCTCTTTATGGGATGTGGCCCAGGATTCTGGGCTTGCATACAGAGTGAAAAAAAGGGCAGGAGTTCAAAGCAGCATATGGTTGAGCAGTCACACTAAAGAAAATGTGATCAGATGAATGCATAGCACTTCATATGGCAGAAAACTGAGAGAATTTCTAGCCAACAAAAAAGCATATATCCCAGAGAAGGAGGAGAAAGCTAGGAAAGTCTGATTATATGTGTGTGTGTGTGTGTGTGTGTGTGTGTGTGTGTGTGTGTGTGTGTATACTTGCTGAGTTTTTAAAATATTAGTAGACAGATATCTTATGTCATGAGCATCCTAAAGAGGAGTCCTTATTGGAGTGTATTTTTTATTTTGATAATTCCTGTTATGGAGAAGTATTGACATGAGAAAACAGAGGAACTTATTGTTAGACCTTTTGAAACTGACTTCAGAAATTCTTATACAAAGGCAACTGAATCAGCATAGGAATGGACTTTTCCCCAGAAAGTACATGAACCCATTGCAAAGCAAAGAAAAGATGGAAACACTGCTTTTGAGGAATTTGAAATTTGAGTTTTGCTTAGAAATGTTCAAGTCAAGAAACCTGGATAAATTAAACCTCTAGTTAAGAAAAGTTCTTTGAGAGAGACAGCATGTTGAATGAAAATAAAACACTGATCCTGAAATCAGAAAATCTTGGTTTTGAATCTCAGTAGACATGACCCAGATCAAATTAATTCTTATTTGTAAAATGGGGCTAATAATATTTGTACTACCAGTCTCATAGGGTTCTTGAGAGGAAAACACTGCACAAACTACAGTGCTAGTAAATTGTTGCTTTTACATATTATTAAGTCAAATGTGTATCCCAAATAGCTCATTTGCAAATAGGCATTTGTTCAAGTTAAAATAGTTTTCTGTTTTATGTATTAGGATCTTAGAGAAGATAATAGTTCTAGATAAAACTATATGTAAAGTGTTAAAGTATTATATAAATGAAAATTATTATTATTTGCTGTCAAATATAGTAAAATTTGCACATATGCATTTGTTAAAATAAAAGCATTGTTTATCTTCTGTTTCTTTGCTTATATATTAGAATTTTGGGAAAAGAACCAGGTTCAATTACTTTAAAAATTAGCTGATCCAGATGTCTTAAAAACTCAATTATTTTTAATTAAGAATATTTAATTTTTACATTATAAGGGAAAACTTATTTAAGTTGAATATTAGTAAAATGCTAGTTTTAGCATTTTGGCAAAAGATAGAAAAACCATGTAATTTGGATTTGGACAGAATCACTCAAATCATTTAGTCTGGCACCACTGCCAGAATTCTTTTTAAAACATTTCAATAATTGACCATCCATGGCAAAATATGACAAAGAAAGATGGGAAGCTCATTATATTTTAGGAGATAATTCATTCTATTTTCAGAAAGTTATGATTTTTTAGGAATTTCTTTCTTATATTTGGTTTAAACTGCCTTCTTTTAACTGCCCACACTTCCCAACCACCCCCTCCACCTTGGTCTTAGTTTTGTACTCTGGAGATCCATAGAATAAATCTATTTTCCTTTCCATGAAAGCACTTTGAGCATTGGAAAACAACTAATGACTGCCTAAGTCCTCACCAAAATCTTCTCATTTCCAAATGAAAACACTCCCAGATGTTTACACTATTCTGTATAGGGCATAATTTTAAAATCCATCACACTGTTTTGTCAGCATTCTATAGATATTTTCCAGTTTGTTAATGTCTTTCTTAATGCACCCTCTTATCCAAAATTAATACTTCATAGAATTGTGGAACCAATGTAGTAATTATTAATGATATTTTCCTGATCTAAATATCATATATGTATATGTATGTGTGTATGTGCACATATATATATGTAAAAGCAGATTAAGATTACAAGATTTTCCTTATCTGCAAGTTTAGTAGCCCTATCAAAAAAAGGAATTATGAGATAATATTTATGTCATAAAAGAAAATTGTTGGGACTACACATATTTTTCTAAATAGTTCATATATTTTAGAATTTTTTTTAACTGTTTAGTAGAATTCACTTTGAAATCCATCTAGCCCTGGAGATTTGTTCTTAGGGAGTTCATTGATGTCTTGTTGAATTTCTTTTTTCTGAAATGAATTTATTAAAGCACTTTATTTCCCTGTTTAAAAAAATTACATTACAGAACTGCTAGGTGGCATAATGAATAGAACATTGAATTTAGAATCAGAAAGACATCTTCCCAAGTTCAAATCTAGCATCAGACACTTATTAAATATGTAACCCTGGGCAGGTCGCTTATTCCTTAATCAGTTCCTCATCTATAAAATGCAGAAGGAAATGACAAATCACTAAAGTATTTTTGCCAAGAAAACCCCAAATGGGGTCAAGAAAAGTCAGATATGACCTAAGAGAAACTGCAAGATTTCATGAGCTTTATTGTCTACCCCCTGAGACTATTGGTTCATTGAGTTTGTAGTCAACTAAAACCTCCCTAGTATGCAAGGTATATATCTAGATATCTATATTCATATTGTATATGTATGAAGATCTGCATGCATATTTATATCTGTATATACAATACAACTATGTCTCCTCCACTCTTTTATTTGGACTTTTGGTTTGCAAGCTAATTTCCATAACTTGTTAATTATTCCCATTATGTTTATATACATATATATTATACACACACACACACACACACACACACACACACACACACGTGTGTGTGTGTGTGTGTGTGTGTGTGTGTGTGTTATTAGATTTGTTCAATCATTCTGGTCTGAACAGTTTAATTTATTTTTTTATTTTTTTTATTTTTGGCATGGCAATGGGGTTAAGTGGCTTGCCCAAGGTCACACAGCTAGGTAATTATTAAGTGTTTGCGGCCACATTTGAACTCAGGGACTCCTGGCTCCAGGGCCGGTACTCTATCCACTGCGCCACC
Source organism: Macrotis lagotis (assembly GCF_037893015.1). Lineage (NCBI taxonomy): Eukaryota > Metazoa > Chordata > Mammalia > Peramelemorphia > Peramelidae > Macrotis > Macrotis lagotis. The sequence continues at coordinate 171,883,507 of NC_133662.1, read as the reverse complement.
TAGCTGCCTCTCAGTTTATTTTTTTTTAAATGTAGATAATAATTCTCCTTGGCACTTTCTGAAAAAAAGAGAAATTGTCAAAATCATTGTAACCCTGGGGTAATGGTTATTAAAGTAGAATTAGTCTGTCAATAAGTCCTTATTAAATGCTTAATAATAATAATAATAATAATAATAATAATAATAATAAATAGCTAGCATTTAAATGATGCTTTGATATTTCCAAAGTGCTTTATAAACATATTATCTCATTTGATCCTCACAACAACCCTTTATTATCCCTATGTTAAGGATGAGGAAAGGAAGGCATAGATAGGTCAAGAAACTTGCCCAGTTATTAAGTATTTGAGGCAATATTTGAATATTTGAACTCAGGTATTCTTGACACCAGGTACAGCATTTTATCTACTGTGTCACCTGGTACAAGTCTTAAATGAAGAAAATTTCCACTCTGGAATTTTGGATACCAGACAGGTGAGAAAGATTTTTGAGGACTCTTAGAACCTAATTGTCCTCTACTTAATTAAGAGCCTACTCTGTCTACTTTCTTGAAGGTCAGCTCTGCTATCTGATTCAGAGATCAAGTATGCTCACCTTAACAAAGGATGAAAGGACAAAGATAGAATAGAAACAGGGGAGGAGGAGAGAGGTCCTTCTTCCTTCTTTTCCTCCTCCCTTAGACTAATTATCCCCTAAAAGGTAGAGATGCCTCTACCAGTCTTTCTTTTCATCATTGGATCATAGATTTAGAGAAAGATGGGGTCCTAAAAGTTATCTATTACAACTCCAATTTACATTTAAAGCAATTGAGACTTCAAAGGTCACAACAGGTAATAGGTAGCAAGGCTGAGATTACTTTGATTCCAAATGTACTACTTTGCAAAGAACCTTGCTGACTCTCCCTTCTTGTCCTTTGCTGTATACCAGAGATCTCTAGCATTACAACTATAACCATTAGCCCAGTGTACCATATCAGTGATGTAACATCAATTGCTTGGAGTTGGAAAGGATCTAGGATGTTGCCAATGCCCTGCAGGCTGGTCATGTAGGGCACTCCAAAGCAAAAGTCTAATATAATAGCCACTTCACCAATTGAGATTTGGAGATATTATAATTGTATACTTACACTCAAGGGTTTTTCAAAAGACTTACAACTCAGGTACATGAGAACTACAGTTAATACTTAGTTGATAGCTTCAAGGTTGTAGCCATAGGAAAACACAGAGAAAAATAAAACAATGGGAAGAAAGCAAAGGGATCTGTGCTAATCCAGAGCAAGTAAATAGGTTTGTGTTTTTTTACCATAATCTTGGGAATTTCTAGATTTTATTCTGACCTATTTTCATATTATTTTTCTTAGTATATGGGGGTCCTTGAAATCTTTATAAATCAGCTGTCAATAACTATTTTGCTACATTTTCATCCTCATCATCAAACTTTTATCACATGTTTAGATGGATGAGGCATTTTGTTAGCCTCTTGAAAAAAAAGAAACAGAAGAACACACTCTCTTACACCAAAATGAAAAGACGAAGAGCTAAGAGGTTGAATACCAAACTCAAGGAACAGCATCCCACGTGTGGATCAATAAAAAATACATAATGACCATCAAACAAAGACAAAATAGATTCAGGGGTAAGAAATATTAGAAAGTTGTATATAAGCAAAGAACCCAGTGCATAATACTGTATATATTTTGTTTTTACTAAAAATTTTACATTTTGATGATGATGTTTGTCCTTTGTTCTCAAAGAAGACCGTGACATCTGAGAAGTGATGCCATGACAGGCACATGAATTGGATTTGAGTGAGGAGAGGCTTTGCTAAGTCACCAGACTCACTTTCTCATCTAGAGCCATCTGGGTCCAGTGGTCTGATGTGAACCAGGATGACTGGAGATGGCCCTGGATGTGAAGCAATCCAAATTAAGTGATTTGCCCAAGGTCACATAACTAGTAAGTGTCAAGTGTCTGGGCAGGATTTGAACTCAGATCCTCCTGACTCCAGGGCTGGTATTCTATTCCTTGCACCACCTAGTTGCCCACATCTTAGGTGATAAGCTATTGATTTTTTTTATTTGTTAATATTTAGGAAAGAGGTTGTCAACATTCAAAAAAAATCTTGGTTTTTTTTTCTTAGGTTATTGCAAAAACTTGATTCCACCCCTTCCCCAACCTAGATTGGAGTATTGTTTAAGCTAAATTATGATTAAGATGTAGCCCATGGTTACATGTCTAGGTAAGAAATGATTTCTGGATAGCTGTTTACTGAATGAATTGATGCATTTGTATTGTTTCCCCATAGCTGACCAGGAAGAGAGTTCTGCATACTTACTAGATTTCACATAAATATTATTGAAATATTTTCCTTATATTTGACTTGCTTCGTGACTTTAAACAAATAAGTTCACATCTACAGAGCTCAGTTTACTTTTCTGTAAAATTCTGTAAATTAAAAAAATGACTTTTGAAAAATTAATATAGATTATTTACCCCATTACATGTTAAAACAATTTTGTCATTTCTTTCTTTTTAATTTTGAAATTCATTTTTCCATCCCTTCTTCCCTCTTGCTACCCTCCCTAAACTGGTAAGCAGTCAGATATAGGTTATACATATGCAATCATGTAAAACATTTCCATATTAGTCATTTTGTACAAGATGACTAGAATAAAAAAAAAGGTCCCTCTTCATCTGACATGCTCTCATTTTGTAATTCTCATTCCCTGAAAGGTTTTCTGTAAGAGGTGGCATCTGAGCTAAGCTTTGAAGAAAGCTAAAGATTTTAAAAAGTAGAAGTAAGGAGAGGGAGGGGAGGTAAAATCTCCAAAAGGAGGTCTCTACCCTCATTACCCAGAATTACTTTTGAATTCAGAAGAGGGAATTAATTTTCAAACTTCAGGTAAGTTTGGGCAGTGAAGCAGTAAGGAAAACAAATAAGAGACTGGATTCACTCCCCCTTCTCTCTTTACTTCAGTTTCCCCATTTTACCTCTTTTGGCTCATCCATTTTAGACACAGAAGGAAGCCAAAGACTAAGAGTGAAAAAGCATTTCTTTTGACTGCTTTTCCTCAAAAATTAGGATATTTCCGTATATTGTTGGGCTGACTCTGAGTCCTTTTTTCCCTTGACATAATATCTGTCTTTAATATCTTTGCCACCCTTTAGTGTCACATGACTTTACTACCCTTTAACAAGAGAAAGATACTCTGAGGTCGGTTGGTTTTTTATTTATGCTTTGACTTTAGAATGACTTTTGTGACTTGGGCATGTCACTCAGTATCCCTGTGCCTGAGATTCCTCATCTGTAAATGGGGGTTTGGACTATGATTTACAAGATCCTATGATCTAAATAATTTTGATTTGTATTTTTTCACACACACACACACACACACACACACACACACATATATTTGTATATGAAAGTAATTACTGGGAAGCACCTTTATATGTTGATTGCTCATTTTTATGTTGTGGTTAGCTAATCATCATCTTAATACAGTATAATTTTAATAAGAATTCTGAATTTAGGCTCAAGAGAAAAATGATCAATTTAGCTGAACATTGACTTGCTGGATGACTTTAGATAAGTCACTTTACCTCTATGGATCTTAATTTCCTCTTCTGTAAAATGAGAGGGTTGAACTAGATGATTCCTGAGACCCCTTCCTGCCTGCATTCTATGATTATACATTTCTAATATACAGTCTCTTTAGCACTGCACACCTTGTCAGCAATATTAACAACCTATGCCTATCAAATTTATAATTGTCAGACTCCTAAACTGACATCTTTGAAAATGAACCAGTATGTAAATGATTTTCAGAAGTTTCACCAGTAAGTGGTTAAATAGCTGGGCTTAGATTTCTGAGTGATTGGGTTTAAATACTATCATTGAAATGGTCTAGTTCTATGATCTCAGCAATGCTACCTAAACCTTTTGCTTCAATCAACTCCAGAGTTTTTCTATTGTCAGAAAAGTTCTGCCTTTTGTTGAAGTGGGAGGACACTACAGTAAATGGAATTAACAATCCTTTGTGTATTTGCATATTTACCACTAAATATAAATCAAGAAGTTACGGTATAATGGAGCACATTATCATATGTAATATAGTTCTCTGTGGTCTCACTCGACTATTTTTTCTTTTAGACGATACCAGTCTGGCAAGGTTATTTTGCTTGATTAATTTAGCCCAATTCCATGGTTTAATTGTTTCAAGGAACTCTCACTGTGGAAACTCTCTCCACCAAAGCACCTAAGTAGCTAATCTATAATGTATAAGTCTTACAGAGTGTCTTGGTCACTGAGAAGTTAAATGTCTTTCCCATGCTGACACAGCCAGCATGTGTCAAAGGTAGGACTTAAAGCAAGGTTTTCTATTATATCCTATTGCCTTTCAATAGTTTATATGATACCTGTATAAAATATATACATATATAGCCATGTATGTGTGCATCTCTATCTATATATAAATACACATGCATATATATATATATACACACACACACACACACACACACACACACACACACACATATATATATATATATATAAAACGTATGTATACAATATACATTACATATCATTGGTATAAAGAATTTCCAATGAATAACTCTCCCATTTTTGAGGTGTGCCAAGTACTGTTGTGACATTTATAGTCTTGCTGAGTTGTCTATATCACTGAGAAGTTAAGTGACTTGCCCATGGTCACTTTGTCACTATAGGGTGGACTTTAAACCTCACTTTTTCCGAGTAGCTCTCTATCAGTTATTCTAAACTCCCATTGAATACAAAGAAAACACTCCCAAATGCAGCCTAAATTGGAATAAAATTGAACTGAAAAATTTTACCAAAATAAATAAAAAGACAACACAGAATAATGTAGATATATGGTTTTCTAAGTAAATTAGGGGCCCTGTGAATCTTTATAAAGGACTTGGGCATCTAGGTGGCACAGTGGATAGAGAACTGACCTTGGAGTTAGGAGGACGGGAGTACAGCCTCAGATACCTGACAGTGACTGTGTGACCTTGTGACCCAGATTGTCACTTCACTCTGATTGCCTTGAATCCAGGGCCATCTCCAGTCATTCTGACTCATATCTGGTCACTGAATCTAGATGGTTCAGGAGGAGAAAGTGAGGTTGGTGACTTAGCACAGCACCCCTCACCCAAATTCAATTCATGTGCTTAATCATGACATCACCACCCTGATGTCATGGTCTTCTTCATAAACAAAGGACAAAAACATCATTATAGATTACTTAGTGGCCACCATTTCTATTGTAGTTTGATACCACTGGAGCTCTCCAGCAACGTTATTTGTAAGGGCCAGGAAGAGGGGGAAGGGAACAGTTGGAAACAATCATAATAGACAGGTCAATTAAGAAGAAATACCCTCAAGACATTGGGGAAAGGTAAATAAAAATAGCTGAGACAGAAATGTTTCCTCACATATGGAATAGTATGACTATACTTTCCTGATAACAAAAAATGTTCTGAATCTGGTTCCATTTTACATAATTCATAGATTTAGTCTTTTTGCAGCATTTTTGTGACCATGTACAAAGGTCACAGTTGGAAGAGTAGAAAATGTGTAAATCTGTGGATGGAAATTCTTTTCCTCTATTATTTATTTATCAAAACAAGTTGATGGCAGATAGAAAGCTTGAGATTTGTTTTGCCTTTTTTCTTGCCAAAATAATTTCCTCCATGTCCTACCTTGTTAACCTTTCCTGCTTATTTCTGTTTTCCTGCAATTTCTTATTATAGTTGCCAGTTAATCACAAATATATTAAAAGATTTCTTTTTAATCTAGCAGTCTTCATTTGCTCTGCTATATCGCTCTGAACAGTTGTGCCACAGCTAAGATAGTGTCCAATTACATTCACTGCAGGGAAAAACAAGAGATCAGCAGTTGACTCCGCTTTTGTCTAAGGTATCAAATGTGAAAGTAAATTAGGTGTCTAAAAATAAAAACTAAAATTAAGACTAATAAAATGGAGCTTTGACTTTTCTCATCTCAGACTCGTTTGTACTTAATGACACAGACTGACTGGGTAGGTAATTGTTATAATCTCTCTCTTGAAATGAAAAAGAAAAAAAACAACACAATTGGCTGATGTGTTCTTCCTTTTAGGACAGGTAAATGGGAATCTAGGACAACACAGAAATAAGAGCCTTTTGCAAAACTCGACATTAATTTGTCTGCTATATTGACTTCCATGCAGAAGGTCAGTGGTGAGTGCTATCTAATGTTATGAAGGAGTATTTGCATAAATCTTGTATTCTTGTGCTTATATAAAGCAGCACAGATACATGCAGCATTAGAAAGAAAACTTGAGAAATTCCCTTCCAAAAATTCAACCCACTTCCCTTTAACTATAATAAGAGGATCTTTTTTAGTAATTGAATGGGTGGAACTTCTCGCTCTGAATATTTCTATCTCTGTAGACACCTTCTGTATATCTGTGAGTGTGCTTTCTCATACATGCCCTTCAGTGTCTTCCTGAGACTCTCTTTGGGTCTTAATTCAACCCAAGTTAAGGAAAAGGTATACCCTCCCTTTTGGATGAAGTTTTTTTATAACCCAATCATATGATACACTGCCCAGCACATAGAAAACTTTAAAATAACACTTGTTCAAAAAAAGTGTTAATTAGTTACACACTTCCTACCTCTCTTGCATGTATACTGAGAAATTCTGACTGCATCCTACCAGTGCCTTGCATCCCTCCACATAGACAAAGATACAAAGAACCCAAGATGATAGAATAATCCATTTAGAGTTGAATCTGATAGAGGTGTGGATGGGGGGCAAGGATCTAAAAAGCCATTAAGACTAAACCATTTTAGAAGTGAGGAAAGGTAACATTTAATTCCAAATCTTCCAGAGACTTTATAGACAAACTGAATCAAGGCATCTGGAAGTGTTCATCACAATGTCCTCTCCACTTCCTTTCTATTCCTTCATCCAGTTCATACAATCCTGAGCCTGGAGTCAGCCCGAGTTGACTCAGATACTCACTGGCTGTGAGACATCAGGCAAGTCTGGTGCCTCAGTGCTGTCTGCTTCAGGGACCTCAACTGTAAAACAGGGGAAATAATAGCTCTTACCTCATAGAATTTTTGTAATAATTAAGTAAGGTGATATTTGTAACTCACTTAGCACATTGTCTGGAACTTTTCCCTTTATCCCTTCCTATAATAATAATAATAATAATAATAATAATAATAATAATAAAAATTATAATAATTATTATATTACTTATATATTATAATAATTATAAAAATTATAATAATAATAATTATTATTATTATTATTATATTACTTCTTACATTTCAGTACTTCATTGATCAATGAGCTCATCCATGTGAATATTCCCATCATTGATAAAAACTGCAAGATGTCTAGGTGGTTAGCCTCTCCAAAGCTAGTTAATGTTTGTCCTTCATGTCACGACAAGCACATGAAATAGATTTAAGTGAGGGATGGGGGCAGATCCATCTGGGTCCAGTGAGTAAATAGAAATCAGGACAATTGGAGATGGCCCTGGATGTGAGACAAAGAAGGTTAAGCGACTTGCCTAGGGTCACACAGCTAGTAAGGGTCAAGTGTCTGAGGCTGGATTCTAAAGCCCATCCTCCTGATTCTAAGGCCAGTGCTCTATTCACTGTGCCACCAAAGCTAGATAATTTGGTATTGAAGCAATATATTCTATATGGGGCCCATATTTAAACCCTTTATACCAAAGCACATCATGTGCTCTCTCTTATCAAAGAAGACAAAGAACTGAGGGTCATCTCCCAGCTAAAGGGAGGCATAAGAATGGGAGTTCCCAGCTAGATTAATTGGGACATGTTCTTCCTCAGTACACAAGCACCCTTTAAACTGCTTTCCTATTCCTCCATTCTTTCCAAATTTCTGCATACTTAGATGTGGGAATTATTAGAACCCAAAAATAATGAAATTATTAGAACCCAAAAATAATGAAATTAAATCCAGACTAATTTCCTATACTTTTTGATAGGGATACTAGACTAATAGATCCAGGGTCTTCCACAGAAACTATTTACAAGGATTTTAGCAAGCATTTGTCAAATATTTTCATATCCTTTTGGGAAAGACAGAAAAATACATACCAAGTAAGAGTAAATAAAGGATAATTTGGAACTGGTTAAGCAATTAAATCTAAAGAATTTTGAATAGCAAACCAATGTCAGCCTAGGTTAAACATCTATGAGCATGCTCCAAGGCTCTGATGTAATCCTATTTTGCTCAATACAGGCTTGCAGAATCATAGATATAAAACTGAAAGGGATTTTTGGGGTGGGGAGCAATTCTCTTATTTTACAGTGGCTGTGAGAGGTTATGTAATTTGCCCAGGATCACATGCAAAGGATAGGGAAGGGAATAAGCATTTAGAAGCACTAATATGTGTTTTTATAAATTTGATTTATAAATTTGATAACGTTTAATTCTCACAACAATCCTGTGAGGTATATACTGAGACAGCACTCAAATACTTTGTAATATTTAGTATGCTTTTGTATTTGAGTCATATGAAGTAGAATATAATTCAAATTCTTGACCTCTAACTCTAATTCAGCACTCTTTCCACCATGCCTCATTTCCTCTTAATTTTTGTCTGTGACTTAGTTGAAAGCATAGAGGACACAGTTATCAGGGACTTGCATGAAAATTGTATGGCACTGTAGAAAAAGGATTCATTTTTGGAATCAGGAAGTCTTGGGTTCAAGTGTTAACTCTGGCACATACTAATTACTTATGTCATTAGGAAGGCACAACCACTCATCCCCCTACAGCCCCCTCAACTCTCTACAGATCAGTTGCCTTTCTAGATCTGTAGAGGAAGTTTTCATACTGTGGGTCCCATCATGCACAGAATAAGACCAAAAATAGTTGTATTGGGAATTCCAACTGAGAAAGTGTTTGGCAAAAACATAATGCCCAAAACTTCAGATAGGATAACAACTTTGGGTTAAACTTAATGAAAGAAAACTTAACAGGGACCAATATTAACTCTGCCTTTAAAATTAACAGGACAAGATATACAGAGATAAAGGATATATGGTTAGCCAGGACAAAAGTTGCTATGAAAATAATCCAATGATGTTAGTGAGCAGAAATCTCAGTATAAGCCAACAAAGTAACATGCAAGACACACACACACACACACACACACACATACACGCACACACAGACATACACCAAGTAATAAGAGCTTATTAAGGGGTGCAGTGGATAGAGTATCAGCCCTGGAGTCAGAAGGACTTGAGTGAAAATTCGGCCTCAGGCCTTGAAAATTACTTAGCTGTGTGACCTTGGGCAAGTCATTTAACCCCAACGCCTTGCAAAAATTTGAAAAAAAAGAGTTTATTAATTAAAAGTAATAAGATTGCATTATGAAATGCATAGTGTCTAAAATGAGTAAAGCTAGAGTCCACTTCGGATCTGTCCTGGTCAGATATTGTATGGAATTTTGTGCTAATTGTTGAGCAGCACATTTTAGCAAGGACATAGGTATTCAAATTTTTCAATTTAGCTTTATCTATTTGCTTAATTATTGGTGTGGCAATAATATTGCTTCCCTCCATTTTTTTCATTGCAGATATATAGTATTTCGGGTACATTGTGAGTTAAATATATTTTGTTGGGGGGAAACTAAGGATAGGGACAATGATTTTTATCTTACAGAAGGGAAAATAGAGTCCTAAAACAAGGAAATTTGAATAGAACTATTTTCTGCCTCCTAGTTTTGATAGCAAAAATCTCATTAATCCCACTTTGGCAGATACCAATTGATGCAGTGGAAGGGGGCCATCATTCAGGCACCTTATTCAGTACAATATATGCTATTCAGTGACCTTTCATCTTTTAGGGCTTTTTGCCTAGTTGCTGCATCGAAATCTCTAAAGCCTACAATTGCCTTTCCAGCACATTAAGAAATTTACCACCTAACCAGGGGAAAAACCATTATGGGATCTACTATGGAAGCAATAGACCAACTATGCTGCCTTTTCCAAATAGAGATATACTTGTCTCTTAACACATACTGTACTATTCTACATTCACATTGAATCTTAAGAGTTCTACTCAGTCTTCTGTCCATATGTTGAGCCAATAAAGCTCTCATTAAAAAAAATCCAATGAAGGCAAACCACATGGAACAAAGTTAGATTCTTCCTTTTCAACACTACTTTTCAACAATAAAATGATTAAATTTACCCTGAAAGACTAGGCACAGTGGAATTAGAAATTTCCTTAATACGTCTCTGTGTGGTTTTTTCCCAGATATCATTTCCAATGAAATTAATCTAGTGTTTCAAGGCTTTTACTTTGTTTTGCTGTTTTGTTTTTACCTCCTCTTCTAGTCAGATGTAGTTGCTCTTAGAAGTCATCTACTTCAAGTGTATGGGGAAATAACAGGAAAGTGGAGTAATTGGGTTGTGAGAAGGCGCCAGATTGGTTAAAACTGCAGAGGTTTATGGTCCACAATTCAACACATGAGACAGCCTAGTTGGAATTCATCACCTAAGTTACCATGGCATCTTCCAAAATCATAAAAAAGGGCAATATAATTGTGCCTTTAAAAGGGGAATCTGTCCTCAATTCAAAAGTAATAAAAGGTCAATCTGTTTTCAGAGCTGCTTCCCTGCCTGTTGTACTGAAGACCTAGCCATCCCCCTTGGCCCCTCCCTGATATTCCCCCTTCTCATCTTCCCTCTCAACTACACATAGACAGAGACACAACCCCCCCCTCTGAGATTTCTGTCCATAAATCACCACTTTCCAGCACTTAGATGAAAGTGTAAACAAGAGGGGCCTGCAGACCCACTCACCGCACAAAAGCCATAGCATTAGCCTATTTCACAGGCAAGACCACAGCTGCTGTTCACCTACCTTTGAATTGGCTCAATATAGACTGGCTGTTTGGGGTGGGTGTTATTGACTTGCTTCATTTGTCTGTGCTAACAGGAGGCTTTTGGAAAAAGATAAAGAGGAACATGATGGGGGAGGGGAGGACGTTATGAAAAAGAGAAAGAAGTGACCTAGTAAAATTGTCACAGCAAAACTACAAACTCCCTTTTTATTCATTATCACCATCACTGTTTATTATATATATATATATATATATATATATTATATATATTTATTTATTTATTATTACTGTGTAGGTTTGGTGACTCACAGATACCTACATGCTTTTCTTCAGAGATAAAAATTAGCTCTCCTAGAATTCCTCTTACCTCAATCTGGTTTCTTGGATTTTTTTACTCTTTTGAATTGCCTCTTTCAGTACATTTTTATTCATAGTAATTTCTCCTTAAATATATCTTTTTATGTAAGGACTAAATGTTTCATCAGTTTATTCTGTTCTACAAAAGGAAAATATTCACCCAAATTACTGAAAAATGACATGATGCATTATCCAAAGCTATAAAGTCTCCATTGACTCAACAGAAATGCTTTTTAAATTTTTTTGCAGTAGAACTTAAATATACCACAACACTGCTGACGATCTAGTCATAAATCAGGTCAGAGCAAGTATGAAACTCTCAGATCAATGAGATCATGGTAATTCCTATTTTCAACTCTGACTTATGATCATTATTATTTTTAAAGACTATCATATGTATCCTAAGTGATGAATTTCAGATATAAAAGGAGTAGAAAAGCTTCAAACATATTTCAAGAATGTTTATTTTTGCCATTCTACAGTGTATTTTATTTAAACTTCCTATAGGTAATAGGACATTTCAATAAACTCTTTGTAGTAAGTCAATTTGGGGAAGTTACCTGGTACAGTGTATAGAAGACCAGGCCTGAGTTAGGAAGACATCTTTCTGAGTTCAAATACTGAATAGTTGTGTGACCCTGGGCAAGTGGGCAAGTCACTTAACCTTATTTGCCTCAATTCCTCATCTATAAAATTAACTGGAAAAGGAAATGGCAAACCACTCTAATATCTGCCAAGAAATCCCAAATGGGGTCACAAAGAGGCACAACTGAAAGCCGAACAAAACAAAATTATGCCAATTATCAATTATTAATCATCTAAAAGAGCTATGTGGCATAGTGAGTACAGTGCTAAATGTGAAATTATGGATACACGCGTTCATAGTCTGTTCTGATACTAGCACTGTGATTCTGAGGAAGCCATTGAATGCCCCATAGTTTCAATTTTCACATCTAAGTGAGGATAATTATAGGGCCCATGTTACAGTGTTGTAAGAATCAAGTGAGATATATGTATAGTGCTTTGCAAACTCTTTATCCTAAAGAGGTTTGTAAGTATATGTGTGTGTGTTTGTGTGACTCTGTGTTAGCCATTATTATCTAGATTCTGACAGCAGATACAAAGGACGTTGAAGATCTGAAGGACATTGACCTGGATACTCAATCTAAAACATTCTACCTGAGATTGTCACCTTCATTGACCTACTTTTTGCCTTGAGAGCCAACTTCTTTATTCCCACCTATAAAATGAGGTTATTTTCCACCTTCACAATCATAGTTTGAGGGTGAAGAAAATGATGTCTGTAAAGCACTTTTAGTTCAATGGAAAAAAATTCTCTGTCATTTACTATTTCTCCTTTCTATCTCCCCCCCCAACCCTTCCACATAAGAAATGAATTTTAGTCCTAAAAAGAAACATCTCCATTTTTAAGTGTTTGCGTAAATATATTTTATTTTTCCAATTACATGTAAAGATAGTTATCAACATTCATTTTTATAAGATTTTCAGTTAAATTTTTCCTCACTCCCTTCCTTACATCCCCCTTCCAAGATACTAAGCAATCAACATCTCCATTTTTTCAGGAGTCAATGTAATAGAGTAATTTATGTATCTTTAACTAGACAACAAAGTGTAGTTACCAGTTTGTTAATGAATAATCACATTTTTCTTGCCATCTTTTCTGCATTTTTTAAAATAAAATTTATGTATTATGTAAATAAGCCATAGGTAACAATTATTTAAAATAAATATAATTCTTTCTTCCAATGTCTGACATCACAAGTAGTTAGACAGTGTAGGGGGGTAGAGGGATATGTTTGGAATCTAGAAAAGCTGAGTTAAAATCCTCTTTCAGTTACTTTCCAGTTATGTAACCTTCTACAAGTCACTTAACTTGCTTCTGTCTCAGTTTCTTCTCTATAGTCAAATGAGGTAACATATGTAAAATATTTAACAAACCTAGAGTGTCATATAAATATTAGTTACTGCTATCTTTTGGTTGGAACAAACAAGGCAGATCTGGGAAGAATGGGGGGAGGTGATTCCTCAGATTTGTTGCACCCAAAGGAAGAGAATCCTCATCTCTCAGCAATCCTCTCTCTACAAGGAATTAGTGACTTCTTGTACTTCCAACTTTCATCCTCCAGCTCCTCTAAAACTTGCTATATGGGGGGGGGGGGAGAAAAAGAATTTGATAAATGTTTAACCTTTGATGTATAATTAATTGCATATTACTGTAAATAGATTTCCCTGAAGTGGTCATACCATTGAAGTTCATAGTACCTATTTCTTTGGGTTCACAGTAATTACTATATTTTATAGAATCATGACTTTCAATAGTGTAAATTCAAATGAACTCACTTCAGGAATTTATCCTTTACACTAATTTGGACCTAGCTGCAAAAGATAAGCTTTAATACTGTATATACATCAGTGTATATCTATACTTAGAGATAAGTATGTATGTATGTATCTATATATGTGAATTTAAGTATATACATATATGTTTGTTTATAAATATCTCTTTGGTTAGCTTAAAAGGCTACATAGAAATTAACTATTATTATTATTATCAATTCATATAAGTTTTAACCAGAATCTTCCTCTGTTATATTCATGTTCTCAATATAAAGCAAGGAAGACCTCAACTAGTTGGATGTTCTGCTATGAACTTTTGGTAATACAAGAATAAGAGTCACACTGAATGGGAAGGCATGTGGGAATTGACATTTGCAAAACTGCAAAGAATACTTGAATAGATGAAATCACAGATCCATTGAAATATTTTTTTCAGTATTTGAATCCTCTGTTACAAGAGAGAAGTAATAATAATAAAAGATTCAGATGACACGTTTATTTATTAATGAAATGAAAAAAATATTCCTTGTCAATTTAATACCAAATTACCTCCCCTCCTGCCATAACAGTCTTTTTTTAAAAAAAAATGCACAGGCATCATAATACTTATAGTCCATTTTGCTTGTCCAGTTAGCTTTATAGAATGTAATATAGGAATCAGAGGATTCTCTTACCATCTGCTCATAGACAGTGACCTGTAAGGAAGAAATTATGAAAATGACTTGTCCCTAAGCCAACTCTCAGCCAGTTCAGGTGAAGGTTCAACAGAAAACTGAGAAAACCTGGATGCTTGGGAATTGATTTTTGTTTTGATTTTTCTGATATATTTCCAAAATCCAAAGCAAGGTTCAGTAGTTGGGAACCTGAGTGAATTGGGAAAATTGAATAAATATACACACAAAAGAATAAAACCTAGTGTGAACAAAACCAGCTAAATTTTGTAAGGCTGTAATTTATAATTTGCATAGTTACAAATGAGGTACTGGATCCTAAATTATCCCTTTCTCTTGAATTACCAGCATACAGAATTATCTCTTGTACTGAAAAAATGGGGGTTCAAGCTACTACTTCCTGAGTATATGATCCCAATCCAAAATGATTAAAATATGACATGTGGTCCCTTCCTTCCTGATTAAATAGTTTCCCTGCTCTTTGGTTAATGGTTGTAGGTACTCCTCAGTACACCTGGTTCTTCTGGTTTGACTCACAATCAGCTTGATGGAGTTGTAGAAGGCCATCAGTTTTGCGTCTGATTGCTGTGCACTAGTACAGAAGAAAGGTTGCTTATACCTCCCAGTTAATGGGAGCTATAGCACCTATTCCCTCATCATGATTTGGTATATCCTTGAAAGAATCTGTTTACTGCCTTTTGTTCTAACCTAAATCCTGACAGTTATTTCCTCTCATATTCATTGCATTTGGATTTCCTATGGATTCTTTTTAACACAATTGGTCTCTAACTTGCCATCGGGTTGAATTGCAATAGGTCATTTTACAGGTTGGCTATTTGGAAATTGATGTACTTCTTTTGTTTTGGTAGGAACAATATTGTAAGTGGAGACTATTATATTTGAAATGTACATAATCAGAAAATAGGGGAACAATACTGCTGTGACCAATATTTCAGCAAAATTCCAGGATAAAGACACATTCAGCCATAGGGTTAGGCATGAACCTGTGACTTCACTGATTGGGGAACTCCCAGGTGAACAAATTTATTATAGCTGCTACTTCAAAACTTAAGAGTTCCCTAGAAATTTGATCTGTTAAGTAACTTGACGAAACCTGTATGTATCAAAGATGAGACATGTTGCATTTATAAAAGTTCACCAAAAATTGACTTTGGCCAATATTTCTATTAGAAAATAAGTTTATCACTTGGACAAAAATATTTATAGAAGCTCTGTTTGTGGTGGCAAAAAAATTGGAAATTAAGTGAATGTCCTTCAATTAGGGAATGGCTGAACAAACTGTAGTATATGTATGTCATGGAACACTATTGTTCTATTAGAAACCAGGAGGGATGGGAATTCAGGGAAGCCTGGAAAGATTTGCATGAACTGATGCTGAGTGAGATGAGCAGAACCAGAAAAACACTGTACACCCTAACTGCAACATGGGGGGGCAGTTATGATAAATGCTGATGGACTTGCTCATCCATTCAGTGCAACAACCAGGGACAATTTTGAGCTATCTACAATGGAGAATACCATCTGTATCCAGATAAAGAATTATGGGCTTTGAACAAAGACCAAAAACTATTACTGTCAAATTTTAAAAAGAGCATTATATTATTATTATTATTATTATGTAATTTTAAAATTTCATACTTTACTTTTCTTCCTTAAGGATATGATTTCTTTGCCATCACATTCAACTGAGATCAATGTATAACACAGAACCAATGTAAACACTAACAGAATGCCTTCTGTGTGGGGGAGGGAAGCAAGAATGGTGGAAAAATTGTAAAACTTAAAATAAATAAAATCTTTCTTAAAAAAAAAGAAAATAAGTTTCTTGGTAAGAATGAAGATTGAACTTCTTTACTCATTCTTTACCTCTCCTCTAACATAGCCATTGAATTCATGTCAAGAAGGAAGGACAATAAACATTTTTCTCCAAACTTTCTCTTTAGTGAATGCAAGCTATACTAGTCATGAAAGAAAGAAAACATGGTGCCCATGGAACATAATTTTTTTTCTTTTTAACAACAGCAAGATACCTACCTTGGTAGATTGTTGACTAGCTATTTCTATGAAAACGTTTGCCAATAAGGTCTTCATTATTAAGAGGGTCCTCAGAGGCATCATTGAATTCTCAATCCTTTGTAAACATTTGCAGAAGGTTGGAGGAGAGTGAATTGTTTCTCTTCCTCACTTTAGCACGGACCAGTACAGATATGGTCTTTAAATCAGTGACTGAAATTAGATCATTTTACTATAAAAAGTTGTCTTCTAAGTTCTTCTTGATTCAAAACACTGGGCCATTGTGAATCATGTAGAATTGAAAAAGTAGCTTTCCATTCATTAATCAGGGCAAGTACCCCTTTGATTCATGATTGATTTTTCCAGATTGAAGAAATAGGATGTTGAGGAGCTACTCACCTTATGATGGAGGGCGAGGAACTGAGTGTTGGGTCCCAGTAAAAAGGCATAGGAGCAGAAAGATGGAATCTAATTTTGTAAGAAACAATGAAACAGGGACAGAGTCAAGATAGAGGCAGGAGAGCAGCTTTTATTAGGAGCTCTCTCCAAAATATTTCAAAAACCTTAAAACTATGACTCTAAATAAATTTTTGAGAGACAGAATACACAGAAAGATCCAATGAGGCAATTCTCCAGCCCAAGGTAACCTTGAAAATAGTGGGAAGGCTCTGTTCCACAGAGTTGGAGGGGCAGCAGTGTGTCAGAGAGAAGGAGCTTCAGCTTTCTGGGAACAGCCCCAGGGCTCCTATGTCCCTGGGAGTCCCAGCAGCAGAAGCAGTTTCCTAACTTGCCACCCCAGAGAGCATCAAGCACAACTTGGAAGATAAGCAGGGTGACCTCTGCCAGAGCAAGCACAGGCCAGCATGGCCCTACTCAGCTGAGCCATGGCCCTCAGCATAGCCCAGATTCAAGGAAACAGAAGCAGCCTGTGGAGCCACCCAGCAGGGAGCCCCCCACCCCATCAGTTGCATGCTCAGCTTACAAAAGATAAGGGAGTAAAGGGAGACTGCCGAGGTCTGGCCTCTGTCCCTGGGACAGAACATTGGGGCTTTGACCACATTCAGATGCTGGTCGCAGGCTGGGGCCCCAGAGGGGTAGGCTTATGGCCATTCAACAGACCAGGAGAGCAGTCAGAACCTCACACCCTGAGGTTCTTGCAGGGGTGTCCCAATAATACTCAAAAAGTCCAGGAAGCACCCCCAAAACAGGCACAGGCTGGGGAAATGAATAAATAGAAAAAAAAGGAACCTGACCATAGACAATTACTTTGGTCTCATGGAGGACCAAAATACAGAATCTAAAGATGAGAAAGCCCAAGTTTCTGCATCTAAAGACTCCAAGAAATACAGAAGTTGGGGTCAGACTATGACAGAACTCAAAAAGATTTTGAAAATCACATAAGGAAGGTAGAAGAAAAATTGGGAAAAGAAATGAGAGAGATACAGTAAAAACATTAAAACAAAGTCAGCAGCTTAGTCAAGGAGATCCAAAAATATGCTGAAGAAAATAACATGTTTACCAGTTTAGGTCAAATGGATAAAAAACAGTTCAAAAAGTTATTGAGGAGAAGAATGCTTTAAAAATCAGAATTGGCAAGATGGAAAAGGAGATAAAAAAGCTCTCTGAGGAAAACAAATCCTTCAGATGTAGAATAGAGATAAAGGAAACTGACGACTTTTCAAGAAATCAAGACAATAATTAAACACCAAAAGAATGAAAAAATTAGAAGAAAATGTGAAATATCTCATTAAAAAACAATTGATCTGGAAACCAGATCCAAGAAAAATAATTAAAAAATTATTGGGCTACCTGAAAGTCATGATCATTGACCTCATTTTTAAAGAATTTCTACAGGAAAATTTTCCTGATATCCTAAAAGCAGAGGGTAAAATAGAAATTGAGAGAATCCATGGATCTCCCTCCTGCAAAAACAAACAAAAAAAACCAATCCCAAAAAACCAATTGAACTCCCAAGTCAAAGAGAAAATATTACAAGCAGCCAGATGTAAACAATTCAAATACTGTAGAGCCACAGTCAGGATTGTACAGAACTAAGCAGTTTCTACATTAAGTGCTCATAGGTCTTGGAATACAATATTCCAGAAGGCAAAAAAGCTTGGAATGCAACTGAGAATCTACTATCCAGCAAAAATGAAGATCCTTTTCCAAGGGAAAAGATGGACTTTCAATGAAATAGGGGAATTTCAAATGTTCCTCTTGAAACAACCAGAGCTGAACAGAAAGTTTGACCTTCAAGTACAGAACTCAGGTGAAGCATAGAGAGTGGATGAGAAGGGTAAACTATTAGGAATTTAATGATGATGAACTACATGTATTCCTACATGGAAAGATGATACTAATAATAATCATATGAGCCTTATCATTTAATAGAGCAGTTAGAAGGAGCTTTTATAGATGAGGCACAGGAGAGAGTTGAATTTGAAGTTATCATATATTGTAAAACTGTAGTCAATGGATGAAAGAGAAATGTACTGGGAGTAAGAGAAAGGTGAGGTGGAATAGGCAAAGATATCTCATGTAAAAGCTATATTTCATATAGCTTTTGCAGTGGTATGGAAGGAGGGAAGGTGAAGGGGAATGAGCGAGCCTTCATTCTTGTTGGAATTGGCCCAGAGAGGAAACAGAATATATATCTATATCTATCTATCTATATCTATATCTATCTATATCTATCTATCTCTATCTATCTATATCTATCTATCTCTATCTCTATCTCTATCTCTATATCTATCTATATCTATCTATCTCTATCTCTATCTCTATCTCTATATCTATCTATATCTATCTATCTCTATCTCTATCTCTATCTCTATATCTATATTATATATATATATATATATATACACTCAATAGGATATAGACATCTAGAAGAAAAAGGAGAGAAGGGGGAGAGGAGGTGGGAGAGGGGGAATGTGTGTGTTAGAAGAGAGGGTAGATCACAGGAGAGGATAGTCAGATATAACACATTTTCTTTCTTACTTTTTGCAAGATGCTGGGATTGGGTGACCTGTCTGGGACCACATCCAGGCAGTTGCTGGATCTCTGGGGTGGAATGTATATTTGGGGCCTCTTGGCCCCAGGGCCAGTGGTCTGTCTGCTGCACCACTTGGCTGCCCAACAGAACATTTTTGAAGAGGGACAGAGTGAAAGGAGAGAGAAAATATAATAGATGGTAGTGGGGAGGAATGGATGGACAGAATGACTATAAGCAACAACAACTGTGGAAAAACACGGGAGTAACTTCTATGATGGATATAGGATAAAGAATGTGATCCACTTGAGACAGCTGATGGTATCAGAACACAGACTGAAATGTATTTTTCCCCTCTCTTACTTTGTTTCTCATGGGGTTTTGTGTTTTTGTGGGGGAGATGGTATTGTGTTTGCTCTTGAACAGAAATATTTTGGTGATGTGTAAATAAATTAAAGAAAAAAAAGGCACAATTAGACAGATTTATAGTAGTCAATATTCTTAACCTTGCTTCTATTCCTAACCTCTCTTCCTCCCTCCATTCCTCTTCTTCCTCTTCCTCTTTCTTGAGCAAAATGTTATAATTATTCTATGAAGGACAACTTTCAACTCCATACCTAGAAGATTCCAAGAATGTTGGTTCCCTACTCCCCAAAAAAATCATAGTGCAAGCCGATCAGATCATAGAGGTATAGATTGAATTGAATGGGTTCCCCCAAAGTCCCCCCCCATTCTAAAGTCAGGTTTATAATGTTATGCACTTGTAATAACTGACACTATAATATTGTTAGTCAGGGATCTGACTCTAATCCAAGGTCTAAGATAGTACCATGAGAAGAGTTTTAATATATATCTTCTTGTGGTAATGATATGAAATGGAGTTGGGAACAAAAAAATCTAGTGAGTTAGAAAATAAGGTCATGCTGGATAGAAAAATTTTTTACTATTGCTAAAAATGGGTTCATTTTTGCTCGTGTTCTATTTATACCTCAGTAGATTGTATATTCTCTAATCCCTAATCTTAAACCTTTCCCTATCTCACCTTAAAAATGCCCATTTCTCTGACAAACTTAAACACACACACACACACACACACACACACACACACACACACACACACACATTATGCTTTGTTATATTCATAAACTATCATCTTCTACTTCTCTTCTAAATTCTTGGCCAAATTCCTAGATAAAACGTTTTATTTAACTCTATTTTTCCTTTCATTCCCCAATCCTTTGCTAGGTAAATGAGTGACTCAACAAACATTTATTGGGTTTGCAATGTGCATGCTGGAGATAACAATGGAAAAAAAAGATATATATTTTACATTTAACTGAAATTTCTAAATTATTGTTGTTGAATATAGTTTTTTTCAAAAAATTATGTGCACAGTTCATTGATCTATTCTTTTTTCTCTTTTATTAATGAAAAAAGAGAATGATATTTTCTGTAATTTTTTGGTTGCGTAACAAAAATTTTGTATATTACCTTATAGTTGTCATTATCTTTAATAAAATTATGGATGACTTCTAAAAGAAAAAAGAAAAGGAAGAAAATGAGTTCACAGTTTTTAAATTCATCACTGAACTACAATTGTTCTAGCTAAAGTTACCAATTATCTCTTGATCAATATATCTGATGATCTTTTTATCAAAACTTTTTGATCTCTCTACTAAATTTGACATTATAGATTTCTCTTTTCTCTTGGATATTCTCTCTCCTTGCAGCATTTATGTGACAGCACTTTCTCCAATTCAGCATATCCAAAAAAGAATACTCATGAGAATTTCATTTTCTTTAGGAGATAGGCTATATTAAAAATAAACAACATTCTAGGGAAGCCCAAAATATGCATATATGTTGTACATGGATACTAAATGTACATTATGAAATATGCATTGTTATTGTTAATTTGCTTCAGTCACGTCCAGCTGTTTATGACCCCATTTGGGGGTTTCATGGCAAAGATACTGGAGTGGTTTGCTCGTTTTACAGATGAAGAACTGAAGCAAACAGGGTTAGTGACTTGTCCAGGATCACACAACTAGTAAGAATATGAGGCTTGATTTGAACTCAGTAAGATGAATTTTCCTAACTTCAGGACCAATGCTCTATCCACTGCACCACTTAGGTATCTTATATAATATATATTGTACATGTATGTGCTTATATACTCAGAAAGTTAGATAGATGTGACATTAAAAAGATAAGTCTTTTATATGATTTAAATTGTTTTGATTTCTTCATTGGAAAACCACCTATTCATATCCTTTGACCATTTATAAATTTGGGAATGACTTGTATTTTTATTTGACAAAGTTCTAATTACTATTTGTGAATTTCCCTCCATCTTATTTTTATTCACTTCTTTCCTTCTCAGTCCCTCTTTTTACCTAACCCCATTATCTTATTGTTTCCCATTACCTTTTTTTTGCTATTTTACCCACTCCTCTAAAATTCTCTCCCAGCTTCTCTTTTCACCTTTCTTATCTTATTCAATACAAACATAAATGTCCTTCTCCACCCTGTCCTCTAGTTTTCTCATTTCTCTGGAAATTCAGAAAACTTCTAAATTTCTTCAGATCTACATTTTTTTTCCTCTTCATCCCAGATAAGAATAAGGTTCTAACACTGCCAGCCAACATCCCTTGCCTATTTTCTCTAAATCACTTCTTCTTTTCATGTCCCATTTTATGAGACAGTTGCTCCTTTTTACCTTTTCTACCCAATTTTGTTTTTTTTTAGAATCATGCCTATCAAACCCAATTCAGCTACAATGTTTCTTTCAAACTAGCCTAGTAATGATAAGTTTTAAGAATATTGATAACATTTTCATAAGTCATAAGTAAACAGTTTAAACCTTATCAGTTCCTTACAATTGGTTTTAAATACTGAGTTTTTAGCCTCATAATATTTCTGGAACTTTTATATCTAATTTTCCATTGGGATCTGGTCTTTTGGTTCATCAAATTTCTTTCTTTTTAAATTCAGACTTATACTCAACTTTGCTAGATAAATTATTCTAGATGCAGCCCACTTTTCCTTTGTTCTTTGAAATATAAGGTTCCAAGACCCATGGTCTTTTAGTGTAAAAGCTGCTAACTCTTCTGAAATCATACATGGTTTTCTGCATTATATACATTTTTATTTTCTTTTTACTTGTAATATTGTAATTGAATACTACTTTGCTATTAGAAATGATGAACTCAATTATTTTAGAAAAATGGAAGGACTTGTATAAAATAATGAAAAGTGAAATGAGTAGAACCAAGAGAAATTGTAGGTAGTAATAGCAATATTGTTTTAAAAACAAATTTGAGTAAATAAGTTATATCTTTTATAAATACCCAAATTAACTATAAGGACAAATAAAGAAAAATGTCTACATCCAGACAATAAATGGGTAAATAGCTACATATATATACATATATATAATGATTTTTACATATGTACATATTTTTGTCTTATAGTAGCTATTTCTATGGTGGGGGAAGGAGAAAAGAGAAAAAGTTACATGATAATTTTGTTATATATTTGCAAAACTAGTAAGTTATACAGTAGATTTGTTGTTTCAGGTATAATCAACCATCTCTTTTTTCATACTATGTAATGGAAATGTTCGTTTTATCCCATGAATCAAAAATATAACTAAAAATTTTAATATTAATTTTTTAAATAAAAAGATGGACCTTTGTTTCAAGGGTAAAAGTTAATGCAAGCTAAAAATTACTTTGCAATCAACATTGTTTAGCAGACTTCATCTTTATAGTAACTCAAATCATTGAAGATGGAAAAAAGGATCCATCCATGCTTATTGTGATTTAATAAGACAAAGCAATGCTTTAGATTCTCTTACAATGTAGTGTTTTCTATACATGTTTAAAATAATTTAAAATTCATTTAAAATTTACTAGAGATAATATTCAATGAACTTTTGTTCACTAATAACAAGTCTGAGGCATTATATATATATATATATATATATATGTGTGTGTGTGTGTGTTATTAATGAACAAAAGAATATATATACTCAAAATATTTACCAGAATTATGCACATACCCATCACAGAGTCCAAATCAAAAGGAGTTTTAAATCTGTACTTGATGAAGTAATTCAGATATTACTGTTTGCAAATGATATTGTAGTGAACAGACCAATCCCTAGAACACTACAGAGTGCCCTAATTGCGATCCTGGGTCAGTCAGAATAGTTTGACCCAAATTTTCAAACAAGAAAAATCAAATGGATAAAGAATGCTTATTGTCCAGGCTATTATAGGCAGCAGTATAGATAATTCAAAGTGTTGTCCACAGGTCTATGTATCTTGCAAAGACAGCATAGACTCAAAATTTGATAGGACAGAGAGAAGTTAGGATTTCCTTGGGAAATCTTTGAAATATTTTAAAATTCCTACAAAGAAAGATGGGTGAGGGAAGATATGAAATCTAAATAAACATTTTAATATAATTTAAAATAATTTTGCTAAACCTTTTATAAATTCCAGTACATAAAATTTATCAGTTATTTTCTATTTCTAAAATAATCAAATGATTTGATAGGTCCTCTTCATTATAAAAGAGCATACTATACTGATCTAGTAGAATATTTAACAAGACATTGCAGCTTTCCTTTCTAAGAGATATTTTGAGAAGCATTTACTGTGCAAAATATGTTTTTGAAATGAAACAACAAGCATAAAATCATAAGTGAATTTACTTTATTTGCATGTTTGGTTAATATAGGAATAACAAATAATAATAATAATAATAGAAGAATACCAAGATTGGCAATGTCTTTCCTGCATGGAATCATTTTGACATTTTATTTTTTTTATTGTACTATAAATCATTATTTGATAAATGAATAATCAGGTAACTGCATTTCTATACGTTTGAATTATATTACCAATTCAAAAATGAAAACAGGTTCCCAAGAACAATATGAAATATTATTTATAAGTAAAACTGTAAACATTGAAGGAAATACATTTTAGCAATAAGTTTTTTTTGGAATTCACAATTGAGGTTTTCAAAAAAAGAACCTCCTGAGCTAAGAGAATATCATCATCCATTCATTTAAAAACATACATGGACTAGGTTATTGAGAAACCATAATAGTGCCGAAAGAGTCATCATTGTAAAATGTATGGTCCCATCATAATCTAATAGAACACAGTGATCTGCAATATGGCAATTACAACTGTGACTTGATTCATTAATTTTGGGTAACAGTTGTTAATCAGCTCATTAAGCAGGTATTGAACAGTCAACATCAGCTAGGGGAGCCTCTAAAAACCTTTAACTGGCTTTTTTTTTTTCAGAGGGGGAGAGGAAAGAAAATAACTCCTGTTAAATGAGTAGTTTGTAAATATAGTATTATTTTATAGAGAAGTTTAAGATAACCAGTGTCATAAACTCCATGAATTCTCAGTCCTTCCTTAGGCTATATCTTTCCACTTAGCTATAATTTGTCTATATCACTTTCTGTTTGTCTTTCTATCTTTTTGCTTACCTCTGCCTATGTATGTATTCTTTTTCTTTTTTTCTTTTTTTAAAATTTTAACCTTATAATTTAATGTATTTTCAGTCTTTGTTTGACAAGTTTATTTACTTCTGCCCAAATAAACTCATACTTTCAAAAAATAAAATGAGATTTTTTTTAGGTTTTTGCAAGGCAATGGGGTTAAGTGACTTGCCCAAGGTCACACAGCTAGGCAATTTTATTTTTTTTAACCCTTGACTTTTTTCTTTTTTTCTTTAATATTTATTCTCATTTTGTACAATTAATATTATTTTTATATTATTAAAATATTCTTGTTTAAGAGTAAATGAGATACCCCCTCCTCCCATAAATATAGACTTGCTTCAGAGATAAAGGGGAGAGAGAAAAAAATTAAAATTAAAAAAATAATAGTAATAATTGTAGGTATGGCCAGGTGGCGCAATGGACAGAGCACCAGCCCTGGAGCCACGAGCACCTGAGCCCACATCTGGCCCCGTACACCCAACAATCACCCAGCTGTGTGATATGCAAGCCACCCGAACCCCACTGCCCTGCAAAAACCAAAAGAAAAAGAAAAAAAAAGACCCAAAATAAAATAAAATAGTAATAATAGTAGGGGTGGCTGGGTGGTGGACAGAGCATTGGCGCTTGAACCAGGAGCACCTGAGTCCAAATCCAGCCTCAGACACCCAAAGACCACCCTGCTATGTGGCCCCAGGCAGGCCACCCAGCCCCATTTGCCCTGCACTCCCCCTAAAAGTAATAATAATAAAAAATGTGCTTGAGTCTTTGTTCCAACACCAACAACTCTGTCATGGGTGGATCACATTCTTTATGATAAGTACATCACAAAAGTCACTTCCATATTTTTCCACCGTTGCCATTGCTGATCGCAACTCCCTCCTTTGGTATTACTCCACTACCATGTACTATATTTTCTCTCTCTCCTTTCACTCTGACTCTGCTGTAGGCTACCTGAGTGGCATAGCAGGCAGATCCCTGGCCCTGGGGCCAAGAGGCCCTAAGCCCACATACCACCCCTTAGGCCCAGCATCCACCTGGCCCTGTGGTCCCGGACAGGCCATCCAATCCCAGCCCCTTGCAATAAGTAAAAAAAAATGTGTTATATCTGACCACTCTCCTCCCATGGCCCATCCTCTCCTCCATCACTCACAACCTCCCCTTCCCCCTGTCGACCCCTCTCCTTCTTACTCCAAATGCCTATACCCCATTGAGTATTATGCTGTTTCCTCTCCTAACCACCTCTGATAAGAGCGAAGTTTACCTCATTCCCCCTTGCCTTCCCCCCCTTCCATATCATGGCAATAGCTCATTATAATAAAGAAAAATCTTATTATATGAAATATCTTGGCCTATTCCCCCTCTCCTTTTTCTTTTTCCCATTACATTTCCCTTTTTTTTTCTATTGACTCCATTTTTATACCATATTTTATCTTTGAATTCAGCTTTCTCCTGTGCTTCAACTATAAAAGCTCCCTCTACCTGCTCTATTAACTGAGAAGGTTCATATGAGTATTATCAGTATCATTTTTCTATACAGGAATACATGCAGTTCATCATCATTAAGTCCCTCATATTTTCCCCTTCTCCTCCAATCTCTATGCTTCACCCGAGTCCTGTATCTGAAGATCAAACCTTCTGTTCAGCTCTGGCCATTCCAAAAGGAACATTTGAAATTCCCCTGGTTCATTGAAAGTCCATATTTTTCCCTGGAAGAGGACATTCAGCCTTGCTGGATAGTTGATTCTCAGTTGCATTCTAAGCTCTTTTGCCTTCCAATATATTATATTCCAAGCCCTACGAGCTTCCAATGTAATTGCTGCTAAGTCCTGTGTGATCCTGACTGTAGCTCCACAATATTTGAACTGTGTTCTTCTGGCTGCTTGTAATATTTTCTCTTTGACTTGGAAGTTCTGGAACTTGGCTATGATATTCCTAGGGGTTGGGTTTTTGGGATCTCTTTCTTGGGGGGATTGGTGGATTCTCTCCATTTCTATTTTGCCCTATGCTTCTAGGATATCAAGGCAATCTTCTTGTAGTAATTCTTTGAAAATGATTTCAAGGCTCTTTTCCTGATCATGACTTTCAGGTATTCCAATAATTTTTAAATTATCTTTCCTAAGTCTGTTTTCCATATAAGTTGTTTTTTCAATGAGATATTTCACATTTTCTTCTACTTTTTCATTCTTTTGGTTTTGAAGTATTGATTCCTGATTTCTGGCAAATTCATCAATCTCCCTGAATTCTATTCTTTGTCTGAAGGATTTGTTCTCCTCAGAGAGTTTTCTTATCTCTTTTTCCATCTGGCCCATTCTTCTTTTTTAAAGCATTCTTCTCCTCCATAACTTTTTGAACTGTTTTATCCATTTGACCTAAGCTGGTTTTTAGCATGCTATTTTCTTCAGCATTGTTTTGGATTTCCTTGACTAGGCTGCTGACTTCATCTTCATGTTTTTCCTGCATCTCCCTCATTTCTTTTCCCAGTTTTTCTTCTAACTCCCTCATTTGATTTTCAAAGTCTTTTTTGAGCTCTGTCATAGCCTGAGCCCAATTTCTGTTTTTCTTGGAGTCTTCAGATGTAGGAGCTTGTGCTTCCTCATCTTCAGACTGAGTATTTTGATCCTTCTTGGGCTCATTTGCAAAATATTTCTCAACAGTCTTCCTCTTGTTTCTCTGCTTGCTCATTTTCCCAGCCTGGGCCTGGTTTTGGGGTGTTTCCTGAGCTTTGGGGGGCACTCCCACAAGGGTCTCAGTGTGTGAGGCTCTGTCCTCCCTCCTGTTCTGTGAATGACCATATGCTCCCCCCCCCTCTGCCATGGGGCTGAGGTGGGGGGGGGGGCCTGCTGCTCTTCCAGGGGGGCCTAGACTGTGATTGGGATCTGAATGTGGTCAGAGCCCCAGAGTCCTGTTCCAAGGGCAAGGGACAGAGCTCTGCAGTCTCTCTTCACTCCCCTCCCTAGGTTCAATGGGCTCATGCCCTGGGGGCTCCTGCTTACCGGCTCAGCCTGCTTCTGTTCCTGGATCTGGGCCTGCAGAAAGACCACATTGTTCACTGTGTGCCCTGAGGGCTGGGCTCCACATGCTCCCTCTGGCAAAGGTCCCCCTCTGTTCCCCCACTTTGTGCCCGGTGCTCCCCCAGGGCATAGGTCAGGAAATTGCCCCCGCTGCTGTGAGCTGAGGCTCCCAGCGCCCTGGGGCTGCCTCCAGGAGGCTGAAGTTCTCTGGTGGGCCACCCCTCTGGCGGGCCGCCCCTCCAACCCCAGGGAGCAGAGCTTTTCTGCCCTTTTCCAGGTTACCTTGAGTAGGAGAACTGCCTCATTGGGTCCCTCTGTGGGTTCTACCTCTCGAAAGTTTAGTTAGAGTCCTTAGCTTATGAGTTTTATCAGAAAGCACCTAAGACTCGATCCTTTCTTGTCACCATCTTGGCTCCACCTCCCCCATTTATGTATTTACATGCATATATGAAACATATAATATAGACACACACACACACACACACATACACACACACACACACACACACACACACACACACACAGGTGCAGATAAATCTACATGCATATAATACACACAATGGGGTGAGGAGAGAAACAGAGACTGAGAGAGATATATAGACAGAAAAAAATAGAACTATACACCATGGGGTAGTAGAGAGCAACCTTAGAATCTGGGTTCAGATTCCATTTGTGTGTATATGCATTGTTTCTACCCAGTAGAATATTCATCTTGGCACACAGTGAATAGTGCTTGAGCAAATAAGATGAATATTCTAGGACTTTGGATACAAAAAGAAAAATGAAAAAGTCCCTGATCTCAAGAAGCTCGTAGCCTACTGGGAAGAAATAATCCATATACACCCAAGTAAATATACAATATATAGAGAGAATAAATATTCATTTCAAAAAAATTAGCAACAGGAAGAAAACCAAAGTTTTATTCTCAGTTTTGCCACTCACTGGTCAGGTTGAGAATCTGAAAAAAATCTCATAGGTCATCTAGTCTAATCCCTTCATTTACAGATGAGAAAATAGACCTAGAGAGATCATTTAGGAAGAAAATGAAAGAACTGTTATTTTAACCTAGATCCTCTGACATTAAAATCAGTGTCCTTCCTACTGTCTTTAAATTGACTGGACCTTCATTTTTGTCTTTTTTTAAAAATGGTGATTATAATAATAATTTCACTACTTGCCTAATATGGATGATTATTTTGAAAAGTACTTGGTGAACTCTAAAAGGGAGCAATTATTATCTATTTTTGTTTCAGATCAAACATTTTATGGCTTTAACTTTGTTTTTCTGTTTCTCACTGCATGTAGGCTATTCCTAGATGCACAAAGAGCATTCTGCTGTGAATTTTTTTTCATATACTCTACTCATCTTTTGCCCTTGCTAAGAAAGGTACAATTTATTGTCCCCAATGCAGCCACCTTACTTTGCCCCTATAATTTAAAACTAAGAAATGTATTTCAGATATTGCAACTTTGAGTATTTGTCTGGAATGCAAATTTGATATATTACCGCCCAAAATTAAAACATAACCCAAATATTGAGTGTTTAATTTTATGTACTTGTTGTACTTCACATGTAAATTTCTGGAATTTACTAATCATGATGCCCCTGATTAAATAATCAAAGATCAATAGTCTCACCATGAGAAGCATTACTCTACTTATGACAGAAAAGTTGCATGTGGATAATGACAGAAGAAAGTTTCTATTCCATTCTAAAAGTGAGTTACTTAGACTTTATTTACTGATTTATTTAGCAGAGGATCTCATGAGGAATGATATAAAATTCAAAATCAAGAAAATCCCTTGTTTCTATTGTTTAACCCCCTGTATTCAAATCAAAATCATGACCAAAGCCTTCTGATTGACAAGTTATTTTGCCTGAATCTGGAAACTAAGCTGGCTTGGAGGTTTATTGAACACAAGTCAATCAAGTATGAACATGTAAATTACTGTAGTAGCAATAGATCAACCAGAATCTGCCATCACACTGAAAGTGTATAAGTGAAGGGGCAGTGTTTGAAAATACTTATTCTTATGGAGCATGAAGAAGAATTGAAGTGTTTCCTTCCTGAAATAAGGAGACGTTTTCCTCTAATTGCTTCTCCTGCTCTAGCAAACATGCACACACTTGTGCACTTGATGATCCATTTGGTTGCTTCCATCTCTCTGGGTGTGACTGAGGGCAGACATTGAAAACAGACTGATGAGGCTCATGAAAAATAGGAGTGTGATGAATCCTAAATTAATCTACACATGGCACTCTATAAACTGGTAGAAATGAGCATGTGCTAATTTCAGTTGTCCAAAAGGAAAGGAACTGTGCATGTTCACAGGTTCTGATTGTGATGATCTGCATTAATTCAGATCTGGGACATTGGTTGGAACAAACATGCATTAGTTCCTCTTCATATACCTGTATGTTCGTTTCAATGAATAGGTTTTCTAAAGCTGTAGACACACAAATTAAAGTGTTCATTGGCAAGGATCTGATTTGTAATTTAATCTTAATGTTAACTTTAAACAAATTTAAATGTTACCTTTTTAGCACACATAAATATATATATATATATATACACACGTGTGTATATATTCACTATATATATATATATATATATATATGTATATATAATTACTAAATAGCACTAGAGTAGATACTATAAGATATCTTACTCTCTTACTGACAGAGAAATTACTGGTTAGAATTATTCAAATTTATGCTTGGTTGTTGGATACTTAAATATAAGAAAACCTCAAATGAAGTCCCAAACTAAACAAACTTTCAACTAAGATTTTCTTCATTAAGGAGGAGAGTTAAATCCCATATTGATGAAGAGTCTCATGTGGGATCAAGTGCCAGAAAGAAAAATTTTACTTGCGCAACAAGTTAGCTTCATAGAGTTGCTCTGAGAGACAAATGAGTTAATAGTTATAAAATGCCTTGGAAATCTATAGTGCTTTATAAATTATTGTTACTATGGCACCAAACAAAGTATAGTGGAACACTAAACTGCGTTTGGAGTTTGAAGTTGCTATTCAGTCATCTCAGACACGTCTGATTCTTCATAACCTCATTTGGGGCTTTCTTGGCAAAAAATGCTGCATTTCCTTCTCCAATTCATCTTAAAGATTAGGAAATCAGGGCAAACAGGGTTAGGTGACTTATGCATAATCATACATCTAGTAAGTCTCTGAGGCCAAATTTGAACCCAGGAAGATGAGTTTTTTTTTGACTCCAGTCCCTTGTTCTCTATCCACAGGAAACCTAGCTGACATTGGAGTCAGGATTCTAATTCAAATTCAGGTTCTGCTACCTATTATATGATGGTGGACAAGCCATTTGATCTTTTGGGGCCTCTATTTCCTCAATCTCTAAAATGGGAGGTTTGAACTAAATGGTCTCCAAGATTTTGAGCTGGAAATCTATCACATTATAATCATCAAACCAAGATGAATTTTGGTTAAAAATTTAATTTATAGAGAATGTTCTCAAGTAATTATATAATCACATGTATCTTCTTGATTTGCAATTGTAATATTTTACAAAAATGTAAATAATAGATGATGTTCAAGATGGTAACCTTTAGAAACTGCAAGAACCTAAATGGAGAAGGATTCTTTTACATTCAGAATTCTGTATTTACAGGAAAATGGATAAGAAAGACTTTCAAGTGGGCTTGGAAAAAAAGGGATTATAAGTAATCTTCACATGACTAGACAATTTAATTAACTAGTATTTATGCTTTTCTCCTTTCCAAAAAAAAAAAATCTATGACCTCATATTTTTAAGATACTTTTTTCTTTGCACTTTTCAAAGATATTAATTTATAGCTCTTTTCCTGAAAATCAAGTCCTCTTTATGTACTAGTCCTCAGTTTTTCCCATCATCTTTTCTTTCTTTTTATTGTTATTTTTAAGTAAGGGAATATGTTTTCAAAAATATTAATTCTACAAGTATTTCAAACTATGGACTGAATCTAAAGTTATACATCTCCCCCACAATTTCCAGGAGACAAATTTACAGAATGGAGGGAAAGATTCCTTCCATAGCTATTAAGTAATAAAATTGTATTGAAAGTCTATATATGCACTGTATTTTAGGCTTTTAAGGGATATTGGAAAATAAGATTTCAAATAAAATATTACCATTTTGAATGAAAATGCAAGGAGGACCATTTGAAAATCGAAAACACTAAATGTCATCTCTAAAAACATTAAGCAAAAAACATCATAGCTAGCTACAAACAAGGAACTATAAAGAATGAAGATTCCATTGAGCATCTAATAATCATTTCCCAATTTAGTGGATCTTGAATGCATAGGGGAAAATGCTATTGTCCTCACTGAGCAGAAGGGTGGAAATAACATCCAGTCCTCATCTATGTACTGACAGTGTCATTCTTTTTTTTTTTTTTTTTTGGCAAGGCAATGGGGTTAAGTGGCTTGCCCAAGGCCACACAGCTAGGTAATTATTAAGTGTCTGAGAGTGGATTTGAACCCAGGTACTCCTGATTCCAGAGCCGGTGCTTTATCCACTGTGCCACCTAGCCACCCCCTGACAGTGTCATTCTTACACAAATTGCAAGGGCTTTAAAATTCATCACATTCA